>NC_092212.1:55483031-55734270 GCF_043381705.1 Parasteatoda tepidariorum
TATATATATATAGTCATAGTTATATATAACGGTGTTTTTTGTACAGACAAGTTATAACTTTGCTCGTACAAGTTAATTGTCATAAGTGACAAGAATACTTACCGCTTAGAAACTGATTTAGCACTTTAAAGAATATTAAAAAAAAATTTTTTTTTAAAGTTTCAATATTATTAATTTTAATATTATTAATTTTATATGCTTACTAAGTTTGCTGTTGTTTTAATATCACTTCGTCAAAACTAAATTCCTGATTGGATTTCGTTACGATTCTTCTAGATTGACTTAAACTGTAAAACTGTTTCACTGCATTGAGAATAAGTGTACAGAGAAACTAACGAGAGCTTTTGAGTAACTGTATGCGTTTTAAGGTTCCTTTGTAAAAAAAGTAACATTCAATTTAGTACATAATTTTAAGTATAAGTTCATTATCAGATCATTGCATTTAAAATAATAAATTTTAAAGGATTTAAATGTTCCAATTTGGTTATATTGATCACCGTATTTTCTGTACAGATTTGTTTGCATTTTTTTCAAGTTTATGGACATAAGTGACAAGCATACTTATTGATTAGAAATAAATTTCTTATTTAAGAAAGATATTAAAATATTTTTGAGTTTATTTAAATGAAATTAATTTTAATAATATTAGTTTAATATGCTTCTCAAGTTATCAGTTTTCTTAATATCTCTCCGTCAAAAATATAATCTCCATTAGATTGCTTTACGATTCTGTCTGGCAATATATTAACTAAAGTTCCCTTCAAAAAGAATCAACTGCAAATTAGGCGTATAATTTTAACACTTTGATCATTATATGAAAATTAGAATATTTATTTGATATTTAATTCAAGTATAAATACATAAAAAGTGGAAAAGATCATTTTTTAATAATTTTAAACTTTTACAGTATTTTTAATCGTAGATCTTATTAGAAAAGTATATTTCCAGGGACAAAAATATCAGAATAAAGCAGTTATATATTATCATAGACATTACCGCATGTTTTAAAGTAAGGGGTTTTAAAATGTTTCATAATATTATCTACAAATGGGTTTAACTCCTGATGAACTACTTTGTTTTGTTTCGGCAGAAAGTACAATGCGCAAAATAAAAAACTGTCAAACCTAAGTAACATTTCATTTAATCATCAGATCTTCACGTTCTGGGCCTCAATAGTTTAATAGTTAATAGGACTTCATAGCTTAATAGGCCTTAATAGCTTGAAAGATTCTTAAATATGCTAATTAATTAGTGAAGCCGATATTTTAAGTTACGAAATTTACTCACGAACCATTAAGATTGATTCCGAGAACGTGAAGATCCGATCATTTCATTAGATCAAAAATTATTCAGCATAGTCCCTTTTTCTAACTTTGCACACTGTATCTTGACATTTTTTATTATTGCTTGCACTTTCAAAAGAGTCAGGGCGCATAGAAGTAGTTTTCTTTTATTAACAGTATGGTTGTCTCAATTCATTCATAAAATTCAAAGTAAAGAACTCGTTAGAAATTTTTGAAACGTTACATGTTTTTGATAAAACCAATGCCAATCAGGCAAATTGGTGAAAATACAAATCCGGTCGTTGTGAAAATGCAAACTGAACCATATTTTAGACGCATTTGTTGTTGTATGCTATCAGCGTATAATGCTATCAGCGAACGTTTTAATTGTTAGAATAAAAAAACGTACTTTTTTAGAAACATTTTTAGATTATCAACATTGCAAATACTCCCATGTAACGTACTCAAGATTTGTTTTTGTTTACATCGGTATGTAATAATAGCTTTTGGACTTTAAGCTAGAGTTTTTAAAAGTGTGCTGTTCTAGTTTTGCTTTTCGTGGGAGTTCTCAATAAATTGTTGTTGCATGCAATCGGCGTATTTCATGGAACGTCATAATTGGTAGAATAGAAAAAACTTACTTTTTTAGAAGCATTTTAAGATTATCAAGTACACAAATACTCTCATGTAACGTACTCAAGATTTTTTTTTTGTTTACATCGGAAAATAATAACAGCTTTTGGATTTTAAACTAGAATTTTCAAAAGTGTGCTGTTTTAGTTTTGCTTTTTGTGGGAGTTCTCAACAAATTAGTCGTAATGAGCGGAATTCCTTTAGTCCGTAAAGAATGTGCAAGCATCTGGTATGAGAAGAAAGTCCTTTGTGTCATTTTTTCTCTTACAACGTAATGAATCCATTATTTTAGCTGCTCACTAAGCTGCATACTTCTGTTTATATCTGTTTCTAGATATATAAAGCTATTCACAAATATTTGGTTTCAAGTTCTACTTAAGAAAGAAGTTTAAGAAATTTCTTCCAAGCTATCTGGTTAATTTTCCATGCACTGAATAAATATGAAACTGGTGTTACACTGCATGAGCAGTTTTCTCCTGATAAAAAATACAAATTAGTATTTCTCACAAAGCGTTTCTATTTTTAAGAGAGGAAAAATTTATCTTTTCTAAGCATATTGCGAGCTCATATCCTGAAAAAGGGCTGTGTAAGCCTTTCCGCGAGGTTGGTTAGCGAAATCGCGGATGGGATGGATTTCTTTCGAGAAAAAAAGCTTACTAAGTGTTGTATAAGTTGGGTGTATTCGTGAGGGAAATAAATAAAAACAATGGAAGAAAAAGAGATTGTTATTTTCAAGTAACACATTTAAATATTTAGACCGGTAATTTTGACCGCATTGGTCATTCTCAGTAAAGCATTATTTTATGTCCTAAATTTTTTAGCTCTATAAAATTTTATTTTAGTACTTTTGAATACCTCAAAAAGTTAAGAAAATTTACAAAAATAAGGAAAACTTATATACAATTATAAAAGTCGCTTATCAAAAGATAATTCCATTAAAAAAAATAACTTCAGTAAATATTTATCCTTTTTTTATTATTTTTTTTAAATCATGGTCGAAAAATTTTGAATAGTGAGGTATACAATTTTTTGTATGATTTCAATTAATATAATTTTGCATGGCAAAATACAGAATTTGAGCAAACTAGGTTGAAAAGTTTCTGAGAAATTGAATTTCAAAAAAGTCACATATTTGAAATTCAGTTTTTCAGGAACTATTCGACTGAATTTGCTCAAAATTTTGTTATGTAAAATTATATTCCTCAAAATAATGCAAAAAATTGTATACATTATAATTCAATTTTTTTTCGACCATTATTTAAAAAAAAAAAATGTATTTATTAAAAATGGTATTATCTTTGGAATAAACGAATTTTCTATTTGCATGCATATTTTTTAATATCTCTTAGAAAGTTCTCCAGATATAGTGGAATGCACAAAATGTAAAATTAACATTAAGTGGTCAAAACTCTGGAGCCTTCTACTGACCAAACTAATGAGACCATATATCCAAAATTGCAGCTAACCCGTAGATTTTGGGAGTCAGAAATCCGAATCCATCAAAAAAAGGTACGTTTATTCAGAGACAATACTGTCTGATTTCGTAACTTAAGACATCTTCCGCACTTATAAATTAGCATATTTGAAATCAACCCCTAGAGCCATTACGATTGAGTCCTAGAACGTGAAGATCCGATCATTAGATCAAAAATTATTCCAAGAGGTCTGTTTTTTATTTTGCGCACTGTACTGAGAATTGTTATTGAGAATCGTGACATGTTCAAAATTAAATAGTATCAAGAATGGCATATCAGGAAGAAATGACGCATCATCCTCATGCGTGATAAATTTCTATTAGTGGTTTAAATTGATTAAATATTCGAAAAACGAATCTTATTAAATAAAAGTTTGCTGCACTCACCTTCATTCCAAATTTATTTCACGAATAAAAAAAAGTTGTCAAAATGATAATCAATACTTTCCCACCTGTCCGCTATGTTTATTTACATATGAAGGTAAATTCTCCGCAATGTTTCAATTTTGAGCATATCACTATACACAGTTATAAGATTATTTCTTTTTGATTCGATTGTATTTCATAGGAGCTGTTTTGACACATTTTTGGTCAAATTTGAGAAACATTTTTCACAGTATACTAATATTATGTAATATCCTTATTTATTGTCTAATTTGGCAGTCTAAAAATTGACTATACAAGGATATTAACATATCTGTGTCGCATGTAACATATTGCATGTATGTAGGAGTGTTACAGCATGTAACACTCTTCGAAATGACAAGCTTAGTGATGATTGTCCCTTTAAAACGTTAAAATTCCTCATTAAGATTTATTTCTTATTTCACTGGCTGTACATTACAGAATAGATTCTTTTAAGAAAAATAATATTACATTTTCTAATTTTATATAGTTTTGCAAAGTTTTTAAATATTGTCTTAAAAATTGAAAGTTCTTTTTCATTGATGATAAAATGCAATAACAAAATAAAGACAGTCAGCGTATACATTTACTTAAATTAATACTTAATAGGAAAGACTTCCACTAGTTATAAGGAAAGTTAAATATATTTTTATCCCCACTTTTTCAAGAAAATTGCATTGAATATGCAATTAAATACTCACTGAGTCCATTCTTTCATACCATTCTCGACACTCTAATCCCGACATTCTAGTCCATTCTCTACATTCCTTAAAATTCCTAAGATTTTTTAAGGTTCTAATAAACTACTTTAAGTATCTAGGGATTTTACGAAATTAGATTATATGTAAATACTCTAATGCATTTCATGAGAATATTTAAAAATTAATGAAGATTTAAGACTATTTTGTGAGAAATTTCCATTTTTAAATATTTTATTTGCTAAGGAGCCCACAGACAGGTTAAAACCGAAATAAAACTAAAATTCTCTTCGATATTACATTCTGAGAAAAACCAAACGCTGAGAAAATAAGTATTGTCAAAATAACAAGAATATGATGGAATTTACGATGTTTCTGGCTATATGGAAACACCAAAAATCAAAGTAAATTTTACCAAGCTCTTTGGTAATGACTTTTTGGTAAAATTAACCATAAAATTTGGGTTTCTTTATCATGAAATTAGATAATTTTTAGCAAAAGTCACCATTTTAACAGTACCGTAAACTTATTAACTTTGCTGTTCGTCGTTAAGTTTTTTTCCTATGTAAGCTGTAAGTTAACCAATACTAACAATTAAAATTATAAAAAATATGTATTTGTAGGAAGGTACATTGTTTACGTCGCTCCAGAGCTGCAAAATGGACTATTGGCGACGGTCTGAGAAGTATCTCTGAGGATGATCCGAATACATGCCATCGCAATTTTGATCCTCTGCAGAGGGGATGGCTCCCCTGCTTTGATATCCATATGCACACTTTCCGCAAACCCTGAGTCCCTTCGCAGGCTGATCAAAGTGGTCCCCCACCTCTTACCTCAAAGTGGTCCTCACCAAAGTGGTCCTGCAGCCAGTGATACTTGACTTCGGTGTTCCACTGGGAACCGTGTCTTTACAATCAGTCCACTGCGAGACGTTGTAGTTGTAGTTCATTTACGTTGCACTAGAGCTGCACAATGGCTATAGGCGACGGTATGAGAAAAATCCCTGAGAATGATCCGAAGACATGCCATCATAATTTTGATCCTCTGCAGAGGAAGTGGCACCCCCGCTTCGGTAGCCCAACGACCTGCACGCGAAGTCGAGCACTTTACAGCAGAACAGTTTAACGAGGACCAATACAGCACACTCTCAGTCCCTACGCACAGTGATCCAAGTGGTCAACCACCAGCACACTGACCGCAGTCAATGATTCTTGACTTCGGTGATCTGCTGGGAACCGTGTCTTAACGATCAGTCCACTGCGGGACGTCCACTGCAAGACAATCTGTAGTACAAATATCTAGACAATTAGTTTATTGTTTCCCGGTAAGTTCTTTTCCTATGAAAGCTGTAAGTTAACCTCTACCAATATTTAAAATTATAAAAATTGTGCATTTGCATTTGTAAATGTACAAATATCTGGACAAGGTTGAACTAAATCAGTAGCGTAACTGTTATTAAATAAATACTACATTTGGGTAAATAAAATTGCTACATCAGGTCTGTCCCAACATTCTATAATGGAAGAGTAGCGGAAGCGGGTTCCAATCTCACCGTAATCTTGAATACGTCTGTTTATTTATATTTATTTATTTATTGTTACGCACACAGTGGTTTATGTGCTCATTGCAAGGCTCGGCTAATGTGCCTTTGTCAAATCGATATATAGATAGCAAAAGATGGAGAATGGCAGCAAACACAAACAGCCTGGAACACGGTAGGATTCGATTGTAATGTTTTTTTCCTATTTTGAGCATTCTTTTCCTTTAATAGGACTGATAAAGAGGGTTTTGTAGACTGTGCACAAGTCTTCATATGCAAATATAACAATAAAAACGCATTTTGATTTACATGCATACTGACAATCATGTATTCAAAATAAAAATTGTCTTCTAAACTCTAGCAAAATTGTATAACAGCGATGTTCAATCAAAATAGAAAACTAGAGATGAGATAAACTTTTTTTATTCGATTTACTGCAATGTTAAATATGCTAGCATATAAATAAAAGATTATCACTACAAAATTAAGAATTAAAGGAATGGCGATAATTTTTTTTCCTAATAATTAATGTAAATATTTTTTGTGGTCAACTTAGAGTATCTCTGAAGTTAATAGTGGAATCAAAAAAGTTTACATCTTTGCTATAAACAGATTTTCTTGTAAGGATATTTAAGAAAACATTTTTATTTTTCTATTTTAAGCGGGGGAACATCAAAACAGCATACAAACATCAATGAGTATATTTTTTATGTTAATGAGTGTATTATATTATGCAACATAAATAGCTTAAATTTTATAAAATATAAACGGTTTTAAAATTATTTGATATTTTTTATTATGAAAATAACAGCGACGGTTTTTGCCCTTAAAAATACACTTGCACACAATTTAAATCAAATTTTTATTTTTATACAATGCACAATTATTTAAAAATGCTATAATTAAATCGTATTTCAGAAACCGAAAAGAACAGTATCTGCATGTTCAGAACTGTAAAGAGTCCTGCACTACCTCATTGGTGACTCTGAACAAATAGAATACGAAACTCTCATTCGTTCATAGATGGCAGAACCACAGAGTAGCTTAATACAAACTTATACTAGTATTTCTTATCTCTCATGATATATGACACCACCAGCTAAACTAATTAAGCCGCATTCCTCCGTTCATTTCACAAAACACAACTCAACAACAACTTAACTCTAATGTCCATTAAGTAAGGAAAAGCCTAACTCCAGTTAAATTTTATTCTTTTGATTTTGAAAACGTTTGCAACTGGTATGGTTAAATAATTATGAATACAAAACTATGCGGTTTTTAATTTACAATTTATTATAGACCGTAAAAATTTTTATTTATTGTTGTTAACCATATCAGTTGTAAACTCTTTCAAAATTGTAAAGTTAAAATATGTTCCTAACAGTAAATTTTACGGTTAATTGGTTAGCTATTTTACTGTAATTTTTGAATGAAAATTTTAACAGTGGAGGTTTTGTTAACGGTGCAAAAATTCTTTAAAAATTTTATTTGGCGAATTGTTATTAAATTGAGTTATATAAGATTAGTAAATAAATTAAATTCGCAATTAAGGAAAATAGAAATAAAACATTTTATATAAAAATTTTTGTCGTATACAAATTTATGTTCTTAAAATTTCTTGATGCATGTAATAAAAAATATAATACTATTTGGTACACTTTTTTTCGTTCTGCGTGCTCGTTTTATACATATTTCAGATTAGTTTTTGAAACTAATATGAAATCTTTTTTTCCCTGAGTATTAGTTTTGAAAGTAATGAAAATTTTTCCAAGCCTTTGCTTTGTCATCAAAACTTTTAATAACTACCTTAAACACAATTTGAATAAAATTTGTTAAAGACTTCGACTTTTTTATTATGGTTATGAATTTCAAACTGTTACTTGATTTTAAAAATCGTTGAAAATATCACGAGAATATGCGAAAGAATTGCTTACTTTCATACTTCATTTAGAATTTTCAAATAACATTTTTCTTAATATTCTACATTAAAGTTATTTCGATATTTAAAATTAAAATGATATTAAACTAGATGTTTTTACCTCATTAATTATTTATTAATTTTTTGTATACAAATTCGGGTTTTTTAAACTTTGACTATAAATATGTTATTTTGGACAAAATAATTTAAAATTCTCAAACAAATCTATTAAATTAAAAGAATAAAATATTTCAAAATAAATGACCAAAAATGCATATAAAATATAAAGAAAGAGTGATTATTTCAGTCATGCTACCTCCATTTAAGCCTCAATGCAGATTTATCGTTGTCATAAGTCATCCTTATTCGTAATAGTTAAGTATAGGTAAACCATACGGTAACATTTTTCTACAGAAAAAATTTATTATAAAAGCAATTTAATAATGTAATTACCTTATAGTCAAAATCTTCTTTAACAATATTTCTTTATAGACAGTTTTTCTCATAGTTCTTGATTCAAACTGATATACGTATTAAATATTTTTATTCAAGCGATTTTATTTATTTATTTTCTTCATTATTGTTTTCCTGTATGCAGTTCTAACTTTCTTAAACATTCTACAAACTTTGAATCTACTTCAAATCGGAAATAACTGAAAATTTTTTATGAATTTCATTAAACAAGAATGTCATGCAATAATCAATATCGTTTGACAATATCATTTTACAAAAGTCGTTTGACTAAAATTTATTTTATAATTATAATAATATGGAATAGAATGAAAAAAAAATCGAACATTACCAATTTGTGCAAAGAAAAATCATTAAAAATATCTCAGAGTATTTTTCTGGATATATAATTAAATTTAAATACATTAAAATTCACTAAAATCATATATATTAAAATCTGTTAAGAACATAGAAATCAAAGCAACTCATGAAGGCTGAAATTATTTCATAATTTGGCAACAGTTAATAAGCTTTACCATTACTTCTTTCTAGTTTTGTGTAGAAAGACTTGTAGTTTTCTTTGCTATTTAAAACCCATTACCACCATTTAAAAATATCTTAAGGCTGCTTCATACAAAATATTTGTAGTGTAAAAAGTACCTAGGCATGGTAAGTGAAATTTGCGATATTATTATCATTTATTATTCTATTAGTTTATCTTTTTTTCTTCAAAACTCTTTTTTAAAAATGTTCTTTTTCTAAATTTTATTAAAAGTGAGGTGTTCCAATGTTGTTTTTTCTTTAAAATGTATCGATACTGCTTTTAACATTTAAATTTATATTTGTATTTTTTAAGCTGTATCTCTTCACAAGCATATTTATTCATCAATTTAATATATATAATTAATTTTATATCCTTACTTTATAAGTATGGTATTCTTGTGTATGGAATTTTGAAGTTTATAAAAAAAATTTTGAAAATAGTTAGATAAATTTTTGTAAAAAAATACAAATGCTAAAATGGTTCATTTTTTTGCACTCTTTGTATTTAAAATACTGTATTACATTAAAACAAACATTGACAAAGCAACATTGGTGACAAACATCGGCGCAAAAAAAATTATAATTTCAATTAAAAATTATAATAAATTATTCATAAATTAATTATAATTCAATTATTAAATGGCAACTAAAGAATTATAATTAAATTATTAGCATTATTTTTGTAGTATGACATTTAGTTTTACTAATTTTATAAATATAATTAATAAATTAATGATGCATGTAAACCTATTGTAAAGAAATTTAATATATAAGGATATGAAAAACAAAAAATAAATTCCCTAATTTGTAGAAAAAATGCATAATGAGTTAGCCTTTATATTTGATTGAGATTAAATAAGCACTTTCAATATTTTTTTTAATGAAATCTTAATGCTTAATATTTTTTTTAATTTTCCATTACCTTTATTATTGATGTTAAAAATGAGAGATAAATAAAAATAATGATATAATTTACGCGGAGGTTTCATAGCTTTTTTCAGAGAAAATATTTTACAGAGAAATAATGTTTTATTTACTTACTTAAATCAATATTCCTTTAAATAATGCAGAATTTTTTTTCAATGCACTACTTACACTTATTATTTGACTCAATTAACTCAAATTTAGAAAATGTACACAACAGAACTTTAAAAAAAAATAATAATCTTGAACTCTATGACTACGTTCTGCAATTATTTTTATTTATTTGTTATTATTATTACTTCTTTGTACATAAAATGTCTTTAGTTCGTGCAGTGTAGCTCCTTTCATACATGCTTATTTATAGAGTAAAAAAACTTGAAACCGTATATTTGTGCGAATCTAGAAATATTTAGATAACTTAATAATATTTTTTTCAAAGAAAAACTTGAAATCTCTGAATGCATATCATAATGAGGTAATTATGGGATAAATGAGTATACTTTCACCTAAGTTTTATAGTTATGTATTTCTATATGAATAAAATATAATAAATTAAACAAATTTGTTCACTTGATTTAAAGTAAAGAACATACAATGAAGTTCTTATTACCAAGCCACACTAAAATTTATCATAATGATAGAAATTTTTTTCTAACATGGAAGTTAACAGTTCCAGTGTTAACTCTCAGAAATAGTAAATAATCTCAGAATAGTGATCGGAATGTTTGAATCCTGAAATATAATATCATGCAAATTCGCGTCATACTTAATGAGGTAATAAATTGAACAGCGTTTCGGTTCAAGTGAAATTGATTTAACATGGAATCAAATCTTATAAGTACAATAATATTTTCCAACTTAAAACTATATTAAAATTGAAACAAATTTGAAATTTATAGTGGTTTAACAAATTAAAAAAAATTAAAAGAGTTGTAACAAATCTGTTTCATTTGGGGGAAAAAATTTTCCGTTGATTTTGATATTTAGCAACAAAAAGAAATTCGGAAATAAATATTCAACAGTGTAGAAAACTTTTAAATTATCAAACTCCTATTGTATTTTAGAATACAAATTATTACTTTTAGTTGAAAACATTTTATATGCAATTAAAAGTGTATAAAATGGTAGAAAAGAATAATTTCCTACCTGTATCCACTGGAAATCTTCTCAACATGAACGTGGGTGTTTTCTTCCACTTTTGCGCCGTCCAAAGTGGATTTGGAATGTGCGTCCATAGATTGGTGACCAATCATAGTGTAGCCACCCACGCAATAAAATATCTTATTTATTCTATGGAAATGCCTTTAAAACAATTTTTGCTGCTTTAGAGCACTTTGACTATATCTCGTGTTCCTTTTCTATTTAGTGCAAGAAACATGTTAAAAGTTGATAAAGAAAATGCTTTACAATAAATGCGTAATATATTTTCCTCAAATATAGTATTCGGTATTTGCAAATTAGATATCATCAAGAAAATAACAAGCTTCTTTGATTACAGGAAAAATCCATTTATGTTCATCGTCCCTGTTTATTACTTAAAGCAATAACGAGTTTGAGTTTTCTGATAGATAGAATATATTCCAAAAATAGAATAACATTATTTACTTTTTAATATTTAATATTTCAAAAAATTTCGCATACTTTTTTGAACTTTTTTAAATTTATCTTTAGCTAGTAATAACAGTAATATTAAATCACTTAAGGAACTTCAAATAGTTCTTAACATTACAGTTTCTTTTTCGATTCTTTGCATTTTTTTATCTCCATATATACTATGCACATAAATATCGCTAAACATATAAACCAGAAAAAATAATAATCTAACAATTATCTACTAGATATAAATTGAAACATTTCTTTCTAAATACATATAAAGTAGAAGTAAGAATTATGTCTCAAAACAGATAAAATTTAGCAATATATTTTCAAACTGTTTTTTTTTCTCTAAACTTTTATAAGCATTCAGAAGTTCACTATTATAATAGAACAAATAGAAAAGACTGATGCATGTGTCTAGATATTTCTTTTTGGCTGAAAGCAAAAACTAATGAACCAGTAATTGCTACAATTCTAGTTCTACAATTCGCTTTAAAATAAATGTAGCTATTAACATCAAAATCAACAAATGGTTTTGAACACAAAATATGTTTTTGTCTCACTCATTAAAACACAATGCATTCTTCAAAAGCAACCATTCGCACATCAGTACATAGAAACACAAGCGCATACGGTGCTTTGTTTTTCCATACATTGTGCATTGGCGCGTGCAAAATCAACTCTTTCCATCCAATATTTCAAACATAGCTTTTCCCGAAACAGCTCATAGCAAAATGTTCCTCCATCGGACACAAAGTGCACGTTGGAATTCGAATCTACCACCAGGGGGAACCAGTAGCGCGGAGTTCCCGAATCCTCTTCTCCGGGATGATCAGGGAAATAGTTTATTTGTAGTCATGGAAACAAAGGGAAAAAGTCAAGGAAGGAATCTTGAAATAGCCATCATAAAAACTTTTTCCTTTTTTGGAGTGGACTGTTGCTGCTCCGCATTTCCGGTGGTAATTGATTGAAAGTGATTAAAAATTCTACAACAGTCTTTCGAAACACAATCGCAACTCTTCTCTTTCATTTATTGTTTTGATGATTGAAATAAATGTGGAAATTGTGGCAATAATTAATTAATGAGCGGCTTCACGCTATTTTGTAAAAGAAAAAACAGTATTTCGTCTTTAATTAAAATCGCGAAGACGAAATTTAAAGAGGTTATATTAAATTTGATAAATATAAATGATAGAAATTCAACGAAGTAATTATAAGAATTTATTAATTTGTTTTGTTTTTTATAGAAAATATTTTTTTTAAATATGTTTGGACTTCATTTTTATAGATTATTAAACTGTTAATATTTTAATTTAAAACTGCTTTCATAGTTTTCAGTATGATCAGTATGATTGTTAAAAATTATTTCTACGAAATCATTTTATTATGAAAAAACGAGTAAGAAAGGCATTCTTAATTCTAAAATTTTTTTAGTTATAATGTAATTTCTGAAATTATTTATGCTGTTATAGGCAGGAATAAATTTAAAATGCGCTAAATTCTGAAGTTATTAAACATTTATATGTTTCGTATAGCGCAATTTCTTTACTAATTAACTAAAAAATTTAAATTTTCTTGTTTAATATTTTGAAACTATCGGGTTGTTCGGAAAGTAATTTCGTTTTTTGGTTAAATGTATTTTTTCGTACCCACCTTCACGCTTAAGCCGCATTATCATTATATGTTTTGAGAGCTGATGTAGCAAGACTTGTGTGTGATAAAGTTCAATTAATTCTGCGCAGTAGTTTTTGGTTGCCCTTTTAAATATGGAGAGCAATAAGCAGTATTTTCGTCATATTTTACTTTTTCACTAAAGAAAATGCTGTTCATGCCAAAAAAAAAATTAACCGATGTGTATGGAGAAGATGTGTTGACCGTAATGAGAAGATGTGTTGACCGCAGAACTGGTTTGCAAAATTTCGATCCGGCAATTTTGATGTCGAAGATGCACCACGTTCTGGAAGGTCGGTTGAAGCTGATAAAGACATGATAAAGGCATTAGTTGATGCAAATTGGCGAATAACAACGCGTGAGATCGGTGAGAGGTTAAATGTTTTAAATTCAACTGTTTATGACCACTTGAAAGGACTGGGTTTAACATTGAAGCCGTGGGTTCCCCGTGTTCTCACGGAGAGAAATTCATGTCGTCGCGTTGACGTCTGTGATTCGCTTCTCAAACGTCACGAAAATGATCCATTTTTGAAGCGCATCATTGCTGGGGACGAAAAATGGGTTGTCTATAACGATGTCAAACGCAAGAGATCATGGAGCAAAAAAGATAAACCGGCTCAAAGCATTTCGAAAGCCAATATCCATCAAAAAAAGGTGATGCTGTCTATTTGGTGGGATTTTAAAGGAAAAGTTTTTTTTGAGCTTTTACCGGATTACACAACAATGAATTCGGAAGTCTACTGTCGTCAGCTGGACAAACTGAATGATGAACTTCAGCAGAAAAGGCCAGAATTAATCAACAGAACAGGTATAGTGCTCCACCAAGATAATGCGAGATCTCATACAAGTTTGGTCACTCGCCAACAGCTTTTACAGCTTAAATGGGATACACTGCTACACCCACCATATTCACCAGATCTGGCGCCTTCGGATTATTTTTGTTCCGGTCACTGAAAAATTTTTTGGGCTGTGAAACCTTTACTTCAAAGGAAGAGGTCAGAAATCACCTGGATCAGTTTTTTGCCAGCAAAGACCATTAATTTTATGAGCGTGGAATCGTGCTACTACCAGAAAGATGGCAAAAGGTGTTGAACCAGAATGGCTAATACATAATTTGATAAAATATTTATTCATTATACGAAAATTGTCTTTAATTTCCCCCCCCCCCAAAAAAAAGAGGAAATTACTTTCCGAACAACCCAATAATTTTACAGTATCGGGTATGATCAGTATGAATGTTAAAAATTATTTCTACGACATTATTTTATTATGAGAAAACGAATAAAAAAGACATTCTTAATTCTGAATTTTTTTTGTTATAATGTAGTTTTTGCAATTATTTATGTTGCTAAATGATGGAATAAAGTTAAACTGTGCCAAATTTGGATGTTACTAAACATTTATGCATTTCATGTAGCACAATTACTTTCCTAATTTTCTTAAAATTCTAAACAAATAATTTCATTAATTAACTCGTTGTTAACTAGTTATTTTATCAACTAATTATTGACTAAATATTTAATTAATTAAATTACTTAGTTACGCATAAAAATGCATATCTTTTAAAACTGTATAAATAATAAAATGTCTTAGCAATAATAAATAAATATGTACTAAATAATCTAATACAATATTAACCAGTAAACGAAATTTGTTACTGATCAAGAAGATCAGTGCGACAACATACATCAAATAATCTCATACATTACTAATCAGCAACTAAAAGTTTTTCACGTTTACTCAAGTTTATATGGTTAAAAAAATAGTTAAATATTATTAATAATAAAAAAATTCAAGTGGATCTGTAAGTCATGCTATAGTTTGCTATCACAAAACTTTCATTATCGGATAAATGTTTGGAAAGCAAAAGTCAAATCACGAGAGAGTGACTACTTGGTGAAAACAGAAAAATGCATAAAAATTCAGAAAAATACAAATGCGTCTATTAAGAGAACAAAAAGCTTTATTGCTAAAACTGTACAACAAATTCTAAAATGAGCGATTATCAACAGCCGGAATCACTCAAACTTTGAAACATTCCTAGTATTGTTCTAAAGCCTGAAACCGCGCTCCGATTGAACAGCACCTTATTTGTAAAGTCTTACCACTTTATCACAGCTATCAATAAAGATAAATTTTGTCTCAGATTGCAAACATTTGAATTTTTGAAAGATTCTGTAGTAAAATTTAACAGCTAATTTAAAATAATTTTCAAATATTTGCAGCTGGACGTGTTCTATAATATACAAAAGTTTCAATTAAAATATTAAGTATCAATTTAAAGGGTATGTTTTTCAATTAAATATTTTCAATCTAACAGTTTTTGAAACCAAAATAAAGAAAATCGTTTTTGAAAGATGAAAAAACGGTTCGAAATCAATACAAAATTTATATCATATTTTTGCAAATAAATCGTCTATTTATAATAATTAACTAAGCATGAAAAATGACATGAATAAGAATCCACAAGAAAAAACTATTTAAAAGTCCCAAAAAAACGTTTTTTGATGAACTGCGTCTGTATATACTCACGGATTGAATTTTTACATGATTGATTTTGTTGGTTCAAGTTTTGATTGCCAGATTGCGTGTTGTATTTTATAAAGATTACAAAAAAATCCAATTCTACAAACCCATCTATATTTAAAATCAAATCATCCGAAGCAAAAAAAGTTGAGTTGTAAGGAAAAGTTCTTTTTTCCACAGAAAATAGTTTTTTTTTTCTTAGAAGCATCGTTATATATTCAAAAGGTAAAAAGAAAGAAACTTGTTTATTTTCAATGAGATTGTGCCCGCATTCTTTTCATAAAAATACAGTTAGGAAATCTATAGGGAAACGGATTACTTAATACTTAACGTTTTGGGCTAGCAGAAGTATTTTTTTGGAAAAATTTTTTTGGCTGTATTTTTTTATGTTTTATAACTAGTGAACTTTTTATCCAATTTATTATTTTCATGCTGCGGTGAAATCAATATACTAGGTTCAAATACCAAAGTTAATGACGTGGCGAACCTGCAAACTTCCACGTATCCTCAATGTATTCTCTGTAATCTTCTTCCTGAAGTACCGTCATGTGGGGCTACTTTGTGCAGGATTTCGCAGTTTTTGAACTTTGACATGTAAAAAAACTATGTTAATTCAAACTTTAGTAAAATTTATCAATATTATATTCATAACTGGACTCAGGCGAGTTAATTTGATCAATCTTGGCATTATTTGCCTGTAATATTTACAAATAATAAGTCAAAACATACCTTGCACAAAGTAGCCCCCAAGTGGGGCTACTTCGTGCAGTGACAGGAATTCAGTTTAATAATCATGTTTTCAGTAAAATATTGATATAAAATTGTTAAAAAAGTTAATTGTTGACATTTTAATAACAAAAACATCAAGATATGTAAAGATATTAGTTTGATAATAATTTTCTGCGTTAAAATACCATTTTTTATAAAGAATTTTTTCTTAAAAAGAATGTTTATTTCAAGACATTTTAGTTTAATTAAAACAAAAGGAAACCATATACATTTTTGAACATTGAAATGGATGAAATTTAAAAAAAAAAAATTATTACATATTCATTAACATTTATAATATTGATAAATTTGAACATAACATGCTTGAATGAACATGACAGAACTTGCTCTTCAGTTTCTGTCAAAATCACCTAATGTCCTATAAAATATTTTTTTATGTGTTAAATCGTTTGATTAATTCATTAGAAAAATCATTGTAGAAGAAAAAAAATAGTTTACCAGCACTTTTCACGTGACTCTTGTGAATTTTATTAGAGAAAGTATTTCTGCGGATTTTGTACTTCCGAGAAGCTTCTGCAATCGACATACCACCAGCAACTGCTTGCAAGCATTGTTGCAGCTTTTCTAAAGTGTAATCACGATAATTTCTTGTTCCAGGTACTTTTTTATAACGTCTGACAATTTTTCTGTCGAAAAAAAAACGAATGAAACTTTGCACAAAGTAGCCCCACAGTGCATTTTTCTTTCATTTTCCGTTTATTTGTTATTAATTTTCAAATTTTTTAACCCTAACATGATATAATTGTTTATTAATATATAAATGAAAAATTTTGCACTTACGACAATTGTTTTATCAACGTCTTTGCATTTCACAGCTAAAGTTTCCACGCACACTTTTCGACGTCCGACGTTCTCGGAAAGTTGTTGACATTGGATAAACAAAACACACTCTGAAATTGCTTTAAAATTCGAAAAAATGTTTGTAGTAATAGAGGAGACTTCCATCTTCAAATTCCACATATTTTTAACGTGAAAAAAACATAATACTGAATAGCAACACTTGAAAAGTGCCAAATTCGAATTTGCACAAAGTAGCCCCCACTGCATAAAGTAGCCCCACATTTCGAATGAATGAAATGTATTTATATAATCTTGAAATTTTGTTCTTTCTCCCTTTCAGCGCATTGCTTACATTTTTCTATATTCTAAGTCCTTAATTATAATCCTGGATGCTTTTCATTTAGTTGTTAAAATGTTACTAAAGTTATGTTTACATTTCTCATTTCTCCTTTATTATCCTTCACGATTAAACTATTTAAAATTCAGAATTTTTATACACTCAGCCAATCTCGCCAAAATGTAGTATTGTTAACTTGTTTTCACTTTTAGTTTTAACCCTAAATTAGAAGTATGGAGTCAAATATTTTGAACAGAGAATTTAAACAAAAATCGTAATTTAAAGCAATTTTTTTCTTATAAAAACCATTTCTGTCCAATGTTTTCTATATTTAAGGTGGTAAGGAATACATTTTCTTTTTCTTTTATATTTATTCATTTCGGCAAGATAATCGTTAAGAAAATTGTCATCTTCCATTGCGGCTCTAACATAATTTTCTTTGCGCTATTTATTCCATCTTAAATTTAAGAATTAATTGCTTCTAAAAAAGAGGCATTAACACTTGAAATATTAAATTTATGTGTTCGTTTAGCATTTTTACTCTATTGAAGTGACTGATTTAATTCCCTTTCTCAGAAAGGAGGGAAACCTTTTAACAAAACTTGTGTTGCAGGTCTTTCTTTTAGTCAGTAACTGTCAGTGTGTCATCGAACTTGAGTTGTGGATAAATAATCGATATTTGAGTCATTTCTGCTCATTTACGATTTGGAAATTCAATTAACAGGACATAATTTAATTGATATAATTTGTAAATGCAACTTTCCAATTAGTTTTAAAGAAGAAAAATTACATGATTAAATAAGTTTGCTATTAAGAAGTACCTAACTATTGACTTTGCAGCCCAAATGTGACAAAAGTTTTTTAAAAAAAAAAAAATTAAAAAACAGATGCGACGAAAAAGAGAAAAAAACTGTTAGTAAAATCATTTTCTTTCAATTTTGTTTGTGGAACAAGTAAAACAAACATGACTACCAAATGTATCTAAAAAGTTGGAATATATATAAAGCTAATTATTGCCCTATAAAAGAGAAATATTTTGGGTAGTTAAAACTAAGAATTTAAGGACTTCAAAAACTTTATAATTTTACTTTCACTCTTTACTTTTAAGAAATCACGGCTATAAACTTCTACTAAGCCCAGATAGCTTTGAACATATTTCTACTAAGCAAGCAAAAAAAATAGAATGGTTTTTCTATCTATGTTCTCTCTCTTTCTCTTTCGCTTTCTGATATTGAGTAAAAAGAATTCGAATAAGATTTTAATGAAATGACTCATATGATGGTGATAGTTCATCTGATTCAATATAAATTCAATAAAGGAACTGGAAGGAACTGGAAGGATTCCTTTCAAAAGACTCTTCAACTGAGAAAAATTTCACAATTCTTCAATTAACTTGACTCAAAATGAGAAATCTATTATAAATGTTAAAATTATTTTAAATTTTAATATTTTCCCTTGTTCATTTTAAGAGAGAAAGCTTCGTTATAATTGCTTATTTATTCTTTAAATTTAGTTAACATAACATAAACTAAAAATTGAAAGTAAATGGAGAATAAAAATTTTTCATTCAAAATTAAATTTCTCCATTATATAATCTTTTTAGACTTACTCTCTTATCGCAGGACAATGCAATTTAGGTTAAAAATGTATTTAGCTGATAAATGCGAAATAAATTTATTTCATTTTATTTATTGCTAAACGAATATAAATGAAACATCGAATTGTAATTCTAATTAAAACTTTTAGCATGGAAAATCACAATTTGCGAAATATATCTGATTCGATTTAATTAAGATCCAAAACGCAAAAGTTTTAAATGTATTTCAAATAAATGAATTGAGATACTAAAATAATTATTTATTAACAAATTTAATTATATTTTTTTAAAATAATATGCATGTTCTAAGCATACCATTTTTCAACACGGAGAAAACAATTTTAGACAAATTACCGTACTGTATGATTAAGACATTTCTGGGGGAAAAACTATAATTCCGATAATGAAACCAAAGTATACGATATTTATTCTATTCATACGGTAACGGTTTCCATTCATACAGTAACAATTAACCGGAAAGACTAGTTTTCCAAAATAAAGGTTTTATTACTACACATTTAGTAAAACTGTGAAACTGAAAAGTAAATTTAACTGAATAAATCATTTTTATGTCATGTTCTAGAAGAATTACCAAACTTTACAGCATTTACCAAGTCTTAAGATATTATAAAACATAGATAAAACATTATAGATAAAACATTATTTCATATTTAGTTTTACCAAAATCATTACCGAAGTTCTTCGGTAAAAATTACCGCGCTTTTTGGTGAGCGAAACTAGATCATGAAGTTTCCTCCTTCTTTCCAAAGACGCTATGTCTATAAGTTAGTTTAAGCTTTTATTTCAATGATAAATTAGTCTTTTATACCCAAAACCGAATACTACTTAATGTGAAAGCTACATTTTGTAAAGGTTTTTAAAAATATGTTAAACAGTGTCTGATTTTATCCAACCCAGTAGGATAAAACCGTGTTTATGTTGAAACCGTGATTGTGTTGAAAAAAAACGAGTGTTGGTTTTTTCTTACTAAAATATTTATTTCCTAGTCACTAGTCACTAGTCATCAACCAGCTAGTAGGCTGACACGTACTCACTGCTTTGAGTCTGTCTTGGGGAAAATGTGTCAGTTAGCATTACTGTGTATTAGGTTAATCACACAAATAATTATAAATTATCTAAATTAAATTTTTTTTTTCTTATTGTCTCATAAAATATCAAAATGAAGCTTTTTAGTTTTTCTTTATATCTGATGAAGAACACACATAATTCAATTTTTAATCCTTTTCTTGGTAAAAACATATTAAAGCATTACTATCAACTCAATTTCTTCGGATATAGTTTTTCTATTAATTTCGTAAAGAACACGTGATCCAAAATAGTCAGACTTTTTTGAAGTAAAAACAGTAATTAAAACAGTAATTTTTTTACAAGTATAAAAACATTCCCTCAAAATGGAAACATCTCTGATAAAAACGAAGCATAAAAAATTATACAGAAGTTAAAACTAATCCAGGGTACATCATTCTTTCTTAATTAGTAAGATGTCAATGCGAAGGTAAGTTTAAAAAAATTTAGAAACATTCGCACACGTTTCCCAGAAATATAAAAGAAATATTTAAAAAAAAGTAATATATTAAAAAAAAATTAAATATGCCTTTGAGAAAAAAATCGTTCAATTTCAAAAATAGAATGTGAATGGCACTCTAACAGTCTGAAAAAGATAAATTAAAATAATCTTTAACAATAACTACGCATTTCTCCAAAAACTGAGGTTCATTATGGAAAGAAACTTTAAAAAAAAATCTAGGGCTTTTGGAATATGAAAAATAATCTCGTTCTTTTCATTAAATCAAGTGCAGAAAAATACTTGCTCAACTAATAAGCAGTCTGAAAAGGAAGATGTATGAAAGTTTTGGGGAATGAGAAACTTGGAAAAAAAATTAAGCTGATGAAATGAGAGTAGTCTTAACGTTTGTGCAAGTTTAATTCTGAAAAAGAATATAATCCAAGCCTTTTCGTTTTCATAAATTTGTTTTTTGCGTAATGTTTTCTTTCACAACTCCTTATTAAATTGATCAAATAAATAGAATTCGCTTTTACGTTTTGAGCATTTTTCAGTTTAATGGATAAACGATTTATGTAGTTTTATTCTAAATAATAAGAAAGCATCTTTTAATTATTGGGTTTAGGTATGGATTAACTGTGTCCTTTAATTTTACAAAAATAAATTCTAACACAATTTAAAATCTTGGAAATCAAAGTGAATTCAGTTAAAAAATTGTTTTTTTAAAAAAATAATCTCACTTAAGAACAACAATAACTTTCAAAATAATTTTACTATTTAAAAGTTGTTGTTGGCAAGATGCATTAGACCCCATTAACCTCCAGAAAATCGAGAATCAGAAGATCAGAAGCGTTGATGACTATACGTTGACCATTGAAAAGTACACCGAAGAGCCATTACATTATGACCACCCTCCATCTATAACAATGGCCTCACCCAGATTTTCATGGTTTCTCGCCCAGGAACAATGTTTTCATGGGGCACATGAGGACCCATAATACTCATAGAACAACCCCTGACGTCTGTAAGCTACTTGAACACAGTTGCAGACCAGGTTCACCCATTCATGGCAACAGTTGCTCCTGCGAGGGATGGTGTTTACCAACAGGATAATGCACCATGTCATAAGGGTCGAATCGTCATGGATTGGTTCGAGGAACATTCCAGTGACTTTTAAGTCATGTCTTCGCCCCCAAACTCACCTGACCTTAATCCAATAGAGCATTTGTGGTCCTACTTGGAAAACCAAATTCGTGCTGCCACGCTACCCCCTCGCAATGTGAGGGAATTGCAGGACCAGTTGGTGAGCGCTTGGTACCAGATATCTCAGACTACCTATCAGCACCTTGTGGAATCGATGCCACTGCGGGTGTGGAATCGATGCTACAGTTTTGAGGGCTAAAAGTGGTCCTACATATTATTAGCAGGGTGGTCATAATGTAATGGCTCTTCGGTGTAAATTTATCGATTAGTTTCATTTCTTGAAAATATCATTGCAGAGTAACTTGAAAAAAAAACATTAAAAGAGTCCTGATATTATTTTAATAACAAAATTAATAGCCTTAAATTAATAATAAACAAAATTAATAATTCGTTCAGCTTTTAAAAAAATAATAGTTATAAAAATGATAATTGCTAACTTTTAAGATTTTGTAATGGAATAAAATATAATGTGAAATGTATTTAATGTATTTTATACCAATTTCAATTTCATGTTTTTTAGTTTTCTTCCAGAAATTTTTCGAATCTCATTTAATTCACAATGGGACATTGGAATTTCAAATTTATTAATGTGACCAGTCACTGTTTTATTTTCGAACAATTTTTTATCAATAATTTTATCTACCTGATTGATATACATTCTTCTTTTAGTTTTGATAAAAAAATTTCAAAGAAAATCGAAAACTTTATAAATGGGCATTTTTTTCAATAAGTACTATAAACAAAATAAGCCATTTTTCTCCTTTCAAAAACTTTCAAGCAAACATAACTTTTGTGTCTAATTCATAGGAAAAGTTTCGTTCCATTTCCTGTATCGCATGAATTGATTGATAGTTTCAAAATCCTTTTTAACAAAAAATATCCATTTTGATGACCCTATTTTCCTGATTACGAAATTTTACTTCGTTTTTATCTCTTTGGGCAACCAAAAAAGAAACCTCAAATGTAACTTCCATTCCTTTTGATAAATGGAGCGTTATCTGAAGAACATTAAAATGCTACAAAAACGCCATCTAGCAGTGAGAAGGAACATTAAGTGTGAAACTGCAGTAAATAATCCACAAGAAGTTTCTCCATGCTTAATATTATCTGATAAGGAAAAAGACGAAACTAAAAATGCTCTTAGAAATGCAGAAAAAGTGACACGATAAAGGTGGATCGCTCAAATGAAGATTTGTTTTCAATGAGTTGGCTTAAATCTTAGGATCTAGTTTTGAATTTAAACGTCAAACTAGTAATTCATATTCTTTTATTGAAATAAATGATAAAATATGAATATAAACATTTTTTATGACCTTAAAACTACTTTACTCTTTGTTCAGGTTTTTTTTTTTTACTGAGCGTAATTTTTGCATTTGTTTTTTTAAAAAACGTCTAATAATTTTTAATTTAAAATTGCATTTGATGGCATCACTCATCTCGCTAACTAAATATCAATCTGATTTATTTTATCTTATTTTATTTTAAAAAAATTTATATTTTAATTATCCCTATTATTTTATCTTATTATATTTATTTTATGTCAAAAGGTTGGTCATCAGTCAGTATTAAGGCTCCTATACTATCAGAGCTGACCTATCAAGCAATATTGGAGCAAAAAAGTTCACAAGTTAACTTTATGTTAGTATTGTGCTTATGTTAGCTCTTTGGAGCAAAAATAGATGATGAGTCGACCTGTCTAATTTCAAGGGCTCTAGTCAGTATGACAATGAAAAGTAATGAGATTCAGCTGGTACGTGCTCACCGGTTCTGACAACTCCTGAAGTACTACGTACGTTTCTTACAAATTCCCTCGTTTAAAATTGGGTATAATATGAAAAAAGCACAATTACTTCGATTTAGTAGGAACAACATATGACGCAATGCTAAACGAATGGAATTTAGTTGTTGTTTATTTAGTTATTGTTATTAGTAGTTGTTGTTATTTGTTTTAGTTGTTGTTGTTTATTTAGTTGTATTTAGTTTCAATAACTTTTCTTTATAATGCAATAAAATCTGGCGAGCAGCTATTTAAACGATCGAACACTTCGTTTGTTTATTTGTGGCTTGAAGTTAGGCTCGCAGAAAATGCCGTTCATGGGTTAAATTTAGTAGGAACAACACAACCTGTGACGTAGGCTATATTATACCCAATTGTGATCATATGCAGTAAAATGAGACAAATTTAAAACTAATAGTATCTTTTTATTTTTCAAAGAGAGTACCCATGATTACTGTCGCATGAACCCATTTCTATTAATTAAATAAGTTTCAATATATTATGATTCAGTCCAATAAAATTTTTGTCTTTAATTCAACATAGTGCTATCATAAATTTAAAACTAATACGACAATTTCTTTCAACCGTTTAATGTCGCAACGATAAGAGTTCTTTGAGCTCTCCGGTTTGTCCTAGAAACTGTAAGAATTCTTGAGTCTACAGTCTTTTTAGTGGTTTAAATCCATCCAATGGTGGCGAGTGCTTTCATCTTTTATATCTTGAGCCATGCCATGGTTTAGTTTTTAGTAGCAAAAGCTGGGTATCTGTACGGCAAAAAAAGCATAGACAAAACTACCATAATATGATGAAATTTAATAAGTTTCTGGCTCTACCCTGAACACCAAAAAGCTCGGTAATTTTCACAGAAGTGCTTTGTAATTGAATTTAGTAAAATTAACAAAAAATACAGTTTTCTAATATGTGATAAAGAGACGCGATGGCTCAGTGATTAGGGCATGGAACTGTCATTGTGGAGAACTGGTGCTCGATCCCGTGGGGAGCTCGAAGCCCATCTAGCTTCAGATCGATGGCACAAGCTTGTCTGGGAAGTAAAAGCGGCTTGTGCCTAATGCTGACCACATTGTCACAATCATGCCGTTGGTCATAAAATTGTGGAGCCTTATCTTCAATTGACAACTCTAGCTCACAGCGGGCTGTTGCGGAAATACTTTAATGTGTGATAAAATTTGGAAATGTGGTAAAATTTGGAAATTTAATCAGAAACTAGTAAAAGTCTCATAATGACTATTTATTCTATAAAATTTGCTTTTCATCTTTGGATTTAATGCTGAATGTGTGGTAATAAGAACTATTATTTTGAAAACCAGATTTTCAGTTAAACTGTTACCATGTGAACGGAAAAATTACCAAATAAAAGGTTTAAATATTGCAACTTTCGGTTTTATTATCCTAATAATATTTTTTTTTTACCAAAAATATTTTTACTTTAAAGAACGGGAATTTTTTTTCTCCGTAGGCTGTTTTTCTTTTTCTAAGCACTTTAAGTGAAATTGTGTTTTGAAATTTTTTACCAGACAACTCTGCTGCGTAATCTGTATTGACTGGAAAAATTCAATAATTTCAGCAATCTGTTCTTGGTTGTTTAGCAAAGAAAACTAATCAAACAAAGCTTTTATTTAACAGTTTATTGTTTGACAAAATTTGCTTAACATAAAATATAATAGAAGAAATAGTCCTTAAATAGATAGTAGCAGATAGATCTCGTGTTCATGATTCGGAAACAATTTTAATTTTTTATCCCTGATAATAATAGTATGGCCCTGGAAGCAGAGATATTAATGCTTAGTTGGGTGGTTATAGAGTGGAAGCCACTATTACAAAGAACAAACTCTATTTACATCATCACCACTACTCAAATGTGCATTATTATAGTGAGTATATTGGTTATTATTTGCTCTTAATCAATAGCAAAAATGAATCCCAAACCATCGCAAATAGTCATTCAAAGTAGATGTGTTGCAACGTTTGCAATCAAAGACATTCAAATCAGAAACAATTGTACACAAATTAGTGATTTGATTTAAAACTTTATAGTTATCACTAAAAATTTGTATTATAAGCATAATATAATTTGATGCAATAAAATGAGGAAAAACATTCCCTTTTTTACTTCTCTAAATATTTTATTCGTAAAAGTTTCGTAATGCAAAATGCATTTTGTCTGTTACCAAATTCGATGACATAGTTTGCAAAAGTTAACTGCCTAGTTTTAGTACAAACTATGTACTAATACAAGATAAAATACAAGATAAATTTAAGTAACATTTTGGAATAAAGAAAAGTTTTAAGCTGATAAATCTGGTGGAATAGACTTGGCAAGAGAGAACACTAAAGAAATGTTCACCCACTGAATTTTAAACTAATGCATTTTGTTCTGAATATTTAAATTTATACTGTATTCAAGGTTTAAAGAACTTATAAAGTTTTAAAATTTGATCATTTATTTGTGATTACAATATATCCTATTTCATAAATTATCCTACTTAATCTTCTATTGATGAAATTAATCTCTTTTTCAATTATTATTTTCTATGTTTTTATAATTTGAAAATATTATATCATGTCGGAATGTATCTTCAAGGTTAAAGTTGGGCTTTTAAACGAATATAAAAATCTACAAATTAAATTGTATATAAATAACAATTCTAAACTTCTTTTCAGTTCCTTACAGATTAAATTTTTACATCTTAAAAGGCAGGAAAAGATTAAGAAAATCAGATTACAGGGGAAAAAATGTTAATTTTAAATAAATTATGAGCCAATGTGCAATATAGCTCAACAAAGAATGCAGAATATTCCATCTAATTTTATTATTCGATTCAAAAGAGAAAATTTGCGAAGATCTTAAAAAAGTTGTTATTATACAGCATAAAATGCTTCTCATTGGTTATATTTTTCATAATAATCTTAGCAAAAACAAGAAAATATTCATCTCATGGATTAAACTTATTTTATAAGAACTTCTGATTTATTTATTTTTCGCAGAAGTTTCTACCTGAATATTAAAGGAAGCAACTTGGAATGCATAAGAGAAGTGAGTCAAAAGTAGTTCAAACTTTTCTAAAAAATTCTAAAAGAGCAAAAAAAGCTTCCTCGGTGATGAAAAATCACAGTTGCTTTCTTAGTTAAGAACTATAAACTTTGATGGGGATGAAACTGGATACTAAAATTTTACTATCTAAGAGAAGCTTTTTTTAAAGGCCAACTCCTGTTCTAGAAAATTGAAGAAAAAAGTTAGGTTTTTAAATTTAAGTTCCTGTCTCTTCGTTTGTGCGGTAGGTATGTTTGTATTCTTAAATCAATAGCTTTTTTTCTTACAATATTGTGCTTAAACAAGCGTTTAAGATACCTAGCCAGCTTGTTATTTTTTCTCAATAAATATAGATTCATTATAAAATGCACGGGGTCCTATTTTTTCCCCTTAACCTTTTGCCTACAGCACCTGATAGCACCTGGTATTCTGGATCATCAGTTGTTCCAGCCGTAAGCAAAAGGTAAAGCAGCACCTGCTATTCTGGATTATCAGTTGTACCAGCCGTAAGCAAAATGTAAAGCAGCACCTGCTATTCTGGATTATCAGTTGTACCAGCCGTAAGCAAAAGGTAAAGCATGTATAGTGCACAAAATAAAAAACGAGCCACCCCAAATAATTTTTGATCTAATGATCAAATTTTCACCTTCTGGAACTTAGTCCTAATGTTTTGAATGCGTGACCTCAAATATGCTAATTAATTAGTGCAAACCACATTTTAAAATACGAAATCAGTCACAAAAAAGTACTTTCTGTGAATAATCGTGCTTTTTTGATGATGGATTCGAATTTTTTGACTCCTAAGATGTAGGAGGTAACCGCAATCAGGAAAATATGAAACCCATAGTTTAATCAGGACAGCGGCCCAAAGTTTGATCCCCTTAATGTTAAGTTTACTTTTTGCGTATTTTACCACATCTCAAGAACTTTTTAGGCACATTAAACAATTTTGCACAGAATTATAAAATTCGTTTATTCAAAAATAATTCCATGCAAAAATAAATTTTAGTAAGTATTTTATACACACACATATATCGTGCCTACATAATAAATGGTTTGTAACAGTATACCGGAAATTCTGGTTTTAAAAATTTTAGATCTTTTCATCATGCATTTAGTAAAAAATAAAAAACTGTAAAGTAAATTAAACCAAACAAAAGGTTTATATGCCATGCTCTAATGTATCATAATAAAATTACCGAACTTTATCGCATATAATGAAACCATATTTATATAATAATTTTACCAAAATCATTACCAAAGCACTTCGGTCAAAATTATCGAGCTTTTTGGTGTACCCATAGAGCCTGGAATACGGTAAAATTTATATTTTGGTAGTGTTGACCATACCTTTTTTTCTCAGTGTAGAAGAGGTACATTAATATGTGAAAGTTCCAAAGCTTATTAGACTTGTAAGATCTAATTATTATGATCTTGTACCACGATTATTATCGACAATTTTCTGACAAGAAAATATTTACTCATATTTGGCTAGAACTCATGATGAAAGAAGAACTAAGTAACTCCTTAATAACGAACAAAAACAGTTTTTTTTCCCTCGATCACCAACCATGCTCGCACAACAACCCGGCTTCAGTTTTCTACTTATCGTTTTCACACATCCTTTACTTGTAATTTATACTGTTTTTGGACGAGTCTATTATCTTCTTCGGCTACAACAAAAGTGTTGCCAATGAGGGAATTACTATTACTATTTGTAACCATTCGTCTGTTTTATTTATTCATTTGAACCTAGTTGTCTTACTTGAAGAGACAAGAACACTGTTTAAGAAATCTACAACAATCTATCAATCTCTGTTTGAGAAATCTACAGTGAGCACAAAAAAAGGTGGTTCTTTAACGCTCTCCTGCGCAATTTAAAGTTGATGCGTTACAAACGGTTAGTTAAGGGTTTGGAAAACCCGGGTATGCAGACGTATTTCGGGGTAATGCTCCACATTTCTTTGTAAGATTATAATGATTATAATTCTCTTTTCTTGTAAAATTTTAAATAACTTGATTATTAAATTGTTATGGTTATTGTTGAACTTTTGGTTGTATTTGAAGTCAGATATACATTATATTTTAGGCACACGAAACTCTTTCTAATTTAAACACTTTTCATTAATTTCGCTGGTTTCAGTTTATAAAAGTTTGATCACAGCATTTTAATACTATATTCTATATTCTATGCGGCGAAAAATTTACTGAACGGAATATGGCGAAAATTTATTTTATAATCATTGTAAACACGTATCTAAATTTTTTTTATTGTTTTAGAAACAGTTTTCCTCTAAAAATACCGCTTAAAATTATTTCGTTTCTTTCTCCTTTTTTCTGCAGTTTGATTTGTCTCAAAAACTGACAACCAAACAGAGATTGGAAGTTATGACAGATAAACACATATTTGACAAACCATAATTGTAGCGTGTCAAAACAAAGCGTTGTTTCAAAAGTCAAACGTTTCTCAAAATTACAATGTTTACAATCAAGAACCACACAAAAAATATGAATCAACTCATAAAAACTCAAAAAAGAGCACAAGAACAAGTTCTTGATCTTTTTTTTCGATGACAGGTTGCTGAGTTTTGAAAATATATGATAAAAAATGCAACTCGTCTGCTACACGCCTATTGAAAAGGAAAATAAATCTGGCATCTTTTTATCCCGCCGTTTGTCTTTTTACTTATTTTTTCTCTTTCGATTTCACTGTCAAATGCACATGCCCTTGAAGAAGAATGTTAAGAAAAGTTTTTCTTTTGTAAAGATAACTGGACTTAGACGCCAAGAGAGTTCCTTTTTCATCGATCTGTACTTATCTTTCTCTTGGCGCATATTTTTCGTTATTTTTAACATTTCTCGAGGGTGAAAACAAGTAAAAAGTATTCAAGAGGGAATTTATTTTTTATTTTTGAGGTGGCAACATGTTGATGCACTGAAGAACTTTGGCTGACAGATTGCGATCTTTTGAAAAAGTGTATCGAAATCTGTAAACACTGTTTTCGAGACTCGGAGAATATTTTTCAAAGAATGTTTTTCTTTTTTGAATCTAAAGAAATTTCTTTGTTTGTTTCTAAAAATTTAAATTTAGTGCTGATGTAGGTTTTTCATTTTCTTTAGAATACTGGTTTCAGAAAAGACATAATTGAAAAAAAGTATAGGAATTCAATTTAATTGCTTTTTCAGAGGAACTTTTTTTCAACAATTTTGGTAAAGTTTTGAACCACTATTTTGTTGACAAAAAGAAAAAAATAAGTAACTACAAATTCGTGTTCCGTATTTGAAACTAAATTTAATGCCGTTATTTTCATTAAAAAAATGTTTTTGCTTTCACCAATAATGTATTTTTAATAACTCTCTATAAACTTCTCACGATTTCATTTTGTAAAGAAATTGCGCTGTTATTTTATTTCTATTAAGAAAAAAAGAAGCAATTAAAACTATGTGGATTTTTACACTAGACTGACTCTTTTTATCTTTAAAATTGTATTGCTGAGAACAAGAATGTATAAAATTTATAATTTGCAAACCAAGCGAGTTAAGGGAGTGCCGATAAATACTCCTTCAAATTTTATTAGTTTTAACAATTTCTGTTACTGAAGAAAACACATCAATTTTCGATTAATTAATTTTGTACACTTTGCGCTTGGTTGCACATAGAATATCTTCACAATTTACTACCAGTCACATTATGCGCGTGTGTGTGTATTATATATGTGTATTATTAAATTTCTTATAATACGTGAACTTAAAAAGTCATCTAACGCTGCTATTGTTGGGCAACTAAGAAATTTAACAAACTTAATTTTATGCTATAATGCATAGTTATTGAAATATGTATTCACAATATTAAATTCGTTAATAAAGATAGTATTCTCTTTTAATTTCAGGTAGATTGCAATTCGCCGAGCGCAATACTCACAAGATATTCTAGTCCGTAATGAATAAGAAATGGGTAAGTGAAAATTACAATCTGTCTTGTGGTTTGGTCTGATTTTGACCAGTACTTGCTTCTTATCATATACCATTTTATCTCCACCGTATTTCTAAAGTGCAAAATAATAAAAAGAGAACACCTTAATAATTTTAGATCTAATTATAGGTTTAAAGCGTACTGAAAACCATTTTCATTGACATGAGAAATCATCCTTAAATATACAAAATAATTTGGACACGCAATATTTCTCTGATCTCTCTGAGCAAATATACATTTTCTATTTTTTATCTTAAAAATATATGAGGAGGTAAGTGTAATCTGGAAAAATTGTTTTATTTGCTTACAAAATAAGACTTTAAGCCAACCAATACAAATTTCACTTTTGCTTATTTTGCAATATTCTTTAAAATATTTAAGCGAGTTAAAAGAACTTTGCACATGAATGTAAGACTCAATGTAAAACTTATTATTTAAGTAAAACTTGTTTTTTTTTTCAATTATTAACTTTTTGTTTTTATAATTTCATTTAACTATGTCAAATATTTCTGATTCATAGGGCGTTCAAAATTTACTTAATTTTTAATTGCATAATTATTAATTACACCTTCTAAATAGGTGAATCCAGTTCACCTCACCAGGCATTGCTGAGTTCGAATCCCAGCTATGCCTTGTTGATACGAATACCGCAGGTTGATTCGAATATAATTCGTATCATCAAAATAATAAGTATAATTCGTATCATCAAAATAATAAATATAATTCGTATCAACCAGTTATAGTCATTATTACTACATATTTAGTAAAAAACAAAACAGAAAAGTAAATTTAGCCGAATAAAAGGTTTTTATGCCAAATTTTACCACATTTATTAAATTCATAACATATTATAAGACTATATTTCATTGTTAATTTTACCAAAATGACTACCAATGAGTTAGGTAAAAATTATGGAGCCTTTTCTGGCGCTCTCATCGAACAAGAAATACGTTACAAGAAGTTTACGAGAAGTTATACAAGAAGTTTACCATATTCTGGTACTATTAACCATACCGTCATTCGGGGCTACTTTGTGCATGATTTCGCAGTTTTTGAACTTTGACATGTAAAAAAACTATGTTAATTCAAACTTTAATAAAATTTATCGATATTATATTCATAACTGGACTCAGACGAGTGAATTTGTATATAATATTTACGAGTATTTTGTAATATTTATTTGTATATTTATAATATTTATTTGTATATAATATTTACGAATAATAAGTCAAAACATACCTTGCACAAAGTAGCCCCCAAATGGGGCTACTTTGTGCAGCAATAGGAATTTAGTTTAATAATCATGTTTTTAGTAAAATATTGATATAAAATTGTTAAAAAAGTTAATTGTTGACATTTTTAAAGACAAAAACATCAAGATATGTAAAGATATTAGTTTGAAAATAATTTTCAGCGTTAAAAAACCATTTTTTTTTAAGAATTTTTTCTTAAAAAGAATGTTTATTTCAAAACATTTGAGTTTAAACAAAAGGAAACCATATACATTTTTAAACATTGAAATGGATGAAATTTTAAAAATAATAATTATTACATATTCATTAACATTTATAATATTGTTAAATTTGAACATAACATCCTTGAATGAACATGACAGAACTTGCTCTTCAGTTTCTGTCAAAATCACCTGATGTCCTATAAAATATATTTTTATGTGTTAAATCGTTTGATTAATTCATTAGAAGAAAAATAATAGTTTACCAGCACGTTTCGCGTTTTTATTGTGAATTTTATTAGAGATAGTATTTCTGTGGATTTTGCACTTCCGAGAAGCATCTGCAATCGACATACCACCAGCAACTGCTTGCAAACATTGTTGCAGCTTTTCTGAAGTGTAATCAAGGTAATTTCTCGTTCGAGGTATTTTTTTTATAACGTCTGACAATTTTTCTATCGAAAAAAAAAAAACGAATGAAACTAATGCACAAAGTAACCCCACAGTGCATTTTTTTTCATTTTCCGTTTATTTGTTATTAATTTTAAATTTTTTTTAACGCTAACATGATATAATTGTTTAATAATGTATAAATAAAACATTTTGCACTTACGACAATTGTTTTATCAACGTCTTTGCATTTCACAGCTAAAGTTTCCACGCACACTTTTCGACATCCGACGTCCTCGGAAAATTGTTGACATTGGATGAACGAAACACACTCTGAGATTGTTTTAAAATTCGAAATTTTTTTTGTAGTAATAGAAGAGACTTCTATCTTCAAATTCCACACATTTTTAACGTGAAATAAACATAATAGTGAATAGCAGCACTTGAAAAATACCAAATTCGAATTTGCGCACAGTAGCTCCCGCCGCACAAAGTAGAATGACGGTACATTTTTTTCAGTGTACTTTGCATGAAAAATAAATAAAATATCAAAAAAAAGTTAAAAATGCTTTTGAAATGGTTACAAATGCTTTTACAATTAAATAACCTAGAAATTTTTTTAAAAAAAAACTATGAAAGGAAATAAAAGGGAACTTAATATTTGATAAACTAAAAATATAAACAAAACGTATTAAAATATCGCGCGGTATGAAACACTACTACTTAGAAAAAACTGTAATTGATTTTCAGTTTTTTAATGTGAATAATTTATACACAGTGTCGATATACCATATAGCTAGGAAAGGCTTCTATTTAGGTCACAGTAGAGCTATTATTGGCTATTGGCTATTATCGTCGGTCTGAGAAGCATCCCCGAGAATGATCCGAAGACATGCCATTACAATTTTGATCCTCTGCAGAGAGGATAGCCCCTCCGCTTTGGTAGCACGAGGACCTGCGCGCGGAGTTGAGGACTTTACGGTAAAACAATTTAACGCAAACCGATATCGCGCAGCCTCGATTCCTACGTAGGCTGAACAAAGTGATCACCCACCCGCTCACTGATCGCAGTCAGAGATGCTTGACTTCGGTGTTCTACTAGGAACCGTGTTTTTATGATCAGTCTACTGCTAGACATACTTCATATAAAAACAATTAGCTAAAAAGAGACTTGTGTAGAAGCGTTCTAGGTGCAATTTAATTAGAATATTTTTTGTAAGTTTAAAGAAGCTCTTCTGGTAACCAAAATATCTGGCACATGATTGTAAGCCTCCCTAATCGAGTTGTCAGCGATGTAGTTTTGAAACATTTGATTTTTTTTCGAAACGGAGAATATTTACCCGATTTATTATAACTTTAAAATAAAAGGAAGACGATAAGAGTAATAAAACATGAATAAATTTAAATTTCCTTAAAATGAGAAATCATCAGACACGGTAAATTGACTAATATTCTAGCCTGTAAGAGACGCTTTTCAAAACTTATTCTTATAAAATGAAGATACATAATTTCTAAAACAATAGGTCTTTAAAAAACTGTATTATAAGCCTATTGCTTGACATGCCATCCCGTATAATTTATATTTTTAAAATAAATTAAATTTTAGCATAAAGTAATAAAGTTAATTTTTAAGTACGGTGTTTTATTTCAAGGTAAAATTATTTACATGCGTTAATATGTTTCAGAAAATGAAAAAAAATCTTCGAGCTATTCTTATGCAATTATATATTCGCTTATAAATGGCATGGTTGATAAAATATGTTTTCTCAGTGGGAATAGAAGAATTAAAGTATAAGAAAAATGGTATAAAAATGTATTATGAATAACAGTGTTAGAAATTTCTCTGAGAAATGTAGCTAAATAACAATATATTTGATTGTTATTTTACCACATTCAGAGAAAATAGTCAAATAAATATAAATAGTATGGTATTCAGACAGTTATCTCAGAAAAAAACCAGTTTATTGACTGCTTTCACCTAATACGGTTAAACAACCTGAATTTTATCACACCAACTAGGCCCACAAAATGTGTTCACTTAGTTCTTGCTACTGGTTACATTTGGTAGCCGTGAGAGCTAATCTGTCAATCTCATGTCCGACAAAACGGGACTGCGAATTCGAGCGTTGACACCACAATATTTCCTCCATTCTCTTCAATACATGAAGAGTCCTCAGTGTCTTGCACTCCCCAATCTGCGGCCATGCACCAGAGTTGGCCGTTGATTACAGTAATCGATTACAACTGTAATTGATTACAGATAATTACAGCTATGTAATCAATTACTTGTAATCACGATTACAAGTAATCAATTACNCTTCTGCCATGCACTATTAGTATACTATACTCGACTATAAAAATACGATAAACTCATTCACGCATAGATGGCAGCACAATAAACCTATTTAATATAGAAAAAGTCTAATATTTCTAACTCTTACGATAGGTGAAACAATTAGATAAACTAATCAAACCATATTCTACGGCTCATTTGATAAAATATAACTTAACCACACCCTAATACCAATGCCCATTAACAAACGAAAAACCTAGCTCCAATCTCCAGTTATTTTTTACGGTTTTGAAATCATGCTAGTTGTAAATGGTTTAAAAAAAAGCAGTATAGTTTTGTATTCCTGGTTCTTTAATACAAGTTGTAAGCGGTTTAAAAATCGTAAAGGTAAAAAATGCTCTTTACAGTAAACTTTACGGTCAGTTTGATAGATAGACTGTTACAGATTATTTTGCCATCATTTTAGAATGAAAATTCCAAAAGTAAGGTAGGAGGGTGAGTTTTTCCTGACACGGTTCAGGAACTATCATGGAACAGGAACCTTACATTTTGAAAGTTTTAGCAACACGTTTATAAGGAAATCAAGTCTCTATCCTAAGGCGGCAGCGTTAAATTAATAAAATCACTTCAAACATAAAAAAGTTCAGCATTTGAGTTTTGGGCTAATTTCACAAACAAAATTAGTTATTGAAAAAAAAGGGGGTTACTTACGCAAATAAGTTGGTTCATCTTCTGATTACTTTCTCCTTATTTGAACTTACCTTAAACTACTTACATTTACAAATGTGTTTCTTAAAAAATATTAAAAATATGAGCTACTTATGAAAAGTATACATCCTCGTTTTACTTAACAAGAATTCTTTCTTAAAATTATTAATTATTACCATAAATCATAAGTTTTTATTCAACAAAAAAATTGCATTTCATCTAAAACGTAACAATATTTCTCCAAAATGAAAAAAAAAGCTGTTATCACGAAGAATAGTAATTATCTTAATATCTGCAATGTGTCTAGGTGAAGGTTTGAAAGCAAAAGTACAGCACTTATAACTGAAATATGGAAACTATTATTCTTTGTGTAAGCCTTTAATTCTGTCCGTAGGAAGTACTTTTGTTGATTAATAGCTTACGATATAAATAATTATTTAACAAAGGAGATCTTAGGAAAAATACTTTAAATACAACAAAAAGTCTTTTCTGTAACGGGATTTGCAGGTAATTGATAAGTAGTGCTAAAATTTATAACACTTCTTAAATCTTAATGTTTTAATATTTTTAGTTCTAGATCAAATTGAGAACAGTTTATATAAATATGATTTATTGTTAAGAAATATTGATTTACGAAAAACTTTTTCAGTACATCAATTATAGTAAATCAATATTTAAAAAGAATTGATTTACCGTATAGAAACAATCCAAAATTGATCTAATTTACAGTAACCATATTTTAACTTAAAGGAAATATTGATTTGTTTTTGTCATTTATGAAAAATGGGTGAGGGGGCTTGTAGCTTAATACTGCGGCTTAATTATTTTACCGAACGTATTAGTGTGTTCCGTGTGTATTTAAATTTTAATTTTTAGTTTAGCTACTATAATTTTCTTAACATCATGCTTTCCAGTCTATAGACTGGATAACCTGTTACAACTTGGGGATTACTCCATCAGGATATTAATTCTTCCTTTCCGTATTACCCTTATCAGAGAGAGAGTCTAGTCTGTAGCTTCACAGTACACGGTAAAAAATTCCGGATAAAATGGAAAAAAGTACTGGCACACTGAGTGCCGCATTTGTAAAATCCAGTTTTACAGTGAAACTTCATACCGTACTTTTTACATAAATATTTCTTTAATTGCAATGATTAAGTGATCGTACAGTAAATATTACTGCACAATTTACGGTATGTCATATTTTTTTATTCGGTAAAATGCTAAGATTAAAACGGATTTCACAGTAGAAAAATACTGGTACCCTAAATGCCGGTACTTTATGCAGTAGTTTAATCCGGAAATTATAAAGCACTAACAGGCAGTGCATTATTATAAGCCTTGCTGTTTCTTATAAGTTTTCTGCATTTATGACAGAACAAAAAAAAACAATATGGAAGAATTCAGTAATATTTAATTTATTTATGTCTCTTTTTACATTCTAAATTTCTCGAAAGCCCTTTTTGTATTTATGAGTTAATAATTAAATTTTTACTTTTTTTATTGCCTCAATGTGTCTGTCATGAGCCTTGCTGTTTCTCATAAGTTTTGTGCATTTATGACAGAAAAAAAAACAATATAGAAAAATTTTAGTAATATTTAATGTATTTATATATCTTTTTGCATTCCAAATTTTCTCAAAAGTCATTCTTGCATTTATGAGATAACATTTAGATTTTTAATTTTTTTTATTGCTTCAATGTCTCAATATGATTACAAGCGTTATCATGCTAAAGTACTTAGTAATTCCAATTATTCGCATCAAATACTTGCTTACTTTTTCCGTCCGCAAGCAAGATATTTTCAAGGGATTGAAAAAGAATGATATTTAAATTATAATTGTGGGAAGAAATAATTTCTTATGTTGTGCCAAAGCTAAAACAAGCATCATGTACAGTTTATTTCGTTTCAAATGTGGGTCGAAATCAATTAAAATTAAAATTGTAAATCCATAAATTAAGTAAAAAGCAGAAGGAGCACAGCCAGAAAAGATGTCTAAAGTGATAGAGATAAATATGATAGCAAGCCAATTTTGCTAAATTCTATTAGCCAAATTATATTTCCAATTTCCTGTCTTAATTTAATATATTTCAGTATATTTAGGTTTTTAATAAATTTTTTTTATTGCCTTAATGTGTCAAGATCATCACACGTGTTATCTTGCTAAAGTACATTGTAATATAGAAAACATACATTAAATACCTGCTTACTTTTTCCATACGCAAGCAAGATATTTTTAAATAATAGCAAAAAACTGATACTTAAATTACAATTGCGGGCTGAAATGTTTTTATGCTTTGCCAGAAATAAAATAAGCATTATGTATTTATATGTACAGTTTATTTATATTTAGATGTGGGTCAACCAAAATATATTTTTAAATCAAGTTAAAACTTGCCCATTTCTTTGCCTTAAATTAAAATGGAATTATAATATTTTAATATAAGTAGGGGAAAAATAAGCGCTACACCTCTCTTTTGGAGTTGATAATTTCTCATCTATAGGATAAGAGTTACACCCTACTTCCTCAGTATGGATGAAAGCTCAACCCCACTGATAAGCTCTTAGTAGCGATGACGTGGCATGGCTCTTTACTTAACCTGGTTGGACTAAACAAATGCTTCTTAAAAATTTTGTATATATATTTCTTCACAACAAATGGTATATTTAAAAAATTTGACGCTAACGTTTTATAATCTGAAACAAGTTTCAAATGAATTCCTTATTGCAAATAATTATAAAAAAATTCCCGAAGTGTCCCCCATTATGTTAATCATATATATGCTCTTAACGTTGCATGGTTTAGACTGAACAAATGCTTCTTAAAAAAATTATTTGTATTTGTTTTTTCACCTCTATGAGTATATTTGAAAAATTTGATGCTTACTTTGTAATCAGAAACAAATGAATTTTTCTTTGGAAAAGGTGGAAAAAGCATTCAATGGAAAATACACTTAAAAAAAATTCGCAAAGTATCGTCCTTCATTTTTATATGTACGTTCTTAACGTAGCAATGTTTGAACTAAAAATTGCTTCTCAAAAATTTTGATTTCATATGCTTGACAAATACGAGTATTTTTGAAAGAATTGACTGTCATTTGTTTTTCTTAATCAAGTTTAAAATGAGTTTTGCGTTGCAAAAAAATTATGAAAATTCACCTCCTTTTTGTCAATTAAATGCTCTTAACAAATGGAACTAGAGTGTGGAATAATCAAATCCTTCTTAAAACTGTTGATTACTAATTTCTAGACAAATATGGGTATTTTTTGGAAAAAGTGAAGCTCATTTTGTAGTCTGAAACAAGCTTCAAATGATTTCCTCATTACAAAAAATTATACAAAATTTGCAGTATAGCCTTCATTATAGCTTCATTATGTTAACAATATTAATGTCCAAACCATGCTCTCAACGTCGCATGGTTTGGACTAAACATATGCTTCTTAAAAATTTTGGGTACTTATTTTTTCACTACTATTAGTATTTTTTTAAAATTTGAAACTTACTTTGCAATTTGAAACAAGTTTCAAATGAATTCCTCTTTCCCAAAAATTATAAAAAAATTCGCAAATTTGTGATATTATTAACTATTTGCTACAAGCATTGAGCTCTTAAGAAAAATTCTATTAAAATTTCTTTGCGTTACACTATTTTTCTAATTCAGCAAGTATTTTAAGTATCAAAATGTAAAATATTTTAGTTATACGTCAAATTTTAACCCTTAATCATCCAAAACATTGAGTCTTTGAAACAAATAGTATAGAATTTTCCTTGCCTCGCACTAATTTCCCATTTCAGTAAGACTTCTTTATAGCAGAATGTAGAATGCTTTGGTTTTTAATAACAAACATAGATTTTTTTTTTTCTAAAATATGAAGTAACATGATAAATTAGTTTGTTTATTCCATTTTAGAGCTCCGATCTTTAATTGGGGTATTTGGGTTATTTTCTTTTAATTATATGGTAATTAGTTTCAGAAATATGAAGTTCATTCATTTTTAAATTGTATTTTTATGCACCTCATTAACGGTCATTCGATCAATATTTTACCTTCGAAATCGTTAACGTATCCAGAATATGTTCTCCATGAGCATCGTCTAATGATTTCAAACTAATTATGTAGAAAAGTTATAAGAATTAAATGTATTTTTATGAAACAAAATATACCATAACGGAGTATATTTTTTTATAGTGACTTTGAATAGTGAATCAATAAAAAAAATAATATCATGTGCAATTTCAGGTTTGAGGGTGCATAGTATAAAAGTCAAAAGAAACGTATTACGAATTCAATTGTTAAAGTTTCATCCTTAAAAAATGTTATGAGACATTTTCTTTCGGGCACATAAAATTTGAAAATACATTGAAAAATTATATAATCGGTATAAATATGTACTCTGTTTTAATAATTTTAATTAAATAATAAAATCTAAGTGGTATTTAATTCTTATTTAATTTACATGTCTTATTTTATTTAATTTACATGTCTTATTTTATTCAATTTACATGTCAATTAATAAGAATTAAGTTATTTCATTGAACATCTTAAAACGTACGCAAACCTAACTTTTTGGCATTGCTTACAGCAGAATATGAAATGTGCGCAAAAAAGGACCCATATAAATTTTGATCTCATGATGGGCTCTTCATGTTCTATGACTTAATCTTAATGGTTTGAGGGCGTGACCTCTAATATGCTACTTAACTAGTGCAGACGATATTTAAGTTACAAAATCAGACGCAAAAACGAACTATCTCTCAATAAGCATACCTTTTTTATGATGGTATCGGATTTCTGACTTCTATGTATGATGCGCATAATTCCATAAGGGAATATGATACCCATAGTTTGGTCAGAAGAGCGATCCAAAGTTTTAACCCCTAAATTTACTTTTTACGTATTTCGACATACCTCTATATTTGGTGACTTTATATTTATATATATATATANTATTATATGTAGATAAATTAGTATTAAATCTAAAATAACTTGAAGAATATATTATGATGTTAATTTAGATACTAAACCTAATCTTAAAATACTATATGTAGATTATTTAGTATTAAGTCTAAAAGAACTTGAAGAATATATTATGATATTAATCTAGATACTAAACCTTATCTTAAAATATTATATGTAGATAAATTAGTATTAAATCTAAAATAACTTGAAGAATATATTATGATGTTAATTTAGATACTAAACCTAATCTTAAAATACTATATGTAGATTATTTAGTATTAAGTCTAAAAGAATTGGAAGAATATATTATGATATTAATCTAGATACTAAACCTTATCTTAAAATACTATATGTATATTATTTAGTATTCAGTCTAAAAGAATTTGAAGAATATATTATGATATTAATCTAGATACTAAACAGTATCTTAAAATACTATAGGTAGATTTTTCAGTATTAAGTCTAAAAGAATTGGAAAATTCTCTATTGCTTGTTTATTCGTTAAAAATATTTTATTTTAAATGGTTAACTTTTTAATAGTTTTATTGAAAAGTACGTAAAGAATCGTAAAAGTTGTCCTTTTTTTATAATGACATTTTGTTATAATGTTACTTTATTATATTAACATCTTTTTCAGTAAAATTTACCAGTTGTAGATCATAAGATAGCATAATAAGATAACTTAAAATACTGTTATTTTCGCTATATTCAATATATCTTATTTTAAAGGAAATTTATTGTAGCATTATTAAATAAAAAAATAACTTTATGCACAAAATTTCCCAAAAACTCTAAGAAAACAAAAGTTGTCTAACTTTTTAGTTTTAAAAGTTTTAAAAAATCACTTAAAATTTTTTTTCCAACTATGAGAAATTGTCAGTTTTCCTATTGAAATTTGCTCTTAACATTTCAGAAGAATTCTCTTTTTCAAGCTTTAGCACTATCGAAACTGCAACTTATTTCACATAAACAGCATTTCATAATAAATACAGTACGTATAATTATAAATATTTATTATAAAAGTTATATTTGGTTTACTGTTTTTAACTATCAGTAAATTTAAGAGATTAAACTCGTACCCTAAATAGAATATATGTGTATTTAATAAAGAAAACTCTTTGAAGAGCTAGTTCAATATTATAGTGAAATATTCCAAATAAATCGCTCAAGAATCATATTTGAATGAATTATATATATAGTTTATTTCTCAAACGAGTTTTGAACTATTTTTTTAAATAGAATATAGCTTTGCAAACAGTGTGGATAAAACGTAAAAATAACACAGTTTAAAAATAGGGTCATGTTTACGAAATCAAATTTATTTGCCAATCAGTTTTATTAGTGCATACAGTAATAAAAAATAAATGTTTAAAAGTCGTTTAAAATTATTTTCTTGGAATTTATTAAATAATATTAAATCTAACTGTCAAATACAACATTTTTGAAAGTACTATACCATCTATTAAAAACCATTTATTATTTGAAATGATATTATCTAAAGATATTTTTTAAACAATAACTAATTTTAAAGGACGTCCGACGTCACGTACGAAACTATTCATGCTCACGATTGTTAATAGCTTTTGAGATAAATCTAACGAATGCGGCAGATACATATGCATACAATGACAAAAATAATTTCTCTTCTAAAGATTTAAAAGATAATTTACTTTTGTCATTGCATGTGTACGGTGCATTGTTTGAAATAATTTTAGAAAAATGACATCAAAATTTACATTGACTATTGTGAAATGCTATAAAATTAACATAAAAAGTTATTTTAAAGGCTGATTCAAAAAGGAGTTTTGTTAAAAATATTTCTTATTAGTGTGTTATGGGTTATTAAATTATGCCCCTAGTTGTCTCAAAGAATTTCATATGCTTGGTGGTATAGTGGGTACTTAATTTTTGTATGGTTCTAGACTTTCCTTCAAGTTATTTGGTTATTCTCAGACCACAGATAAAAGGTCAACTTTGAAATGTTAGTGTCGATCTGCCGGGGTTATTTCCATTTAGATTTAATCTGTGAAGTATTTTAATATAACCTTTAGTCCTAGAACAATTGAGACAAGTATTATAATGTAATAAATTTCATAATTTTCAGAAATTAATGATTGTTTTTTTTAAAGATTTTAATGATTTTTTTAATGATAAAAAGAATCATTAAAATTATTTTTTTAATGATTTTTTTAATGAAATTACTGAGTGGTTTTCTAATGAAATAAACTAATAAATGAAATTTCTCAGTAACCAGAATATAATTTTATATTTTTCTTTTAAAAAATAATATAAATACTTTAAAAAATAAATTCTTTCAAAGGAATTTCTTTTAAAAAAGAAATTCTTAATTATACTTATCGATCGCAAAATAAATAAATTATGAATGGAGTTTTCCAATTGCTTTTTGTAATTATTACAATTAACTAAATATTCCAGTAAACTGGCAATACAAACAAGAAATTCATCTTATAAAAACAAACACGAACTGAAATATGTTTTATCTTTACATAAAAAGTAATACATTTTTGAGTATAAAAGTCTTTATTAAAATATTGATCCTCATTCTTTCAAAAATGTGAAAAACGTTTACTTGAATTCAATTTTTTAAACAAGGAATATTTTGATTCTCTATTGTGCAATAAATATTATAATGTAGCGGATTTCTTTAAATATATAGCACTATTTTCAAAACAACTCGATTATAATTGTTATTTTTTTGGAAGTTTCAACTGTGCAACTTTTACTTTGCACTTTTGTGAACTAACATGCTGTGTTCCTTCAAAATCTGCCATAAGCAATGAATGCTTTACTCCATATTAAAACCCCGATAATAAAGAAATTATGACTAGTCATTTTCAATATTAGTTTATATTTTTAAACAATTTCTCTTTAATTTAAATTTTAATAAACGATTTCCCCTTAACTGTTACGAAATGAAATAGAAAACATTTGAGGATGACCTGGAACAGCATCCAAAAGATTAATAGATACAGATTAAATAGTTTCTTCCCCCCCCCCTCAAATAAGAAGGCTGAAAAAATTAAGTATATTCAGTCTAACTCCAGTATATAATTAAGAACCAACTTTTGCCCTAACATTTCCCAATTTCTATGAAGGTATTTTCGGGGGATTATTATATTTTATTTTATTTTATGACCACCGTTGAACAGCCGGTCCAATTTTTGGGTTCACGACTACTGGTGTTCAACGCCGTAACCTTGTAATTTTGAACCAATCCAGAAGACAAGGAAACTCCTGGATCAGTACCCCCAGAGGTAATGATTTGTTATGGGAAGGTGGAGGACTTTGAGACTCGACATATTTGTCAACGAAATAGGTTGAATCACGTTTTGTAGTAATTCAAATTTGATAGTTCATAGAAACTGTAATTCCACAATATCGAAAGAATGCTTAATAGTTCTGCCAAAAGTAGAAGGCACCAATTCTTTCATTCAGTAGATTTATATTTATTAAGCTTAAATTAGAAAATAAAAACAAAATGATAAGCAAACTAGTATTCTTCATTAGCTTATATTTATACTATGACTAGCTTTTTATAATGTAAATGTTACTTTGTATCGTAATGAAAACTGAAAAATTTCTTACAAACAGCTTCTACAAAACAATTAAAATAGCGTATTTTCATTGTAAAAAATTATTTTACTTATGAACACTTTTATTATAAAAAGTGCAGAGTACATTGGTTTCGGAATTTAAAAAAAAACATAGTTAAAAAATATGACGGGTGTCTCTGTACCTAGATGTATAACGATACCGCGCACCTACGCCGCATATGATGTTACTTTAGTACTGAAATTACTAATTGTCCTTCTTAACTATTTGATTCGTATTTTTGTCGTCGTTTTCTTCATTATATCCATATTTTTTTTATTTATCTTTCAGAAAACTAGTTTTTTTTCTGCTATGAGATTAAAAATAGTTTTATATGTTATGATTCTTACATAAATAAATTTAAAGAGTACTTTTTTCAACAAATTAATGATGTTCTTAATTGATTATTCAAATATAAATACAAAAAGGTTTAGATGGAAGAAAAAGAATGAATTCGATTTCTTTATTATACCCATATTTTTTTTTATTTATCCTTCAGAAAACTAGTTTTTTTTCTGCTATGAGATTAAAGATAGTTTTATATGTTAAGATTCTTACATAAATAAATTTAAAGAGTACTTTTTTCAACTAATTAACGATGTTCTTAATTGATTATTCAAATATAAATACAAAAAGGTTTATATGGAAGAAAAAGAATGAATTGGTTTTCTTTATTATACCCATATATTTTTATTTATCCTTCAGAAAACTAGTTTTTTTTCTGCTACGAGATTAAAGATAGTTTTATATGTTAAGATTCTTACATAAATAAATTTAAAGAGTACTTTTTTCAACTAATTAACGATGTTTTTAACTGATTATTCAAATATAAATACAAAAAGGTTTAGATGGAAGAAAAAGAATGAATAATCGTAAAAATATTTTTTAATGATCAACCTTAAGATAAATCAATCGCATAATCTATGAAGATATTTATAATATTAATTTTATTATGTCGAACACTAGCTTAAAATACTCCGACTTCTTTGATGAATTAAAGATGTATCTATTATAAAACTTTAATGTCTTATTTCCTGCTTTTATCGGTGATTAATAGATAATAAATGTGAATTATCAATTTTATTGAGAATGATTAATAAAAAGAAATGTTAACTCTGCGGTGGGAAAATCTTTTAAGATAATATAAAATACGTTATTAAGATAAACCTTTTGGCTTTATCAAATGCAAGTTAGTGCAAAAAAATTTTATAAAAGCAGATTTTTTTCAATATATTAAGTTAAAAACGAAACCATAAATTCTTGTAGGAAAAAGAAAATTCTTTGCAAATGTTTAAAAACATGAACTTCCTAATCATTTTTTACTTAATTGACGGTTTTTAAGTACTTATTTATTAATATAGTGTTCGATTTCAAAAGCTAATCAATAAAAAATTTGAATAAAAGCTTTTTTTTAGTTTTAATAAAACCAACTTATGTCTATTATTAATTTAAGTGATCATGATCGAATACAACTTCAATGCATTAATTTTTATAAATGTTACAGTTTTTTTATAAACTTAATTTTTTTCTTATTTCTCTTAAAAACCATTCCGATGACAAAACATATAAAAATTGTAAAGAAATTATTGCAAAATTAAACTATTTAAAAAAACTATTTTTTTCATGTAACATATAAATGAATAAAATAATGTAAAAAGTAAATACAGAATAAGTGGTAAATAGGTGGTAAATTCTTTTGGATTTTCTTATTTATTAAAAATAACTCAATCGCAATAATTTCTGTTATAAATTTCTAAGTAATTTATTTAAAAATTACTAATGATAAATATGTTAATACTACTATTTTATATGATTACTAATGCTTTAATGATAAATATTGCAAATAAATTGAAAAATAGTAGATTAATGGTCTTGTAAAAAGCATTATTCATTATATAATTATATTCTATAATTAAAACATTATATTTTAGTGCTTTAAAACGATTTAATGTGTCATAATACTTTAATGTCACAATATTTTTATTTTCTGCTACTAGTATTATTCACAGTAAATAAGCTATTTTTAAATTTCAAAATCATATATAGTTAACTATTTATGTACTTGCTATTTGAGTGTTTAGTTCTACAATTAGCAATATTCAGTTTACTCAATTCGATGTTACAACTAACCTTTAAGTATCGAATTCGTTGCCAAAGGATCAGAAAGTGTTTCGAGTTTTAATATTCCAAAATAAATATGACCACATGGAATTATATTAAAGTATTCAATACATTCATGTCACGTAATTGAAGTAAATAGCTGATGTCAAAAATGATGGTATTTCATAAAATTGGAAATTTCATGCCTCATTTAAAATAATAAATTACGTTACTTTGGATCCAACAACATCAACAAAAAATTTAATAAAAATGGAAATCAACCTTACAAAGTAATCATATTGAAAGGTTTTAGAAATTCATCCAAATTCAACAGCGTTCCACACATCATTCTGTTTAATGTCCATAATGGTATTAAATTATTTTCAGAAAAAAATAAACAAATGTATTGATAGATTAAATTTGTGGAGTACATCATTTGTAGAGTGTTTGATAAGTTTCAAAAATATTTTTTTAAATCTATGACTGTCGATATGTTATGAATCTATGACGTGCTAGACAATTCTGAATATTTTTATACATCGTTAGAGCTTATCTTTATCACTTTAGAAATATCTAATTTAAATATCTTCGAACACATATTTTTTATTAAGTCTGTAAAAAAATTTAATTTAATTTACTAACCGGTTTTGAAAAGCCGATCCAATTCTGTGTTTACGACTACCAATGTTCAATACATTTGTTTACTTGTGTAGCAAAGATAATTATATTTATGTTTTTCAATATTTGTTGATTGGGTTGAAAAAAGTTATATTTCATTTTTATCCTCTTCTGTTCTGTTAAGCCTACTGTGAATTCATCTTAATATTTATTTTCTCTGTACCATGCGAATATATTGCATTAAAAAACTAATTTTATTTTAAGAATTATGGTGCGTGTACACATATCCTAAACTAATTGTTCTTAATTTCAATTACATTATATAAAAATAGCTTTATGGATTCTTTTACACGTGTGATTTCTCGTTGTTATTATTAATTTTAAGTACATTAAAATCGATAATACCTATATCCTATTTACAACATCAAAAATAAAGGAATATTCCGGATGATTTCATTACTAAGAACTGCCTTTGGTGTTTATTCCACCAAAAAATATTTCTGGTGTTTCTCTTTATCATTTTTGGTGAAAAATAGTTGCTACCACTTACGGTGTAACACAGAATGGAGGATTATGATAAAATTATCGTACAGAAGGATAATGACATTTCTGGTTTACAAGTAATAAAAACATAAATATAGGGCATTTAAATCATTAATTTGGTAATTTGTTCTTTGATATTTTAGCAGTTTACCGGAAATTCCGATTTTCATAATTGTTGTTCGTATTACCACACACTTTAAAAAATACATAGCTGGAAATAAATTTAACCGAATAAATGGTTTTTATGCAACGCTCTAAGGTATTGTGATAAAATTATCACAATTTTATGACATGTTATAAAACCATATTTTCATTAACTAAATAAAAACATCAAAATAAATAAAGGTAAAAATGGCTTTGGTGAAAACTAACGAGCTATTTAGTGTTCCCACGCACTGTTAGAATTTTCATTCTAAAATTATAGTAAAATAACAGGCAGCACTCTATAAATTCGATTAGCCATAAAATTTAAGGTAAGGAATATTTTTTACCTTTACTGTTTTGAAATCGTTTACAACTGTTATGGTTGATAAACCGTGAATACAAAACTATACGGTGAAATTATCTGAACTTTACGGTGAATCTATAAGGAATATCATCTTTTGTAAGGTTTTTTTACTGTTTTGGTTGAATATGGTAAAATAACAATAAATAAATTGCTATTTAACCATTTCTGCCAAGACATTTCCGACAGTATAGAGCCAGAAGCACGGTAAATTTTAACGCATTCTGGTAATTTTGGTCATACTTTTTCTCACTAAACTTTTTTCCAGTGTGTATATGCATGAATCATGCAAATTGAAACTTTCATTTTTAACTCGATGAGTCATTTTACGTTTGAATTTATGCATTCTGTACATTTCGCATAATTTTGTTTCTAATTAAATAGCATTAATTTTGTGTCAAAGATTTATAAATGTACTATTATCGCTAATTTTTTGAAAGGATAATATAATTACCACCTCTTATGTGATAGCGAAATGTTGTATCATGCCAATAAGTGCAGTGAAATTAAGTATACTGCAGGAGTAGAGCTATTTAAATTCTCTGTCTATGTATACTTGTTCAAACAATTTGATTCAACATTTCGTGTCAACCTAGTTTCTTAATAGATTGTTTTGATTAAACGAACAACTCATTATTTATTTGAGTACGCAATTTTCCTCCGAGGTGAGTGTTTGAGTTAGATGTATCTCTGAAAGTTTGCTGAAAGTGTATTTGAATTAATTTCCGAAATCATCGATTCAGAAAGCCTACTCTGCTCGAATTTTCATTCGAAAATACGATAAAATAACTGGTAGTAGTCCGTCCATCCAATTAGCTGTAAAGTTTATGGTTAGGAACATTTATTTACTCTCACGGTTTTAAAAATGTTTACAAGTTCGATTAAAAAACCGAGAATACAATGCTATACGGTTTTGCAGCCATTTACACTTAACATGGTTTCTGAACCATAAAAATGAAATTTATGATTTAGAAACATTGGAGTTCCGTGGATACTGCGCCATTTATGCCTGAATGATATTTGCATATTTTAATAGTTCAGAGTTACCAATTGATGAGTGTAGGACACTAAAATCTCTTCATGTATTGTAGGAATGGTGAAAATATTATAGTATCAACGATGGTATCTGAGATTGACAAATTACCACTCCCAGCTACGGTATGTACCCAGTTGCCCGGAACAAAATGGTTTCATAAGGTTGGCCTAGTTAGCACAGAAAGAATTCTGGTTATTAAACTGCATTAGGTAACAACAATCAATACTCGTTTTTTCTCACACTCAACAGTTTGAATATATTTTTTTTATGGTTATTTTACTATTTTGGTTGAATATGGTAAAATAACAAAAATAAATTGGTATTTAGGTATTTTTACAGCAAACATTTTAGTATAAAGATAGTGGATAATATCCTTTCTAACGTTTCTAAAAGTTATTTTAAAATTGTGGAGATAACTATTTTGAGTGACAGTTTATTTAAAATAAAATTCATCTTCAGTAATTACGCCGTGTACAGAAAAAATAAAGGAATATTCTTTGGTCAAGTGAATGGATTTTCACGCACTAAAATGCAAACTTTATGGCTTGTAGATATGCTAACTAACTTGTACTATAAAAATGCTAACTAAAAATCGAAAGGTGATTACTCATATGCGCAATTTTAAATTTATGAGTCGTAATAGTAACGTTTTAAGTGTATCGGGATTTTTTTAATTTATTTAGAAACCTAAGGGTATAATTATCTAAATAATTATCAAAAAAAGAAAGCGTGGATTAACGTCGAAATCATGCCAGTTGAAGTAATTATTCAAATACGCGATTCGAAAATCACCTGCACAATATTATCCAATTAAATATATCGCGTAACTATAGAAAATATAATCGTATAGAAATCTGTTAAAGTAAAAGCTGCGAAAGCACATGGATACACGAGGAAATCGTTGCATAATTAAACGAACGTAGTTGAAAGTTGATATTACATTACCCATATGAGAGAATGGGGATTCATGGATTGTATTAAAAATATCGGAATTGTCAATATTACGCAAAAATATTTAAGTGCAACCATCAAAAAAGGTTGCCATGAGGATGTGTGACGTAATCTTTGCAAATCGAAAAAGTGCGTCTAAGAGTTATTATTCAAATGCGCGAGTCTAAATTTACTTACCGTAATAAAATCTAATTAAAAATATTTGGATTTTAAGAAACCATATTAAAATCTGTAATATTAATTTCTGAAAAAACACATATATTTACAATGAAATAGGTGTAAAATCGAGCACATGAAACTCTTACTTATATGCATAATTTGACATTTCTGTTACGCATCATTTTCCCATTAAAAAAGCAAAATAGTAAAAAGAAGCATTTGTTTTGAAGCACAATCTCATACATTTTATACGATGCTAATGATTTCAGAACTTTCCTCTGATATTTCTCGTATCCCGTTGTCTTGGAATTGGTAACGAAAATGGCGAACTCATTTATAAATTTGGTTGGAAAAAAAATATAACAATATTGTGTTTTTGTCGCAGGAACTTCACCGTAAAAAGTGATACGTCGTCTCAAAAGTTAAGTTTATAATCAGTCCCAAATATACGGCTAGAATTATTTAAGTGTATTTCTTTAGTTGAATAAGATAGTTTAACAAGTAGCAGTTGAACAAGTAGAAAATTAAGTAATAGCTATTTTCTGCAAATCTTTTTTTTTCAATAGCTATTTTTATTTTATTTACAAAGCAGTTTCAGATAAGGATTTTTTAGTAAAAGTAAATGTTTCATAAAATGGTCAGATTAAAGTAGAAAAGGATTCACTTCTTCTTACTTCGACTTTTCTTCTTTAAATGAATATTTTCTTTAAACCGGCGTTTGAAACATTTGTTTGACGTCGTTTTTAAACCGTTTGAGCTTGCGACTATAAATCTTTAACTCAGTGGAATTGAATCCTTCCAACTCAGAAGACAAAGGGACTTCTAAATTAAAAATTGGGACAAACTAAATTCCATGGTGAACTTTTATAGGAACTCAGTCTCGCTACATGGTGAGGATTTTTAACCCATGATCAGTCTATCACTGAGTGTATTTTACATCAACATCGCCGTCAGTGCGAGCCGGGAGCAGAATTCATAAACTCGCAAGGAGGGATACAAAGATTCGAACCTGGACCAACATGGCACCAAATATACATTTCATTATGATTAGACTTACTCGAATTAATCCTAGTTGCTGGGGTAGTCAAGCCATTGATGTTACACTGTAGGATTTTTAAGGTTTGAGAAGAATGTGGACACCGTAATTTACTTATCACTTGCGGCTCGCTGTCTAAACCACCAGCACGCCCTTGATTAGTCTGCGCGATGGACGATGCAGCATCAAGAGTTTGGGTCAATGAAGTCATAAGGAGGTGAAGGGCAACTTCTGTTGTTCTGAAGAATTTGAGTACCATAAAGGTAAGAATCAGTATTGGCTCATGGTGGTGTTCTTTTTAGTCTGGCACCTATCCTTCTGTCTGACCGGCTTTCAGAGACCTTACCAGTGGCAAGGAACCACCGGCATAGCCCCCCGGGTCATTTGTGCATGCAAGCCTCTCCGTCACGTTCAGGCAGGGACACCATCAGGAGAAGAGATAGGATTTAGTGAGAATAATTACTGAACTGAGATGTAGCTGTCCTAAAGAGATAGTTCTCCATGAGCTGACCTACAACCTCTCCAAACTAGACGAAAGGCTAAAATCACCAAATATTTCAACAAGATTTCTCTTCAGTCTTTTAAAGCGAATTTGTTACAATCAAACAAGGCCTCGAAGCTATTTTTAATGAGCCTGACTTCGGAGGCCTCTATATTCTTTCAGATAGTCGCTACTCAACACCTTAACAATTGGATTACAGTTGAAGATAAAACTAGCATTTCTATTCTTCTTAAACTTTAACTTATTTCAAAGCTCCACTATGTTCATTTTCGGTGGATTCCATTGCACGTTGACAACTACGGCGAATCGTTAAACTAAGTAGTCATTCCACATCTTCTTTCTCAGACCTTATCTATATTAACCCTAATCTGAGGTTAAATCTGAAATTTGAAAGGAGTCCCCTCCCTACCACCACTGATATGCGGGCAAAGATCAGGGCTCTTCGTTTGTTCACAACTGTGACTGAGCCTCACGAAGAATGGCATTTTCAAGATTGGCAAGTGGACACACAAAGAGTCTCTCGTTCTTTGAGGGCAGGAAGATCTTTGCAGTCTGCTCTAAATGTCAAGCTCAGCAGGCCTCTGCAGAAAACATCCTGGACTGCTCGGGTATTTCCTGGGATGAATTATACGCTTCTTCCCTTCTGGTTCTCGATTTTCTGAAGGTTAACGGTCTAATGGATCTTGTCTGACTTCGCCAAACAATTAGAGGGCAAGCCACAACAACAACAATTTGAATTAACATTGAAGAAAATTGATGAATGTCGTCTGACAGCAGGTACTGAGTTTATAACTTTTCAGTTGCCTCCTACTGAGTCAGTGAAAGGCAATGTTCGAAAGATAAGGTTAATTACGAGCCTGGGTAAGGGTTTTTAAGAAATTTATATATAAAGTGTGGTCAAGTTTCAGAATTATAATCACATTTTTTGGGCAAATACAAAGAAAAAAATATTTTTTACTACCTAAACTGCCTAACCTAACCTAACTACCTAAAACTTTAAAAAGCAAGGAATTTTTTAAAAAAAAATTAATTTTAGAAAACTATTTCATTAAAAACATTACAACCTTAAGTTGGTTATTGGAGTAAGCTTCTTTTATTTATTGATTTTTTTCACTCGGTATTTACTTTTTCTTTAAGTTTTTAAATTCCAAACCTGTAAATACTTCTACTTTATCCTTTGGGACAACTGTAAAACTGGGTTTGCAACAGTAAAACTGAAACTAGAGATCTTGCAATCGTCTATGAAATAATAATAATAAAAGATTAAAATTTTGAAACATTTATTTAAGCCTAAAATATATATCAGAAGGAGAAATGGTGAAAAAAACAGAAATGGAGAATATACAAAAATGTAGATTAGATACAATATTTACTTCTTTCATTCAGCCGTTTTATAATGTATATAGCTCAAACAGCTGTTTCATACAGCATATAGATCATGCAGCCGCTTCATACTGTATATAGTTCACACAGTATATAGTTCATACAGCTGTTCCACTGCATATAGTTCAAACAGCCGTTTAATACAGTATATAGTTCATACAGCCGTTTCATTCAGCGCATAGTTTAAAACGCCGTATCATACAGTATAGAGTTCAAGCAGCTGTATCATACATAGTTCATACAGTATCATACATAGTTCATACAGCCGTATACAGCTGTATATAGTTCATACAGCCGTTTCTCTTCTACCAAAGTTGTTTTGGATAGCAAAATATAATTCCATCCTCTTTTCACTGCTTCGTTGCAGTTCGTATCCTGCACCACAGGTCATAGCAGATTTCAGTAGCTTGACTTTATCATCATTTCCTTCCACATTTGTCTTTCCATTATCATTTCTTTCTTTTAAGTATTTTCTTTTCTTCATCTTTTTAAAAAAGGAGAACCAATCATTACATTTTTTGGTAGAAATTTCCTCAGCTGCAATGATTTCTCCATTTTCACACATCTTCATAGGAACTATATAAGCGCTCCCGATTCTAATTACCTCCTCTTCCTCTCCACCAAAATTATTATCCCTTTTAGGATCATCGTTCTTTTTTCTGTCGAGCAATTAAAATTGAGAAATTCTTTTAAAATGATTCCTTTTATGAAAAAATTATTCATATACAAAACATGACAAAGCAATAAATATTTAAATGGCTTAAGGAGTCTTTCTTCATTTATAATATTTATTGATGTTTCAAATTTTTATAGTTGTATATTCGTGTAAAGTATCTTACGCTCAACATACGATATCAAAAATATATTTTTTAAAGAAAAATTAGATTTTATTCTGCAATATTAACATTTTTGTAATAAAAACAATGATATGAACAGTTTTTTAAAATAAATTTCTATCGAAATAAGAACGCTAAAGCCAGTTTCAATAATTTTTAAACTTTTATTGGTAACTTAGATTGGCGGGAGTTGTTTACCTCGATACTCTAGATTTACTTTTTTAGAGAAAGATAAGATCATGGGTTGTGGTTGTCGTATGCCATTAAGGCAAAAGGTTGCGCTTCTTATTTTTCCAGTGGCACGATTCAATTTCTGCTACGCACATACGTCACTGCCCGTTTATAGGGCAGACCCATTAACGCATGCATTCATTCATCCACAGATCGTAATTTAACCTGAATTAGAGAACGATTAGTCTCCAATTCAGTACCCCATGAGGTATGATTTGTTATGGAAATATGGAGGACTTTGTGACCTAATAGATTTAACATGCACCAGTCATCATTTACTGCACGGGGAATATTCGTCTGGCATTGATCGAACTCACGATCACTTGACCAGCACCCTACCCACCAGGCTATCCCGGCCCTAAACCATGGGTTAATTTATTGAATAAGCTAGAGTCACGGCAGTTTCCCAGTAATAGATTTTTGAAGCTTTTTTTTTAAATATCTTTTTAAAGAAACTCAAACACATTAAAACAATTTATATTTATGTTAATTCAACAAATAAAATTATAATTTTGTTTTCAAATATCGTCAACACATCGCTGTGTTACGCAAAATTTAACGAAAATAATCCCTATTTCATGGGAACGAAAATAATTGCTAATTAATGGGAATGAAAAAGATCGCTAATTCGTTAGGATATACTCAAGAAGATAAACCCAATTTTATACTCTAATCTAAAACACATTTTTGAATGATGTATTTAACTACGCTTGCAGTTAATCAATTCTTGCGTGAATATTCTTTCAAACTATGAATTTTTATTATTAAATCTTGAAATGTTATGACATGCTCTGAGTTCAAGCACAGAGACCCCACCTCAAACTATCAAATAATTTATTGTATGCAACAAAACAATGTCTTAAACTAATGTGTTTTCAACTAACTTTAATGTTCGTTATGATTTTGTAATTGAATTAAAGTGATTAAACAAAAATAATGCTACTTACAATTTCTTTCGAATATACCTCAAGAATCTGGACATAGTGACAATTAAATATAATCACAGAAAGTTGGAAAAAAATCTTGACCAAATCTCTCAAAAGTTTTTTTTAGAAAGTGAAATTTTTTCATTCTTACGTAACTGATATACATTTTATACATTGTTTTAAATTCTTAACATTTTTTTTCATTGTTAAAATATTTGCAACAGCAAAGAAAATATTTCTGTACGTTTAGTTGATTGCATTGTTTTAAAACACAGTCAAAAATTACCCCGATCAGTTTGGAAATTTTTTTAACAACAAGTACACAAACGTAAAAAAAAATTTAAAAAAATTTTATTATTGAATTTATATACATGTTATATATGTTCATTAATTAATATAAATATCAAACTCTAAATTATGGGATATCATATGATGGATGTTGGCCAGCAATATTATCTAAATATTGCAAAAATTAATTAAATTCAAAAATTTCGTGCAATTGTGTATAAGTATAAATGAAATGGCTTTTGCTGTTAGCTTTTATTCTTGTCCGTCTTATTTTCACCCCTGGTTCATATTTATAGATTTTGTATGTTTTAACGCATTTTTCAGATTTGACAAAATTGGGTATTGTGGTGAATTCCTTATATGCTAACGGAACAAGATATGCTATTTTTTAGATATGATAACAAGATATGCTATTTTTTAGATATGATAACAAGATATGGTATTTTTTAGATATGATAACAAGATATGCTATTTTTTAGATATGATAACAATATATGATATTTTTTAGATATGATAACAAGATATGATATTTTTTAGAAATGATAACTAGATATGCTATTTTTTAGATATGATAACAAAATATGCTATTTTTTAACAAGCTCCATGACGCTTATGAGGATACTAGATCAAAATAAGCAATTTTTTTTAAAATCAAACTTTGCACTTAATTGCTATTACTTTGTGTTAGTAATAAAAACCTTCTTTTGCGAGATTAGGAATTTTCGCTTAACGTAACGAACTTTTATTTTTCAAATTTTTTTTTCAATTAAATAGACACACAAATCTTTAATAGTAAATAATGCATTTTAAATCAGAAAATAAATAAAATATTTTATCTCACTTTTAAAGAACTAAAAGACATCAAAATAAAATAAATGAGTATTTACATTAAAAAGTTATAATCAATTTTAACATTTATCTGACCCGTTTAATTGATAACTAAAATGGACTTAAGCTTGCCAATCAGTCTTATTCAACTTTTTTAAAGCCTGAGCGAAATATTATTTGATAACAGTGTCAATTCGGCGGAATTCACGCCAACTCACCTGACCGATGGAATTTTACTATTTAACAATTGTACCAACATTTTAATAACACATCATGTTTTTTCGTTATTTTTAATAACATATCGTGATTTTCCTCTCCATGTAACGCAAATGCCGGTTTGTTCCATCAAAAAGTTCTCCACGAAGGCTAATTTCTCCCAATACTTGATCCAGGAGTTCCCTTATCTTCAGGATTGGGCTCAAAATTACAAGGCTATGGAGTTGAATATAAACCCTAATTAGGGCCTGCTGTTCAACGATTCAGCTAAAATTCAGCTAATTTACATTATTTTTTCGTTGGTCTGTCGGAATTCTCGCTAAAGCAACACTGTTTAGAATTTCACATTCAATAATTATCTCTATGCAAAGTATTCACAATATTTGATACACCCATATGTTTGTGTTTTCTCAGTAATACACATCTGTTTGTATATTTATTAAAGCAAAAAATATTATAAGTGTTCGAAATAATGAGTATTTGAAGAATCAAATATAGGGAGAATCATGTGACAATATTTTGAAAATTTAATAATTATATAAATTGTTTATTTGATACTAAATGTAAAAATACAATTGTGGAAAAAATTCATTTTTTAAACTTTTAATAAATTAATAAATTGTTTCAACAACATCAGTAAAGGTTTTATTTCATATTCAATTGAAATGAATTCAAACTGAGCATACATTTAAAATCCTAATTCTCTCTTACTGACATAATTCCAGTAATCAACAAAAATAGATTCAATAGAAAGAATGAATTTAGTGAGCTACATTTCCAAGAAAATTTTTTTTTTTTGTGCTAAATGTTTTTGAATATTTTGAGAGTTTTTAAACTATTTTTATATTTATTTATTATTAAAATCGTATAATATATAAATTGGTGAGAAACTAATTTTATTTAAAAATTACAGAAAATTTAAGCTATTATTTACTTTGCCAACTGTTTTTAAATAAGATAGTTGACTCTGCCTCTTTTGAAAAGAGAGGGCGCCACCAAATTAAGCCATTTTAATAAAAGTTTTGTTAAAAAAAATTAAATTATTCCCTTCTAGATCAAAAACTACCATGTTATTTCTTTCTTTTTTTTTTTCATAATATGTCTTGAACTTTTATGGAGATAGTTATCTTGAAGCATCTTTCAAACATTTTTTATGAAAACTCAATGTGGATCTCGCTTGAATGCATCGCATTGTGGTTAAATTAATGCTTAATAATTATTTATTTTTAAGTATCTTCTTAATATTTATAGCTTCTATAAATTACCACTTTAGCAGGTGAAAAAAAAACTGCAAAAAAACTTTCTTTGTAAACATAGTATTTTACGCAAGTAATGCCTAAAAAAAAAATTTTTTTTTTCTGTAATGTTGCAACTCAAGGGGTGCTTAAATCCTTTATCCCTACCAAATGTTAGTAAATGATTGAAACAATAAATATTTTTAATAGCTGCTACATGTCACTGAGGGAATTGTAAGTTATGTTGGCTAAAGTACTTTGATTTATTTGTAAAGGTACTAAGAATCTGATTAATATTAGCGCTCTTTTAATTTAATTATTTTTAAGGAGCTCTCGAATCCAAACAGCAATTACAGCATAACAGTAATTATAAACAACAATTACAGCGCATTTTGTATAATGTTTCATCTATGGTAAAAGAGTGCATAAAACCTATGCCCAGGATTGAGGCCAAATCTATTCGTAATCATTTTCTGATGATTGAAAAACAATTGCTTAATGTGCGATACATAATCATTTATGCATTAGTCTTACAAGTATCTACTTTCACCTCATATATAGACAACATCAACGCCAGTAGAATTGCATTAGAATTCGAATAAGAGGTAGATAAAAATTGTTTTAGGTTTTTGTGAATGTTATTATATAGATTCAGCTTCAAAATCAGTCGGTAGATAATTAATTATCCAAGAAACAGGGTTTTTTTAAAAAAACAATTAATATAATTATTCGTATGCAGTTTAAATTTTGCTTTTTATTTATAATTATAAAAAAATGTAAGATTTATTTAAAGAACATAAATGTTTGATTAAAGATTTTTTTCATATGAAATAATATCTGATATCAATTTTAAATATGGTATTTCATTTTTCGAAAATTTCTTTATTTGTAGTTGAAAGACAAAAATAAATCTTTAAATATAGGGGTTTAACCGTATTAAAAGATTAAGAGCTATATCTTAATAAAGTTTTTGAAAATATTTTTAATGGTTCGAGTATTTAAGGAACAGGAAAATCATCAAGAGACAATTGAAGAAGTTGGAGAAAAAAAGTCTCACATTTTCAGATTTAAAAACAATTTATATTCTTTTATGTGTATAGGATCTATCTTGTTTTCAATCAGTTCGTTATATAAACTGTTTTTAATTGAAAAAAGTGTTTTGTGTTCAGAGCTTATTGCTCTTGTAAATTTTTAAAACTAATATTTGCAAATTCACAAAAAAATGTGATTCATAACCTTCTTCCACTTAACTCTTCAATTTTCTTTTGTTTTTAACTCAAATGCTTAAGTGTCTGAAATTTCAATAAAAGTTCTGGTATTTAGAATTTTTTCTGGCCTACTATTGTGTAATAAATATTCAAAACAATGTAGCTTATTAATATAATTTACTTCTTGTAGATTTGGTTTAATATTTTCTTTCCATGTATCAAGAAAAAGATTTTCGACCATATATTTCTATTTTTTCTTCGTAATACTTCGCTAATACACGAGCTAAATATTCTTTCGAATATTAATTCCACAGATAAGATAATTTTTCATTTTGCTCATATGTATATCTTTATCTCACCAAAACTTAAGAATTTTTTAAAAAAATCTACAAATCTGCAATTTTGTCAACTGGAGAGAAAAGAAAAATCAAGTTTACATTTAATCACAAAAGTTTTAAAAATAAAAGCTTAAAATTAAAAGAAAGTGTGTAGATGCTCCATTTCTAAAACTTTTTGATTTCGAATAAAATGTTATCAAAATTTTACTTTTATGAAATGTTTTTGTGCTCATTATTTGAGAGCAAAAATACTAATGTTTAAATTATTAGCAATGCTCGTTTAAAATATTACCAATTTTAATTTTGGTGAAAATTTTAGTAATCTAGCTTATATTCTAGAACAAATGATTCCTTAAATCGATCCCAACATCGGTTGTGCTCATAATAGCTGAAAATAACTTCTTGATATTTAATTTATATCTCTATACAAACCATTAAAGAAACTGAAGTTTTCAAGATACATAAATTATATCCTTTATGGCATTTTTTTTAATAATATTTTGTGTAACTATTCATGAAAAACTAAGTTATTCTTCGTTTCATGACTAATATTGTTTTAAAATATAAGACATTTTTAGTTCTATTTGTAGAGATATTCTTTTTAAAATGTGGAAGTTAATAAATTAGTAACTGATTAAAATTACACGCCTTGTTCTATTTTCAAATATACCGAAGTTTTCTATAAAAACGACCCTAAATCACTAAAAAATGTGGATTATTTAGTGTTTTAGATAATTAATTAGAATGTTTCGTCAGAAAGTATCCTTTATTACACTGGGATACACCGTGATTCAAAGGCATTTGATGACCCTTAAACTAGAATAAGCAATAGCTCTCCGAGTAAAAGAAAGCAATAGCTCTCAATTATATCTAAGAACTATAAAAAAAAATATTATTTTAATTTGTTTATATTAATTTAATTTATAAATATAAAGACTACTCGTCTTGCAAGTCATAATAGATTTTGAACTAATTACAAAAGTCGTAATTTGTAACTGGTCTAACTGTAGGTACGAGCATAAATTATAACTAAAAATTAAACTTCTGAATATAAAAGGTACGCTTCGTATTTTTAAACTAATTGATATCAAATAAGAAGTGGTTTATATAAATAGTTGTAAAACTTTATCTACTTTCCATTTGTGTACATAATAGTTACGAAAATCGATTTTTACATCCTTATTAAATTCCATCTCAACCCAAAAGCATATAAGAAGTATTATATATTGTTAAGGTTGTTTTCGCATTTATTGATAAAGTAAAAAAAAAAAACTCAGTTTTCATATTTTTTATAAAAATGCGTAACTGGAACATACATTTGCAAATACTTCTGTTGTTAAATTAAATGAGGACATACCATTACGTAAATTCTACTAAATAATATTTTATAAGTGGTAACACAATTTGAAAGCCATTTTTAACGTACCTCTAAATAAAAATATAAAGAGGCCTATTCTTAATTAATAGAAGACTAACTGTCTTTAGATTTAATCATGCAAAAATATCTAATTCTTTTCCCCAAATATAATGTTTTGTCAATCATTTTAGTATCTTTTAATAAGATAATAACTTATATGTTCCCTTTCGCTGAAGGAAATTTTGTTTTATATATTTGTTTATAGTCAATAAAAATGAGATAATAAAGACACAACACAGAAATAAATGATGTAAGAGCACTTTTACTACTCATATAAAAAGGGAAGAAATAAATTTTAATGGGGAAACATACACAAAAACACATAACAATATAAATTAGGCTGGCCCTTTGTTTCACAGGCAGTGTAAGTGGTAAAGTGGTCGGATTCTGCTATATCAACTAAATTTACACATCATCGCCTTAGCTCATGATATAATTAAATAAAGTCTTCGTGAAAAATTCAGATGAAATACATGATGATACAGAACAAGGCCAGATATGAAAATTTTTACAAGAAAATATTCAATGTAATCACAAAAAATCGAAAGTGATTTCAGAAAATCTTAATGTCTTATTTTTTTATCTCTCTTCCAGAAAGCTTTCATCACATTAAGGAACATTAACTCCTACAATATATCACAATTGAGAGTTTGAGCTTTCGAAGACATAAATGAAAAGTTACAATTCAAATTTAATGTTCTAAAAAAGCAATTTTCATTTTTGAACAATGGTGGGTAAAAAATATAGTTTTTTTAAGTTCTTACGTGAAAATATCACCGTATAAAAATATGAAAATTTTTTTTTACGAAATCTAATTATTTTTAAAACCTATAATTTTGCTTATTTTATTTCCGAAAATCTTATGATCATATCAAAATTGTTAGATAACATATATATCACTTTTTTATGATTTACAAAATTTGATAATTACTTAAGTTATTATTATGAAATGTGCCTTGAAATATTCACTTGTAACTCACGAAATATAATAATTACCTGAACAAATGTTAGAAAAATAAATTCTAGTAAACTTTTAGTTATAAATTTAATTATGACTGTTAAAGAACGAACTATAAAATTTTATACAACTGATTTTATTAATGACTTACAATTAAAAATAAAATAATAATGGCATGTCTCGCATTAAAATTTATTTCTTAACGCTAAATTTTGAGAAAAAAAACTTTGATAAAATACAATCTGAAACAATTCTTTTTTCAAAAAATCCTCACATTTGTGTTTTACATGTTGAATAAGAATATAATTTTCAATAAAACTTAGATTTATCAATAAATTAATTCGAATATAAATTTTCAACAGTTTAAGAAATATTCAGAATTAATAATTAATTCTACGTGCAACAACACCAACATATTGCAGTAATGACTCGAAAATGCAATTTCAATGATTTAAATATAACACATAAGAAATGCTCTGCAAGAAAAGCATGTATTTTAAATGGCAGTCTTTTCAGCTAGTGTCATGTGATTATAAAAAAAATAAATTTTTTTTTCGTGTGAGTACATAATTAAAAAAAATTAACCACAATCTAAAATTTATCAGCTGATGATGGGTGCTATAATATGCAATACTAGCAATACAAAAATACATGAAAATGGAAAAATAGGTAAATAACATACAAACGAAATGGAATTTTAGTTTTTATTGAATACTTAAATATGAATCAGCTTAATAATTTAAAAATTAAAAGTAAAATATTTTTGATTTAAATATTATAGCAAAGTAAATAAACTTTTTAAAATAATTTTTGCATTTTAATCACTTACTCATGGCAAAATTTGTTTAAAATATGAAAATATATTTCTCTTAATTTTTAAAAGGGGATAATAGAGAACAAATACAAATCCAACCTAATTTAGTGTTAAATAAATTAATTGAATTGTTCAGAAGTTTAAATTTGGAAAGTTGAAGTACTTCAAATTATTTATTCAGTAGTTTTCTTTTATCTTCAATTAATTAAAGAGGCAATTAAAATTAGTAAATATATAGTTTATTGGTAAATTGAATTAAATAAAATTTATTTAATTGTTAGTTTAATTACTCTCACAATTTATGAAAAATTTAAAAAATCTAAATATATATACTATATATATGATAAAAGCAATCGATTTTAAATAATTCAAATTTACTCTTTAAATCCAAACTCAAAGTCAAATATTTTAAAAAGTAATTTCTTTGCCAAATATTAGTATCTGTCTTCATAACAAATAAATTTTTTTTAAATTTATTATGAATTGGAATTTTAGAGGTCAGATTCAATAAGCTTTGTTTTAAAATAAGAACAAAATACAAGTAAAATACAAATCATACATAAAACTATCTTTATCAAACGAGGACAAAACTTAAATAATAATAAAAGAAAAATAAAACTGAACTAAAATTTTTCTACAGGAACCAAAAAAAAAATTCATGTACAATCTTTGATTTTATGTAGGACTATGACTTTAGTCTTATTTATAGGAATGAAGAACGTAATATAAAACTAAAAAATAAGCAAGATTTTGATCAGAAATATTAAAAGAATTATCATACTTAAATAGATAGCAGTTCTCTTAGCACCCTATATGGTGATATCACAATATTAGGAACGTTAACATAGTAAGAAGAGGCACTGCTTCTAATATACTAATTAAATAAGGTGTAATTCAGGTAAATGAATTTTTATAGAAGTACAGATAGTTTAAATAATTAAGATTTCATAAAATACATAACACTGCTTTTACGTATGTTTGAAAGCTAGAAAGGGATAATATAAGATAAGGTAGAAAAAAAATGTATTACAGAATCACATCGACAAATTGATCTTTTAAATTTATTTTTAAAATGAAATTTTGAAGAAATATTGTTATATTAGTTAATTATTTAATAAACATTAAGATGTATATTTTTTAATATTAATCATTATTTTTTTATACTTTTTTTAAAATAAATTATGATTTTTCAATTACATTAGATAATATTGTTCACCAAAAAATGAAAAATAATCGATTAGTTTTTAAATTTAAATGATTGATAAGATAATTTATCCACCTAATAAATCTGTTTTATTACCCCTTTTAAGCAATCAACATGAATTATTGCATAGTTGAAAACTATTTCAAAAACGTTCAATTTCATTTCGTAAATCTTTCATTCAGCCATTTTCACTCTCACAGCTTGTGCATGTGAACTTAATAGCCATAGCTATAGCGTTCCAATAATCCTCAAATGTTATAGAGGCACTTTTGCTCTAAAACTTAAAAATGATAATCATATATAAATATATTATGAACGTATATGCAAATACTAACTATAAACTTTTGTACAACTCTCAATTAAGATCAATATTTAATTATTTGAGTAAAATCAATTAACTTCAAACATTAAATAATAAAATACGCATTTTTTTTACGAATTGCTTTTTTTCAGTAGCACATTTTCAATTTTCAAACACATATGAAATACATCAACGTAACATTAAAAAAAAGTAACATAAATGAATTTATGACAGGCATGGACAAATTTTCAAAGTACAATGAAATTATCAGGCTAGTTTTCTCTTCACAAACAATTACTTAAAACTAATCATGAAACTGTTTAAATTACATGAGATAAAACCCAAGACAGTCTTATATTATAAGCTCTTAATATATTTGAAAACTGTTACTTCAATCAAAAAAATTGTCTTAAAATATGAGGAATTTCTTACAAGCATTAAAGTCCACGCCAAAAAAAAAGACAAAGAAAATATAAATCTGAATATGGACAGTTATGTGCAGTAATGATATGCTAAAATGTATGAAACTTTGAACTATAAAAATGTGAAAATGCAACTCAACTCTAAATGGCAAGAAATTGATCAAATCAAAGTTGTGCAATTAATCATCTCAACTTAAGACAAATGTTTAAATTCAAACAAATGATTTACTACCTTATGAAACATGCACTAAACATATAAGTAATTTAAAAGAAATGCATTGATGAATGCACCTTGACTGAAGCATGTAACATATGTGCTTGTACTTAAATGGTTAGAAATGTATTTCCATCATTTAAATCGTTTCATAATAAAGAACGTTTTGTTCTTAATATCACAATTAAACTGTCCTTATTTTCAACATCTTCCTCCTCTCTTTAATCTTGGGCCTTCCACATAATTGTTATTCATTTGGCACTAGAGTACAAATATCTTCTAATAATATTTATCAATTTGTTCATAACTTATATACAGTAAAATGTTAAAAGAGACTCACATAATGGCTAGATATCAAAATATGTTCATATTACGTTCACTCGGTGAACACATCATCCAAAAATGAGCACGTTTTGTACTCTTTCTAGAACAAAAATGCACTTCTTCTCCGAGGGAGAGCAGCCCTCTGTTTAGGTACTTATTTACCCTAATGCAGAAACTGATATTTTAAATATCCAGACATTTATACTGCATAATATATATATATATAAATCTGTATTGATATAAATGGATTTATTTATAATATATCAGTTAACTTCACAGTTGCGTTTGTCCAAAGGAGTCTATGACTTGGAAAAGAGTGCAATTTGTTTTATTCCTTTAAGAATAAAAGGAATTATTTTTCAAAAAATGAGAATGTTTCGGTGGTCACGTGGTTGATGATATATGTGGTTAATACACTATTTAGGTCTCCGGGCGTATCTCAGCACTGCATAACCCAGCAGTCGGAATATGACCAGAAACGCTAAGAGAATGAGTGTGTTCGCCCACATTGGCAGTGATGGGCCGTGCTGGTTGACAATATGGTCAGCTGGAATGTACACTGTAGAGTTCGTATTACTGTTACGGCAAATTTCGAATAAGGAATTTTCTTCAGCGCACCTGTGAAGAAAAAGTACAACATTAGCAGTCTGTATATATTGAATTAGTAGATAATTAAATTTGTTGATGATACATTTTGTAAAAAATTATTATTCAGTAAGAAATACACCTAATAAATTATACTCTCGTGATTTCTGAATTCCTATTTGAGATTTTTTTTTTAATTTGACCATACATTTTCATACATTTCTTTTTCTTTATAAATATTAGGAATACAACATTTCCTTAATACGTAATATCAGAAGAAAACTTCTGTGATGAAACAAGCACAAATAGAAAAAAAGTTTATATTATAAATTTGAAATTTATATATATACATATACACAATTACATATTTATAAAATATATATAGAATTAAATATTTTAACATAATTTATTTTAGCAATCGTTTTGAAAGTTAATGTTAAATGAATTTTTTAAAATTATACAAAGGAATAAAATTACAAGCAATTCAGTTCAAGAATGTTGTGACTTCCTCACTTGCTTTCTTTAGTTTTTCTTATTTACACGACAAAACGAACAATTAAATTATGTTTGTCAAAATTTATTAAAATGTCTCTGTTGGTTTTGAGACTAAGAGTTCGTTTTTCAAAACTGTTATTGACTTTAAAACATCGTTTTTAAATCTCTTCAAATTCAAAATTAAATGAAAAATGCAGAAGCAACATAATGTATATGAAAAGCAGAATTTTTTTTACTACATTACTATTTTTAATTTTAAATAAGTACAACTGTGAAAAGAATATAAATCTTGATTCATAATGACGTCTAATATTTTTGTATGCTATATTTAAATATGATAAAACATATCTTCATAAAATTTTTTATTTATTTGTAAAATGATGGCTACAATAAATTTTTATTTTTTTCAACTGCAAGTTCTATAATTAAAGTATTAGATCTCATAAAACAACTTCTCTTGCAAAGAAGTTTTACAACTTGTGAAGATTTATTTACCTCATGGGGGGTCCTCCACCAAATTCAATCATCTGCATATTTTGGTAGGCATAATGAACCATGGAGAAATACTGTAACCATTTCAACCAATATGGAATAGAAGATACATAATATCCTCCAAATAGCATGGTTGAAAGAGAGTAGAGAGCAGAAACTGTGATGGATACTTGGAGATCAACACAAGCAGCACCAATAAAAAGTCCCACACTCTGATAAAAAAAGAAATTAAAAATTATAATTTAGAAAACAAACTAATTGTAAAATATACTACACAAATACAATTAAATTCATTGGAATTTAATTAGTTTTAAACTTGCCTTTTAAAGTTGTTTTTTCCTACTGATAAAAATCCCACATTAATTATTAATAATTTAACATTAGTTTCAATAGTTCAGTCAGTTTACAGTAATTATTATATTTATAGAATATCTCATTACATCATATTTATGCCATATAACATGTATTAACACAAAAAAAATTGAAAATGTGTAAAATGCTGTCTCATTTTCAAAAAAAAAATTTTTTTTTTGTTTGTATTAAAATCCTTTTCTTACTTTGAAATGTTTTTTCAATATAAAGCATTTAAAGGAACTAGCACTTAATTAATTTTTTTATATGAAAGGCAATAAATACTGTAACAATAATACTCTTAACAATTTAACATTCAATTACTTCAATATTTCACACATAGGTAACTTTTTGTATCAAATAATAATTTACAAAAAAATAAGTGTCAAGTTTTTCTGGATATGGTAATATTTGTATTTAAATATAGACATCATCAATCACATTTGATGAAATTATCAGTAATAACTGTATTGGGGCTGTGTAAATGCAATTGGATTCCAATTAAATTTCAATTACATTTGACAGCAATTTTATGGCAAATATCTCCATTGCTAAGACTTAAAAAATTCATACATGATTAAACTCTGCTGTACAGTATGTGTGTGCAAACAATCAATAATATTAGAAAGTAAAGCTTTTGGAACAATTTTTTCACACATAATGTAAGAAATATGCAAAACTGTTTCTCAGTTTTATTCATAAAAAAAAGACTTTATAACATTAATCGAATACAATTTCAGTCACAGCGGTATTAAAAATAAACATTTAGAAAAATGTTATAAAATGAAGATTTATTACCTGTGATACTATTGTGCTAAGTAAGAGGAAGCCCCAGAGACTGAAAAATGTTTGAGCATTGTGAGCTCCAAGCAAGAGGTATGAGATCACATGAAAAACTGTTGGCAGTGTCATAACTAATGGCAGTTCACCTATCATTTTTGCTATGTAATAGGCAGATAATCTATAAGCTCCAGATGCTCTCTCTTTGTTAATAACTTCTCTCTCAGGGGGAACTGAAAAATAAAAACAAACATTAATTATAATAAAAAGGCTCTATTTAATGTATTTTGTTTCATATTAATATTAATTTAAAATAACTAGCAAGGCCTATTATGCATAAGGAAAATAATGCAATGAATTAAATACATAAGAAATATTTTTATACATTTATTTAACCAATAATTAGTTTAATTAATTTGAGAGAAGTATAATAAAAAGATCTTTTTAAGTGAAACAAAAGATATGAAAATACATTCCTAATGAATGCTTAAAAGTACAATGCAAATTTAACTTTATCAATATAAATCTCTAAAGTTACATGTTAATATATTTTTCACACAATATAAAAAAAAACATTTAGAATTTATTATTCTACCAAATTGATATTTATACAATTATTATATTATGGAGTGTTAAATGATTATGATCACATTGAAATTGACTAATGCTAATAGTCTATTTGCTACATTAAAGCTTTAAGTATTAGTTGATTGCAAATTGGAATAGATACCTTTAATAATTTAATAATATTACAATGGAAAACTTAGTTGTAATCATACTTACAAGAAACTAAAGCTCCAAAAAGTGCAAACAACATCCAATATGTAGTTCCAAAAAACATCTGCAAATAAGTAAAACATAATGACATTTTAAAAAATGTACTGAAAGTTTTAAAAAAATAATCAAGTATTTATTGTATAATTAAATATATCATCCATAACTGCCAACTTTTACGCCTTAAAAAAATTATTTTTCTCAGCGATGTCAAAATTAAACATTGATTTAAACATACATAATTATGTTTCGATTTGTCTTGAATTATGCACACAATTAAATATATAATGGTAAGGCTGTAAACTTTTACACTTTTTACAATCCATTTTTCTCAGCAGTAGCACAATTTAACACAAAATTAAACATAAGTATACATAAATCATGACTATCAATTATTATTTTGTAAATGCGGACATTTTTCTTCTTCTTTTTTTTTCTTCCTTTTTTTCGGGTTTTTTTAAAAAAAGAGATAAATTTGAATACTTTAGTAGTTATTTCACAGCCACTATCAAAATTTTTAAAAAAAGCTGACAGTTATGATAAACAAGAGAATGTTATTTCCCTTACCCATCCTCTAATGTCCACAATGGATGATTCAACTCTTGGTACTTGGAACCATAAAAGACCACAGAGAATTCCCAATGCAAAGGTTTGAACCCAGTTCAGTTTGGAAAGCATTCTGGATCGAGCTTCAACAAAGTTGCGCTTTGTGAGAACTTTTAGTTGCGTGGTAAAACATGTCGGCCATTTTCTCTCCTCATTCAGGTCTACCTCGCTACTAAAAGTAGAACTAGCTGCTTCCGACCAAGAAGACCTACCGGAATCATCGTCATCTCTGGATTCTATAACAAAGAAAAAATTTTATTTAAATTAAAAAAGTCAAATTTGATTGCTTAACTGAAAATTCAGAATTACTACATCAAATACATAACCATTTTTTAAAAGTGTAATGAAATATTAGATAAATTATAGCTACTGAATTCATGCAAAATATTGTAGCTACAAAATTATTTGGAAAAATATTACTTAGTAACAAAATATATTTTATTATAAATTGTTTAAATAATTATATTTTCATTTATTGTAATGCTCAATTTAAAAAATTTTTGAATTAAAGAATAGATGATCTTCATAAATATTTAGTCAAAGTGCTTTTTGACAAAACTGCACAGTTTTCAGAATGATTTTCTTTTTTTTTCTTATACTTAGTGCATTTGTAAATTTAAAGACATCATCAATGGCTCTAAATTATCAGAATTTAGAGACATAATGTAACTTAAAAAGAATGACGTCATTTTTCATGCAAACGTGTCTAAACAAACTATTTACAAAAGAATAACATATTAAAATAAAAATAGCGTACTCCGAAAATACAAGTTTACTTTTATAATTTAAAACATAACTAATCGATCACAATTCGACAAAACTGCACAGTTTTCAAATTTGATTGTTTATAAAATCTGAACAAACGTTAGACAATTAAGAGGTTTAGGTCGACTTCGAAATCATTAAGTCAATCATCATTCCAATGTGCTATCATAAAAATTTTAAAAGAAATTTCTTTCTACAAAATAATACAATTAGAAAGAAATTATTTTTATAAGTTAAAGAAGTCGTTCATTATATGAGACAAACAAATTTTAAATCTCTACACATAATAAAATGTAAAAAAATATATAGATCATAAATATAATAAAGAAAAGGTGTAAAATATGAATTGAAACTTAATTAGTCAGTATTATAATAATGTATTTAGAGTAAACATTTTCTAACTTAATTGAAGAAAATATAAAATAATTTTAAATAAATTCAGATTAATTCTTCACCTTACTTAATCAAGGAAATAATTGTAGAAATAAATAAATTTTAAAAAACTTAAAATTAATTTTATTTTTTACTATAATCCATATGATTCCCATATTCCTTCTGATGCACTCTACCTTCATCAGTTCCACACAGTAAAGAAATATGCGACTCTTATTTTATACACTTATCTGCTTGTAAAACAAAACATGCTCTATTTTAATAAAACAGCCACAAATACAAGCAAAAGAAGAAGAAAAATTAAAAGCAACATGCAATAAAGAAAAAGAATTCAAACTTAACAAAATAAAACAAACAATGCGAATGAACAACATGAGCACCAATAAAAAAATTTTAAAGAAAAGAGAATAAGCAAGCATTGCAAAATTAAAAAATAATAATAAAAGCAGCTGCCTATTTATCAGGAAAAAAATTAATATAAATTATTTGTAAGGGTGCTATAGAGTGAATACTTACATTGGTTAGGATTTGGCCAAAATAAACATATATTTACACAACAAAATTATTTTATCATTAATGATTAGTACTAGATACTTGATTATCAATGTCTCATTTAGGAAAACTGTTCAGTTTTGTGTGAAAATTTAGTTTAAAAAAACTTACATTTAAATTACTTGAATTGTGTTTTGAAAAGTTCTTAACATTTTAAGAAAATAATAATAGAAAACTAATACCAATTACCGAAATTAATTCCTAAAATTTGAAAACTATTTATTTAAAAATGATTCTAACATAAGAATAAATCGATATAAACTTCACATAAATGAAAAATATAACTCAAAGTAAAAGTTAAAATATTCTTTTATTACTCATATTTCAAATAAGAATATAATTAATTAAACGCAAAGAATTTTATTTTTTATACACAAATGCAAGAAAAAATTAATATAAAACATTTGAAGAATGAATTATAATATAAAAACATTTTCCTTACCAACTTTACTGTAAACTGTTTGTAGTTTTTTATCTGAATCAATAACAACTCTCAATTCAACTGGTTGGTTGTGATCCATTGATTCTTCAGACATATTCCACAGAGAATGGTTACATGGCTCACAATTTTCTTCATTTCTGCTGGGAATATTTTGTTAGAAATACAAACGAACAACTAACATTTCTTTAAAAACTGTCAGAAAATATAATTTGTAATAACGCTTAATAAATAAATGCTAAAATAAATGTAATGATAAATTAAAAAAATTAATGTGATTATAAATATATGTTAAAAAATGCATAATTGATTATGAATATAGTGAAGTAAATGTGTAATGATTAATGATACATTTAGTAATAAATAAATATTAAAAATGCATAATTGATTATAAATATAGTAAGAAATAAAACAAGTTAAAATGATAATAAATTTAATGAATAAATGTTAAAAAAATTTACAATTGATTAAAAACATAGTGATGAATAAAAAAAAAATAAATATGATGGTAAATTTAATAAATAACTGTTAAAATATAATTGATATCAAATATAGTGATAAATAAAACAAATAAATGTGGATGATGAATGTAATAAATAACTGTNTTGATTAGAAACATAGTGATGAATAAAAAAAAATAAATATGACGGTAAATTTAATAAATAACTGTTAAAATATAATTGATATCAAATATAGTGATAAATAAAACAAAAAAATGTGGATGATGAATGTAATAAATAACTGTAAAAATATGTATAATTAATGATGAATGTAATAATATAATCAATAAATAGATTTAAAGGCAAATAAATAATAAATGCGAGGATAAATTTAATACATATGTAATAATAGTTTTACAAACAATTAATTGCTAAATTTATTAATTACATGTAATTATAAACTAAACAAAAAATATCAATAAATAAATTTAATAATAAATGCTTTAAATAAATAATATTAATGATATATTCAACAAAACACTGTAAGGTTAACTAAAAAATAAATGCTCTAATAAATATAATATATACTTATAAATGTTATGATAAATTCGATATTAAAGTCATGATAAAGTGTTTAAATTACCTGTGGTTCATACCGGGCCACATTTGCCTATGGCATTGAATGCATTCAACTGACTTTCCATTTCCATCATATGGGGGAGATGAGTCAATGACAACTGATGGGCAATAGAAATCTTCTTGCAATTCTTTGGGGTATTCAGGGTCTTTCCTAAAATTTAAATTTGATGTTAAGATTTTTTCAAATTACTATAATAATGAAGAAATTTATTTAACTTCAATTTTAATATAAATAAAATTTCAATTTTAATTTTTCAATTTTTTCAAAATTAATATATTTTATTAAGAAAAACATTTAAAGTTCGATTATATTTTATGTGATTTAATGAAAAATACGAATAGTTTTCGATTCAATAATAATTTAAATATGTTCATACAATAATTTAGTAAGCGAATATCAGAGATTTAAAAAAAAATTACTTTTGTTCAATAGCTGCATGAATAATCTTTTCTTGAACATCTGTAGTTTTCTTCACTTGTTCCACTGCAATAAAAAATTCCATTCATATTTTAATCAGCATACAAACATTATGCTTAAAAAATATTATTAAAAAAAAGGTAATTAAATTTTCAGCAAAAAAAGTGACAATTAACAATTGTCAAAAGTTGAGAATTAACAATTACTAAATGAACAGCTTCAAAATATTATAATGGATTAAGAGTAGTGAAAGCATATTATTTTTAATAATAACATTAAAAATTTTAGATGGTATTCAGAAACTTAATTTCCAATTTAAAATTCATTGCTTTGCTATGCAAGTTACAGAAATATAAATTTTGATTTGTAAAGAATACCTACTTATAAAATCTGCAGGGTTGTAGTGAGCTGAAATTTGCATTCCCAAACGGGTAAAAAAGTCAACCACTTTTCCAGCTTCTCCAAAGTAAGCAACCTTAAGAGATATAAATAAAAATTATTGTTGTATTCAGAAATATATAAATAAAATTAAAAAGAATGTTGAAAAAATTTTACATCTTACATGAATATATATATATAAAAGTATATATATTTATGTAGTAAAATAAAACAATATACCCACCTGACCATTGCAGAGCAACAGTAATTTATCAAACATGTAAAAGATTTGACTGGACGGCTGATGAACAGTTACAACCAATGATTTGTTTTCAGCTGTTAACCTTTTCAGGGAAACCATCAAAGAATGTGCTGTACAAGAATCAAGGCCTGAGGTAGGTTCCTGAAATGAAATAAACATGACATTAGAAATGCATAAGAATGTTGTATTAAAATTGTTATCAAGTTTAAAAACTAGACCAGTTTAAAAAGGAGACAATGTTTAAAAAAAATTATAATGATACAAAAATGACTTTAATGTATTTAATCATCGATTGTTTTTGAGCCTGGTAATCATCAAATCTTTTGTCAAAAATTACACTAAATTTAAAATAAATATTAAAAAAACAAACAAAAAAAACTGACTATTATGAATTTCTGACACGATTGACGATTAAAATGATTAAGGAATATCTAAGTAAAAATTGCATTTATTTAAAGAAAAGATTGCAGGAATAAAGTAAAAAGCAACTATAATTCAAATTAATTAAGCTTGGAATATTAAACACAGCAAAATATATTTATTTCATAGATCATTTCAAAGAGTAATCAAAAGAATTTTCTTACATCGAGAAGCATAAGTGAGGGGTTTTGTAACAGCTCGCAGGCTATATTTGCTCTCTTCTTTTCTCCTCCTGATAATCCTCTTTTTAACATATCACCAATAACTATAAAAAAAATCACAATACTTAGTAATTGACATAATTCATAGAGAGACATAGAGAAAAATTTTTTATGAAAATTGTGTAAGTTAGTTTACTACCACTGATAATTTTATTTCGCACAAAGTTCAAAAATTGTAGGGTATGGCCAAAATGAGGTTATCACTTCTTCATTCATTTAATTGGAATATAATGAAATAATAATGGAATATAACAATATATATGGAGAGAACTCATGGATATATGGAATTTAACAATATATATGAATGGATAAATTCATGGATAGATGGAATATAACCATACATATGGAACAAAAGAAATTAACTTAATTACATGAATTAAACCTGAAGTGTGATTAACAATATATATGAATGGATAAATTCATGGATAGATGGAATATAACCATATATATGGAACAAAAGAAATAAACTTAATTACATAAATTAAACCTGAAGTGTGATTAACAACATGTATGAATAGATAAATTCATGGATAGATGGAATATAACCATATATAAGGAACAAAAGAAATTAACTTAATTACATAAATTAAACCTGAAGTGTGATTGGCAATATATATGAATGGATAAATTCATGGATAGATGGAATATAACCATACATATGGAACAAAAGAATTTAACTTAATTACATAAATTAAACCTGAAGTGTTATCAACAACATATATGAATGGATAAATTCATGGATAGATGGAATATAACCATACATATGGAACAAAAGAATTTAACTTAATTACATAAATTAAACCTGAAGTGTGATTAACAATATATATGAATGAATAAATTCATGGATAGATGGAATATAACCATATATATGGAACAAAAGAAATTAACTTAATTACATAAATTAAACCTGAAGTGTGATTAACAACATGTATGAATGGATAAATTCATGGATAGATGGAATATAACCATATATAAGGAATAAAAGAAATTAACTTAATTACATAAATTGAACCTGAAGTGTGATTAACAACATATATGAATGGATAAATTCATGGATAGATGGAATATAACCATATATATGAAACAAAAGAAATTAACTTAATTACTTAAATTAAACCTGAAGTGTGATTAAGAACGTCAAAAAAATCTCTCCTTGTGAGACAAAAAAGAAATAGTCTAAAATAAAAGAAAAGGAGGCGAGAACAAAAAAAAAAAAAAAAAAAAAAAAAAAAAAAAAAAAAACATTTGAGAAAATGAGTTACGTTATCACAAATGAAAGCAATCTATTTGTAGAAACATTCAAGCTGTTTGTCAGCCGGTGCAACAATGAAATATCGCTAATTACTCTTTAGACATCAATTTTTATTTAAACTGTTTCAATCAGATGTAGACACTATGTGTTTTGGGGATAGGCCAAAAAAACAGAAGGAAATAACCTGAGGGTTATTTCTTCACTCACTCTCAGTCTAAAAACATACTAACCTTTCCTCTCCCAGAATTCAAGATCGCAAACTTGGATCAAGTCATCGCAGTCAAGGGGAGTCCATTTTTTATAAAGTTTCTAGTTATCAACCTTATTTTCAAATTACAGTCGGACTTCTATTAAAGAGATTTTCTATTTTGCAATTTTTTTCTTCGAGGAACCAAGAACATTTTGTAAATTTCTTCGTAAAATAACTTCCAAGTATCGAGTGAGTTTTCTAATTAACGAACGATTTTTTTTTAGATCTTATTTCCCAAAATATTTCGAAACATTTCAAACTTGTTAACGCATTTGATGGGGAAATATTAATTTTCGCAGTCACTTAACTTTTAGAGAAAGCAGTATATCCTTTCCTGTTTGCATTTCATGCAAGAATCCATGCCAAAAAGCAATTTACGAGAAAGCCTAACAGAAATTTCTAAAGCATGGAACTATGATGTTACAGATCGCACTATTCGTACACCTATCATTAAAAAATAGGAAGTAAAATCAACTGATTCTATTAAGATTAATTTCACATTTTAAGAGGCACATTAACAATTTAATTGCATAATCTAGTCAGCTCACTATCGAGTAAATTGAATAATATTATTAGCTATTATTCAGATTTATTACACATCTTAAATATTAATTATACGATATTTTATTATTATAGCTATTTAAAAACTATTTTTACAGCAAAAATCGAACACAATAAATTGAATGAACAATGCATTGCTTAGTATCATTAAAATTTAAAGTATAATTGCTACTGTTAGGCAAATATGTTGTTACAAATTTTCAAATAAATGAATAGGCATATTCAATAATAATTTCTTTTAAATAAAACAACAACAAAAAATGTCATTAAGGTCGTTAAGGCATGAGTAAATGCATGGTAAAGCATCTGGAATTCAAAACGCCTAAAAAGAAAAAACATTAATCAAATGTCGCCAAAAACGTTTAAAATAAGGGAAATGGGTAGTTGGGTTGAACAAGTTGAAACCAGTAACCAAAACGTGTTTGACCCAAAAACCTTGGCCTGAAAACTTGGATTCAAATACATGCAGAAGCAGAAAAGAAACAAAGAAAAGGCGACACCCGCGTTGGCTTAGCTGTAGGGCTTAGAAACACAGCCTTGGAAAAAAGGATTTGTAATACGCCAGGGAATATAACGAAGATGGCTTTAACGAAATTGCAGCGGTCATTCACACTGCATAAAAGAAGAAAAAGAGTAATTTTTTGTTTCTTCTTGCGGTTTTATGATACGCCTTAGGGAAGATTTTTCTTGGAACTGTGAACAGCATTAAACGACACCAGCATGCGTGATGATAACTAGAATTCAAAAAGTTTTAACTAGCAAATAATTTGAATATTAGTAATGTCACGCTAATCAAAAGAAGGCCCAGTTGTATGGTTCAATATATTTAGGTGCTGAAAAAGATTTTTTTTTACCTTTGAATTATGAATATTTTATCTGCAGTATGCATTAAAATTTGATTTTGTATAAAATACTGCAAAGAAAGAGAGACAGAACTCACTGTCACATTATTTTATATCTTATGTGTATATTAGATTTAGTGAATAGTGTTAATCTATATTTTTTTAGCAAATAACCTTAAAATACTCTTATTTTTATCTAACCTTAAAATACTCTTATTTTTATTTTAAGTGTGTCTTATTTTTAGGAGTTTTATATTTTAATATATTGCAACTCCGCACAACTGAAATATTCGCGAAAATTGTATTTGGGAATAATGTTTAATATGCAATAATTAGTTTACTTTGGTCTTAGAGAATACATCGTACCTTTTTATGTTTAGAAAGAGCAAACATCGAGAAATGTCAAAGGTAAAACCATAGAATGTTAATCAATATCCGAAAAGCAATCCGATAGGCAAACAGAATATAAAACTAGGAAAAATTAGCTTTCGCTACTGGAAACAATAACACGAGAATCACGGATTCCCGCCACTGCTCTAGAACAAAGCAAGCACGTGCCTCAGTATGCATTCTCAATCCATAAATTTAAAAATGTCGGATAAATAGAAACCTTTGATTATAGGCTATAGAGCAATAAGGAGTTTGGTCAATATTAGAAGAGTTAAAACGGAACAACCACCTAACCTATTTACTCCAATCTTTTATTTCTTGAGAACAACTGGCCGTTATAGCTGACCTTGAACCCAGTATGAAGAAGCTGTCTACACTATTCCATCTTTATCCCTATAAGTTGCAGAGACTAGTTCTTAGAAGGAAAGAATATCTAATATGGACATTTCTGGCGCCTTGAACTCTACAGGGAAGGTCTTTTTTTATTACCTAGTACCACTACACCAGCATTCAAAGAATTCGGGCACAGTATTCTTGTCACTAGGACACACACACACAATCAAATTTCTTTCAAACACAATCACAGCTTCCAAAACACTTTTTTTTATATTTATTTTCCACAAAGAAATGATATATTTTCTAGCTCACGATGTCAGATGGAATAGAGGAAAATCACAAATGAAAAAAAAAATGCATTGTAATCGCGTGCTGTGTTTAATTTATAGTGACAGATTTTTTTCAGCAACTAAGAATACACTATTAAATGTACAGAATAAAACTTATTAAAAATGTGAAAGAAAGAGCGGCAGCAGAATAAAGAGACGTAACATATGAATGAAAGAGCTGATGTTTAACTCAGTTTAAAGTTAAGTATTGTATCAGTGAAACAGCCTACGCTAGTTTATTGTCTAATAGAGTCATTATAGTAGGTTGACAACTAATCAGCCAAATCGAATCACAATTTATAAATGGTAGAATTAACAACTTGTTTAAAATGAATAATTGAAATTAAATGATAAAATTCAATAACTATTAGAAGTGCTTTACACTGGGAAAAATTAAAGTGAATAAAAAGATTAAAAGTGCCAATATAAGTAAAAGTTGTTGTTTCTAATGACCCTTGGACAAACCTAACTTAACAGCCATTTAAAGCATAAAACAATATTCTGCTAAAAGTGGTGAAACTGTGCGAAAGTAAGATTTTCCAAGTAGGGAACGAAAGTAAGAAACTAGAAGTAAATAAAGATCGAAGCCATGACGACAGTAGAATTGCACACAAAGGTTCCAATAGAAAAAAAACTTTCAACCCTTCCATCACTTCTGACGAAGTAACGCGTGGGGTTTTTCCCCGCAGCGCAGCAAGACGAATAAATTTAGATTCACGACTCTTATTATTCATGCGGTTATATTCATGAAAATTCTTGATTGAATTATTCTTGAATTATCTTTTCATTTAGTACTTTTTGATTATCTGCTTTAGTATTTTCGGATTTTCAAAAAAGCTGAAAGACAGTGTTCAGTTCAAAAAAAAATATAATTGATACGAAAATAATACCATCAAAACTTACAACAATATTTTCCCTAGCTATGAATTGTTAATATAGGAGGAGGGAAATATATAGAGAAAAATTAACTTACTAGTGTCTTGACAAGATCTGAGATCCAGTATGTCTATGATGCATTCCACATGTCGCATCTTTTCTGAATAAGACATGGTATCAGGTAATCGCAAAAGTGCAGAATACTGTAAGAGGAGAAAAATGTAACAGTTTTAATAAATGTTATTTCACTTTTTAATTAAAAAAAAGAATGGTCACCCCATAAAGGCATACTTTTATAGGAAAAAAATAGTTTTTGAAAGAAAATTGAATTATTATTATGAAATACGGCATAATTATTATTACTTTTTCAAAAAATAGCATTAGCTATTAATGTTATTATTATTAATTGTATAGATTTTAAATAGCCTGACATACTAGAAAAGTTCAATTAATAAGTTATCAACAATTAGCATAGTGCATTTTCAAATCTAAAAATAGATTACAATCTAAACATTAAAGTTATTAAAATTATAATGTAGTATAGAAAACTACATTATTGCTATATTTTTCCAGAACAATCCCTAAACTAAAATCATCATTTAACTTAAAATAATAACAAATAGTCATTTCAAGAATCCTATCAATTACAGATAAATAAGAAAGATTAATAAGTAAAGTTAATTAAGATGCATATGAATCAATGATTTAAAAAAAAGTATCTAGAATTTCAAGAAACAAATTCATTTTCACATGCATAAAAAACCATTTAAATTATATTTTTTTAAGATTTTTTTTTTTATTTTTTTGCTGATTATGAAAGCGGAAACCATTCATAGAGGAATAATTGATTTTATCTTCAACTTTTTTTATGACGACGGCTAGATTGTAAAGCCTCGTTTAACATTCAAATAGGCTTAGCTAATCAAATCAAATCACAACCGTAAAGATTTCTGATAAAAGTAAATGTCCTCAACTGATAATTTATGAGTAACACGTTTTAACCGTACACATTAAATAGTCTATAACTGTGAAAAGTATATCCTCTTTATTGTTTGAAAATTGGATTTAATACAGACTTTTTTTTTGCAATTATCATAAGTATTTTGCTCATTTTGGTAATATATTTTTCGGGAACGGATGAAAAAACTTCGGAAACATTTTACAATACTCCGACAAAAGTTTAAATAAGATTTCTTTAGTCGTTTCTAAATAGTTACATTTTAACGTTTAAACGCTGTAACTCAGTAATATCAGATGTGTGATTTAATGAAATCATTTATATCAAAGCTTAACCCCGTTCCGCTCCCGTCAGGGGGGGGCATCCAGGGAAGTGATTTAATGAAATCTAAGCTGCTACAATATATTATTGATTATATTGTAACTATAATTAAAAACTAATTACAAATTAAATTTTTAAATCACCTTATCTGTAATTAAAATTTTAACATTTTATAGCCTACTCATTACCACTATAGACACTATATCATGCATATAATTATATATCATATATTATAATATTCATAAATCATCACATTTTATACACATTCTTTTGGTCATACACTATAAATTGTTTAGTTTTAAAATTTGATCGAAGATTAAAGGAAGGTATTTAAAAATCTTAGTAACAATAGAATTTAATTTTATTGGAAAACTTCGAGTAATAACATTTCTATGACTTTTCACACTACCAACATTATCCATAAAAATAAGCGTATGATATTAAATTAAGCGCATAAAATAATACTTATTAGAAAAAATTCAAGTTTCAAAGACGACGACACCGAAAACTGATATTTAATCTATACTCAGAATCGAGAAGAGAAAGTAAAACCTAATTCTAATCTGTCTTCCAATTCCAGACCAAAACAATAGTTAAAAAATGAAATAGTAAGTGCAATCCTGGACGTGTAGTATAGGAAGGGAAAAAGTGGATTGACCCCTATGAGGTCGGTAAACCAAATCTTGGCTGCATTTAGAGGGGAGACGAAGCAATTCAAAAGAAAAGAGCATCTTGTTTGTTCCGCAGTACCTCAACGCATAAGTCGAATTGCTCTTTTTTTTCTTTCCTTTCTCTTCTTCATACTTCTAACTATTCAACCAAAAGAAGATACAGAGATCCCCATACATATATATGTGACAGGGTTCGTTGTCTTCTTTAATCGTGATTATTGAGCAAGAAATCTTTTTGAAATAGTAAACACGTCCTATCGTAAACCATTGGATTTTGTCCGATAAGATCTACGAGGCGAAGAAAGACGGGGGTTGGTTGCTCATTTAGAGAAGGGGAGTAATTTAACTGTCATTTGAGTGCTGCAAGAGCAGCGAATCAAAAAAAAGTAAAGCATTTCTTTAAAATTGAGTCATTTTGTTGGATTATATGAGAGGGTATTTCTCGCACGGGCAGCGATTTCCTGTTTTCCAACTAATAATATAGTCTCAGCTGTAGATCGATTTGTCCAGTTTTCTTATTATTTTAAGATTGATCAATTGACAAGTGTGTTCACAGAAGTAAGTAATTGCATTAAAAAAAAATTAAACGTAGTCATTTAAAGTTGCTTTTTTCCTTATATTTAAATCGATTGTTTTGATTTCAGGTTTGTGAAATAAATTAAAAAGTTAACTTTTTCCAGTTCTATTATTCGATTTCAAATATGATGTTCCAACTTCATTAATTATTTTTCATTATTAGATTTTAATTTCCTCAATTACAGACACATTATTAACTTCATAAGTTAGAAGTTGTTATATTCATAAGTTAGAAGTTATTATATTCATAAGTTAGAAGTTATTATATTCATAAGTTAGAAGTTATTACACTCATAAGTTAGACGTTATTATATTTCAGAAGATAATATATTCGATTTCGATGGTTGCTTAATTACACTACCAGTTTGTTAATTAATTTTCAATTTTGACATAACTGAATTTCAATTTTAGTTTTATAAGTTTTTAGTTTCATAGAGTTTAGGATCTATATTTAAAGTTTTAGATTTCATTATATAGATTTCAAGAACAAAGTTAAGATTAGAGCGTACAATTTCTTTAAATAGATTCTTAGTATCGACACTTTTGTATTTCAGCTTCTTTGAAAAGATTTCTAACTGCTTTAGTTTATTGACTACAGACATAAAAATATTTGAATTAAAAAAAAATAAGAATACCACTTTATAAATGGCATCGGCATCATTTAGTTCAATATTTTAAATTTCTCTCATCTCGTTAAATTCAGATGAACGTTTCTAACACATATTTTCAAACAAATCAGCGAAGCACTTATAACTTTTACCAGCATAAATGATTTTAAAATAACTATACATTTCCAATAGTGTTGATCCATCATTTATTTAATTCATGCAACCAAAAAATAGACGTCGTATTTTAGGAAGATTTAATTTTTTTAAAAGAACAATTATATTTAACCCTTTCTATACAGCTAATTTCACGAAAAAATTAATTGGAAGAAATGGTACTTAATTGAAATTCAGGAAGGCATAGAATTTTCCTGAAGCTATGTTAGATATTACTCTTATTTGTCATGTTAAACATACTGAAGCGACAATAAGAAGAACTATGTATTGCAGCAATAATGTATTTATAATCTAAAATTAAATATTATGGTGTTATAACATTAGTCCATGCAATTACAATCCTTCTGACTTTATTTTCTGATTTCTTCGATTGAAAAAAGCTCGATCATTTTTTATCAGTAAATAAACTTGAAATAATAAAATAAAAAAACACCTTCAAAAGGATTATTATTCTAAGACCTTGGAAAGGTCGTTTCGAGTTAATTACAAACAGTGTTAATAAGTCATGATTTTAAATCTTCCTACTTGTTGCCAACCCGATTAAATTAAAAAAGAAAAAGAAAAGAACAAAAGCGGCGCCTCACAATAAAGCGCGTAGTAATAATCGTAAAACAAGAATAATCGCCGAAGAGTAAGTTCAATCTACGAGTATTCATGGCCTTCTAACCAAAATGAATCTTTAAAGAGGAAAACCAGTTTATAGCTGTCATATTGTAGAAAGTTTCTTTTATTTATTCTTTCACAAGACAGAAACTTTCTCTGATTCTTTCTCTCTTTTTTTTATTTTTCTCTTCTCTTCTTCATTTAAAAGATTTCTTTTACCGCCTCTTTCTTTCTCCCCCTTCCTCCCTATATCGGCGTCAAAATGTCGGTGGTATTCCATAAATCCCTTTTACTGTCTCTTGACCACTGACCTACACGAAATCAAATAAAAATATCCTTTCACTTGTCTTTCTTTTTATGTCCGTGAATTTGCATTGAAAAAAAAAAGAACGAGAAATTCATGAATTTGCATTAAACAAGAGATGAAAATTGAAAATTATTAAAAATCGATCATTCCACTCAACTTTTTATGAGGAAAATATATTATGAAAGAATTGAGTAACAAGACAACGGCCGAGACAAGTAGGAGTTATTACTTTCTATTTTCATAAACCTTTCCATAAAAAAAATCCAATCCATAGAAAGAACTTAATCCGCATAGTTTCAACATCAAAGTCGGGTATATAAAAAAAAAAGTCTTAACACTAAATTTTCAATGCAAATGTTATACAATTTCGCATAAGATATCAATACTATAATAACTCATTTCCATTTTTGGAATAAACTAATATTAAATTAAAAACAAACTTAGTTTTCAGTTAACTATTAGGTACTGCAGGTTGTTTCTTAAATAAATAGTTTTGTACATTATTTCTCAATAATAAAACAAAGAAATTATGATTCTGAAGAAAAAAAAATAAAAAAAAAATGGTTGCCTACATAAGCTTTGTAGGTTAGTGTTAAAAACACTAGAGAGACAATAGCACAGATATATATTCAAAACCACAGCAATTGAAATGTCACGTTTTTTGCGTAACGTGAAAAAAAAAATCACGAGCCTTTTCTCCATTGTGGCAAAACGCGTTTGTTATTATTTGTTTTTTGGTAACCAGATTCTCTCTTTATTTGATTTAAAAAATTGTGTTTTAAGAACTTACTACGAAACATTCCCTAAAAACTTTTTAATTAAACCAGGACATTAAAATTTAATAAAACATCTCAAAGAAAGAGAAAACTTTTCATCTCAGAAAAATTGCTTTATTCCTTTGACGCAGAATTTTTTTAAGCATATTTTTCATAAATTTTCATTATTTTATATTAATTTAGGTCAAAATAAGTGAAAAAATATTATATTTAGCATTTCAATAATTTATGGTTATAAAAAACAGCATAAAACACCAGTGTGTTTTTTCTCTTCTTTTTTTCTCTTTTTTCTTCTTTTTTTTCTTCTTTTTTTTCTGCATTAAATGTAAAATATTCCTAAAACGGCTCACAATAATTTTTCAAATTTGCATTTATTTACAGTTATTCAGATCTAAGAGAAACAGTTATTCATCATTGCAATTTCTTCGGTTTACAAAATCAATTTTTGATAAATTTTTGAAAATGGTGGTTACCTTTAATTACCCAAAGGTAGTACCTTTAATGGATTTTATGTTTCAGTACAAATATAATTCCGATAATCTAACAGATTTTTTAATAACTATTCGACATTTTTTAAATTAAAAAATACCGAAATATATTTTTGCTTGCAATTAGAATGTCAGAAAAAAATACCTAAAATGGATACCGCTGCCCCATTTGTGTCAAATGGATAACGTTGGACCATACTATCAGTTTCTCGAATCATAATACGCTAAAAAATCATAATATGTTAAAAAATTTCTGTAACTTTAATAAGGAATTAGATTGAACCATAATATCAGTATCTTGAATCATAATACGTTAAAAAAAATTTCTGTAGCTTTAGTAAGGAATAGAATTGAATATCAATATCAGTGTCTTGAATCATAAAACGTAACAAATTTTCTGTAACCTTAATAAGGAATTAAACTAAACCATCTTTCTGTTTAAGTGAAACCATAGTATCATGTAAAATAATCACCATATTAAGGTTGCTGCAACTTTGAACGACTACAGCACGCCCGAAACAGTATAATAAAATTAAGAACCCTCAAAAACAAATATTTTTATCTTAAGCAGCACCTGCCACGCAGATATTTTCATTATTAAGATTACCTGAATAATAATTGCTACAGCGCTATGAAGTTAAGTGAAATTAATCCATATATCTTATGAAAATCCATTAACCTAAGTACAGGGTGCAGTCATGTGACAGAAACTAAATGACCAATGGAAGGATTACGAAACTAGTCGGTCCACCAATGCAAAGAAGATAAGGTGCTTTAACTTGGCTGAGATCCAGAACATATCATTCCAATATTTTTTTTTTCATTCTGTAACAGCAGTAAAAAAAGGGACTGTTACATTTTGATTGATAACCCAGGCCGTTATGGAGCAATTTGTGTTATTAAACGTTACTGTCTCGCTCCGAAAGAAAAGTATGTTGGTTTTAAGGTCATGGGTAATGAAGATGACCACCGTTCTTTTAAAAAGAACGTGAGCAAATCGAATAAATGTTACTGATTTAAATCAATTTTTCAAAATAATGAGAAGCAACTTCTTAACTCGATAATCAATAGATTGTACCAGTGTAAGAACTTAAAAATAAAATTGCATTTTTTAGGGTCAAATCCAGCTAAGTATTCCTTTTAGTTTTTTTACGTTTTCTCAGTTTTCCGCTATTATTTGATCTACTTTATTTTGATGAAAGATTTCTTCGGGTTTATTCGATTATTATAACAGTATTAAACAAACACATATTTTAATAGCCATAAAACAATATTAAATAGACCAAATAAATATGATGAAGACATAATTAGAATAAGTTTTTTTTAAAAAATTACAACTCCTTCATAGAATTATAATTTTACTTAGAGAAAATCTCACAAAATAATTTTTTCCACGGAATTTTAACTTGATTAAACTAGTTCATATCAAAGTTACCTCGAACAAAATTATTTATACTTTTTTTTAAATTTGTGCAACAGTTTTATGCTCCAAAAATATATAAAAACTGGTCACAGGTTTATCTCAGGTTCTTACAATAACATTTATTCAAGTTCTAATTGTTAGATGCAGAGATGTTTTTTTTTTGTTTCGTCTGAATTGATTCAGCTCGTTTTAAAATCTTTAACAAAGACAACAAATTGAAACATAAATCTGTACATATGAACTTTTGTAAAATGCATGCTTAGAAAGGAGAAATAATCTAGTATGACTAATGGCATAAAAACGGCTTAAATTGTGTATTCTGCAAAATCACTTTTGTATAAAATATTTTTCACATTTTCATTATTTTTTTTTAACTATTGTCTATTTACAGCGAATAATTATAATTTTTTTCTTCATAAATTCAAACTGAATAGAAGAGGGCAAACGGCTATTAAAAAGTCAACTTAAATTCAGGAAATGCAGTGTATACAACTGTATTTCGAATAAATAATTTATAAAGGCAATAATGAAAAAAAAAATCTTATAGTAAGTGATTGAACTACATACGAGATGCCCATACTAATTAATTCAATATTCCAGACTTAGACTGCACAAACGTGTTCTTAATCCAAAAACTTGTTTGGGAACTTAGTTTAGTAATAGTAAGCAGCTGATTATATTAATCTGCATTACTGCTTTTCCTTCTACAACTCTCACTTTCAATTTGAAGTGTAATAGTTTAAAAAGATATCGGTGAGCAAACAATATAATTTATTTTATTGAAATTTTCAGCTTAAAAAATAAATATTTTAATCGAAAATGAAAAAGAAACTGCTTGTTTTTGGGAAGTTCTACTTTAATAATTTATAGGTGATTAAATTTATTTACGTCAATGCATTTCTATGTTCCCTTTAATTATTGCTGATAGCAATTAATTTTAAATATCAAACTTTTAATAACGTAATTAAATTCAATTCTTCCATTTTAATGTAATTAAAAAAAAAGAAATCTAAATATTAAATCAAGTTTAAAAAATGGTTTCTTTGCTTAAAGACTTTCTACTATCTCTTTCTTTCCCATTTTTTTAAATAATATGCATGCAACGTTCATGATACTATTTAAGGTACTTTTTAAAGTACGATTTAAGATATTAATTTTTTTAATATTTTTAATTTCACTATTTTAAATGAAAAGCATGCTTTTTTCTAACTGATATTTATGGTTCTTTCCAAATTATAATTTCCAGGTTCTATTTTTCTATTTTTTTACCTTCCCAATTCCAGATAATAAACATACGTCTATTAAATTAATATTTAAGGATCTTTCCGAAACATAATTTCAAATTTTTATTTAATAATTTTTTAAATACTATTTTTACAATATTTCAAATGATACGCATCTCCAAATAATATGTATAGTTCTTACCAATATATGATTCTAGAGTTCAAATTCACAAAGATAAGTATGATATTGTTAGGAAAAAGATGAAGAAAAAAATGCTGTCGCTTTCACTTCCTAGGTACGAAGTTTCTCATACTCAAGAAAATGTGCTTTCATCAGATGGAGAGCGATGATGAATTTCCGGCAGACTTGCCCATTGTCCTTAAGCATATCTACATGGCCGACCATAGGTCAACGACCGACCGGTCACCTGTCATCGAGGACCCCCATAACAGATCGAAAAACCAAAGCCGCACACACAACACAAAAGTAACAACAACACAATAACACAACAACCACCATCCCACCCGATTTTTCCGACAATGCCCCATGCGTCCCCCAACAAAGCGACATTTTTTCGTTTCTCTAGGACATGCCTTATGGGGAAAGAACTTTCTCTGGTTTCCAGAAATAGGAATAAGAGAATATTGGGGAGAGAAGACGAATAGTCATAATAATAAAAAAGAATCAAAAACAAGAAATTACATTTTCCCCTAAAAAATGCTATTTTTCCTCTCACTTTCAAAATCTGGGGTCAGGAGGTTGAAATTTTCGTACGCAACACCCGCCCGAACAACTGTACTGGAAATAGTTAGGAGAAAAATCACCTGTTTTGAGATTTTTCTAAAAATAACCGTACTCAAAAAAACACGCAGTCCACTTTTTTTTCCGCAAGGGAAGGAGGTCCTCAATTTTCTTGCTTATTTTTTTAAATTTATTATTATTAGTATTTTTTTTACAGATTTTTTTTTTCCTTCTGAAAACCTTTTCCTTCAACATGCTGCTTTTCTTTTCAAATGTCATATTACAGACGAAAGTTGGCATAATCCGATGCATTGACAAATTTTTTTCTCTCTCTTTTATACCGTTGGTCTGAATGCTATTTATAAATATAACAGTCAACAAAAATAATAACAGTGAGCAAAACGTAGCGGTATTTTCTTTTTTTCTTCTACGGTCTGGTTCCGGGTTAAGAGAAATCGAATAGAAAAAGAAGTTATAAAAAAAAATTTTACATAATAAATATTAAACTATTTTTCTCCTCACAGATTATCATGACAAATAGATCTGAAATTTCTAGTTGCCCTCTGACAATAGCAATGAATAGAAACATACTGATTCAGAAACAGCTTTGAATCAATATTTAACACCAATTTTGATGTAATTTTTTATTTCTGCAAAGATAAAATAACTGTTTTTAAACATCTTTAATTCTTTAAAAATTATACTGTTCCATTATTCTTTAGTAGATTTAGTTTAGTTGAAGTACTATTACTTTTTTGATAAGGTTTAAAATGGTAAAAAATAACTAAATAATGTATAAGACTACAACAATTACAAAATTATGTTCCAATATATTCTAAACATACATTAACATAAGATCAGAATCTCATCCTCCACCCTCAACAGTAAACTTAAAATTGCAAAAAAGAAACAAAAAGAACAGTACAAATTCCTTTCCTTCCATCAGTTGATTAATTCAAAATTAAACCTATACATTGGTGTAATCATTTATATTGAGATACACAATGAATTCGAATGAATTGATGCTTTCTAATAAATAATAAGACAAGTGGATATCAAAACTTACTGTAAGCGTCTGTTTGAGGGTAAGGTCTGTAAAGAAGACATCTTGTTGTAGAACATAGCAAATTTTTCTTCGTAACTGCTTGTTTATTTCTTCTCCATTCATAGTTACTAAACCGCTATCCATATGAACACGACCACCAATGGCATTCAGAAGAGTGGTCTTGCCAGATCCTAAAATAATTCGAAATAATTACATTAAAGAATACACAAAAACATTTCTTAATGGGAAAAAATACGAATATTGCTCAGAAATGATGCATGAGGGTCATTATCATGTTATTATATGCAGTCGGACCTCTATTTAACAAAGTCTCAAAATCCCGATAATAAGTTCGTTGTATGGAAAATTCGTTAAATAGGAAATCTCCTTTCTAAATACTTAAACAGCACAAAAGAAGTTTTTAATTCATAAACCTTAGGTATAAAATAGCAATTCATACACCTTTATGTTGTAAACTAGTATCTACTATTTATGTCATAAATCTTAACCATAAAAGAAATATGCATGGAAAGCAAGAATAGAGCAAAACATTATCCAGTGTTACACTATCATGCTACATACATTTACAACTAAAAAAGCGCTAAATTTATGAATAAAATTAAAGCTACATTTCCTGTAAATGTAATTTTAAACATACATTACATGTGCTCGTAAGTTTAATTGGTAGTGATAAAATCCGTTTATTTTGAAAATCCGTTTTTCGTTTGAAATGCAAACAAAAAGGGAAAGGGATTTTATTGCTTTCTCTAAAAGTAACTTCGAAAATCAATTTCCCCCATAAATGTGTTAACTAGTTTGAAATGTTCTGAAATATTTTGGGAAATAGGGAAAGTGGATCTCAAAGAAAAGTTCGGTGAGAAATACTTATGATATTTTTATAAATGTATATTCTTTTTATAATTTATTCAATATATTGTTATCGAAAAACTATAAATATATTTTAAATTTTGAAACTTTTTATTATTCGCATCTTACGAAAAGAAGTTCATGTAAACAAGCGAAAAATTAAATAAATTATGAATTATTGATTCTATATTAATATTATTATTAAGGTTTAAAAATAACCTAACTCTCGGAACCCCTGCCATCCTCCCAAGAATTCCGCGGAACACCTTTTGGGAACTACTGTAGTTGTTACATACAACATACACTTTCATAACATTAAAATTGACATATTTCGTTACTCGGCAGAATAAAACAAAATTCTATACCTACAACTTACTTAGACTAAAAAATTAAGGACTTTCAAAAATGTACAGAATCGAAATGTACTAAAAAAGTGTTTACAAAATCATTTTCTTAATAACAGATAAACTTATATTTTAAGTATTTACCACTTGGTCCCATAATAGCCAGAATCTCGCCAGGTCTAACCAATCCACTGACATCTCTAAGGATTTGCTTTCCTTCGTGAGATACGCACACATCTTTAAAAACCAATTCAACTGGCTTCTGTCTGTTGGTTGGATTGGCGTCCGCACCATCGGGAGTTCTTATCTGTCCAAGAGATTCCTCTGGCTTTAGTCTGAAAAACACAAAACATATTATGAAACATAAATATCATTATATAAGAATAAAATACACTAGACATTCTTTAAAAACAAGAATTTAATCGTGTATCGTAATAAAAAATTCCCTAAAAGCAAAAGGAAAACTTCAGCAGAAATTTTAGTTCCGCGAATAAAAATTCTGGCCATGTATCTTCATCATACGTATATTTTTTTAAAATATGATTGCTTATTATTAATATTGTTCCATTTTATTTTTTACGTCAATCTTACCGTGTTTGAGTTCATATTTTATAACGCCACTAAAAAGTGTATAAATTATGATTGAGCTTATGGGTTTAAAACTAGGAACTTACACACTATGGAAATTTTGGAGCGTATTAAACCATAATATATCATCCAAATTTGCAGCAAGCTTAATTTGGCGCAGCTAAGTTGAAGCATACCGTACATTTAAAAAAAAGGATTTTGGGTAAATCTGCGTACTTAAGTATCGTTTTTCTTGAACATAATGCAGTGCAAATTTGCTGCAACCATAATTTAGTGCTAAGTTGTAGCAAATCGTACATTTTAAAACAAAATTATGTGTAAATTTCCATATTTAAGTATTATATTTCTTGAATGCCTATTGCAGTGCAAATTTACTGCTACGATAATTTGGTGCTAAGTTGTAGCATATCATGCTTCTCAAAACACGATTGTGTTAAACTTTATGTGCCTGAAAGCTGCACTGCTGTGAAAATTTACTGCAACCTAAATAGGGTGTTAAATTTTAAAACAGAAGATGGAAAGAACACCAAATTTTCATCACATAATGGACGAAGAAACCAATGTTATGGTAAGACACACTAGTGTGACGTCAGTGTAGCAGCCATTCAGTTTCTTTGACTACTGTACCATTAAAAGTTCTAGTTCGCACTGAAGTCAGTTTATTTTTTTATGACGATCTTGAAACATTTACTGAAAACGAATACAGAATTAATACGGAATTAAATTTAGAGATCTTTTTAGACTTGATCAATTTGAGCAAAATGCAATAGATAAGAAGAAAAAAAATTAAAGAGAGGAATTTTTTGATTTTTTTTTTTTATAGAAAAAATGCGCTGGTGCATTCAGAAGTTTCGCTTAATTTAAAAATCAACAATGTGAGTGATTTATAAGTTTGTTGTTCTCGAAACCACAGCAACTCAAGGTTTAAGCGAACGGAATCGCAATGAAATAATAAAAGAAGCAATAAAACTCCAGTGGGATTTGTTTCTAGCCATCAGTTGTTGAACTAAAATTTTGCTTAGTTATACATTTTTTATTTATTTAATGTCCTATTACTCAGGTGTTTTCAGTAAACCCTATAGGTTGTAAACACCAATAAAGGAATAACAGATGCTTAACAATTAATTTTTAGCCCTTAATAATAATCGAGTGTTTACCAAAATATTTTCAACTGTCCCTCAACAAAAATATGTTAATAATTCATTACAAACAGTTTCTTGGACTTTAAAACACAGGCGTTTTCAGTAAACCCTACAGATTTTAAACACCAATAATGGTATAACATAACGCGATTTAACGAAAACATGTAAATAAAGCTCTAATTAAGAGTATAAACGTAAACAAAAATGTTTATAGAACATAGTTATATTTGGAGTCGTTTCATTGGTTAATAATAACAGAGATAAATCAACGAAACAATAAAAACTTCAAATACAATAATATACTATTGTATGGCTTAAATAATAAGTTAAGATGAATTTAAATTAAGCACATTTTGTAACAAATATGTGTTTATAATTTGAAAGCAAATTAGAAATTCTCTTTGCCATTAATATAATAATACATCACGAGTAACTCAATGTCTAATGTAAAAATGATAACATCTCAAACATCTACATTTGCAATTTTGAAGAAAGATATTAAATTCCTAACGGACAAAAATATACAAGAATTGGGTGCATAGGACTTGTTAAAATTCTACCAGGTATATTAAAGAATTAAAAAAAAACGCTTTTTTATGCAATAAAGGTTGGTGTTAGTTGAACAAGTAGATGTCATCATCTATAATTAGATAATTTCAGTATCTAATTAAACATAACATTTCAAACATTTACATTTTCAAAAAAGAAAGATTCGGAACGGGCAAAAAAATATAAGTAAATGTATAGGACTTGTTAAAATTGTGCCAGATATATTAAAGAATATAAAAAAAAAGAAGAAAGAAACGCTTTTTTATGCAATAAAGGTTGGTGTTAGTTGAACAAGTAGATAACAACAGGTATTTTAGGAGAAACGTAAAAAGTAGGTTAACTTATCCCGGCGAAGAAAGAAAAGTGCGAGGCATATTATTTTCAAGGGTAGGTGGGAAAATAAACTGGGCTCACGGAAGAAGGTGAGAAAATTAGGTTTGAAAAGAAAATTTATCATTGATAAACAATAGAAAGAGAATTATTAATAATAATTAGAAAAAACTAAGACAACAAAAATAAATAAGCACATAAATAATACTAAAAGTAGCATAAATATAATAAATAATATAAGTTAATTATGTTGACAAATCAAATTATTTTTGAAAAAGGAAATTTGAATACATTTTTCCTTATTTTTTAAGAACTTTAAGTATACAATTTTTAAAGATAAGTTTCACTGGGAAAACAAAATTTAGTTGGCACACATCCAAACAATTCAGTTAAATCTTTAAAAGTCCAACAACTTTGAAAAACCTCTTCAATTTTTTATAAGTCAGAAAAAAATTAAAAAATTGTTTTTCGCTTGTATGTCTCGTTACTTTGCATTAGTCCTTTTTCACCAAAATATAGTTTACTTTAATCTTGTGAATGCAAAATTTAGCTTTAAGATTTGATTTAAAAAAAAATAAAAAATCCCGTCTCATGCACAAAATTGAAGTTTGCAAGTCAGGTTTCTATTTACGCTTAAACATGCCTGAAAATATGTTAAAAAAACCAAATCATTCAAATTTATTTAAACTGGTGAAATTTTTAAAGCCAGTTCTTTTCTTTAAACTAAAGAAGTGACTTAAAAAAATCCATTAATATTTTTAATTTCATACACAGCATAGTGCCTCAACAAATGACAACAATCACCTTTCTTTCTTCGAAACAAGTGAAAGCATTGAATAAAAAGTAAAAAAAATGATCTTTCTCTTTCCTTTATTATGAAACTGAGAAGACTTATTTATTTTTACTCTAGTGATTGAATACAAGGATAAATTCACCATTAAAATGACTAAATGAGGGCAACTTTAGGAAAAGAGGTCAAACCGACTACATAATCGAAATGTCAACAAAAAGCGTGTATAACGATTTAACTATGAAAAGGATACAGTTGTCTTTAAACAAGTATTGCGTCTTGACAAGGAAGTTAATATATTATTTAACCTTCACTCCAATAATTGGTTTTTTCATCCCTTCTTTACTGAATTCTATACTGTACTCATTTCAAAATTTAGATCTAATTTTCTCTCAACTCTTCGCAATATCCATAAAAATAACGCTTTTACTTTTCAGTATTTTTTAAAAATTATGTCAAGATTATTAAAATCAAGAGTACATTATTTGAAAAATTTGTTACATCTTGAAAGAATAAAATATTTGTAACGAGAGTTAAATTGCAGATAACGAGTACCATTTTTATTATATGCAGAAAATTCATATATATATAGAAAATTCATATTCATATATATATATATATATCTTTGCAACTTGTTTTAAATTTTTTTATAACGATTAATTTTGTGAATAAAATTCGTCAAGATGGACATGAAAATTATTAAAAATTCGAACTGTGATAAATAAAACTGAATATCTTTTAAAATATTTCATATGCGATGTGATTCATCCTATTAGTATTGGAAATTTACTTTACGCTTCAAACGGTCGAATTTACTCGAATGCTAAACTGAACCATTGTATCATGAAGATTTGCTGCTACCAAAATGAGGCCTTAATTCGTACCATAATATCCATTAAGTCAAGTAAAAGATTATTTGATCTGCGTTACTGTGGTACAACTCGCTCAAAATATTTGAACTGAGTTGAATCTGCAGAAAATTCAGAATGAATCTGCAGAACCCTCAGAAATAAGTTACAACCCTTATAATCATATACACGTTCAACGTAAGCGAACTTATTTCAAATCAAATTAAATAAAGACTATCATCACTTCGATATTGATCTATTATCATCATCAAATTACATTCAATACCTGTCCGTTAAAATTTTAAATGATATGGAAGAAATGACTTGTAATTTTAAAGAGCTGTTTAAAAAGTACAGTAAAAAGCATATTGAATAGTTGAGCACAATGATTGAAAGACTTGCTGTTCTTGTAGGGACAAGCGCACAATGGTTGAAGGACTTGATGTTCTTATAGGGACAAGCAAGTAAGATGTTAACAGGTATAGAGAATATCTTAAGACAATGGTGAATGTTTGGTATAAGATGCAGAGGTATCAACTTAGTTCATGTAACGTAAAACAGCTGTAAAAACACATAAGCCTTCGGTTTTTTGCTCTCTCGGTTTTATGTTTGAGCGCGAGAGAGCCTAACGCAATAAAAGGGAGACAGACATCTGTGTAATAATAACTTACTATTCTCTATTTCAAGGTCACATTTCAATCATCTGCTTTTTGGTCGGGTGTGTGAACGACCTAGTGTACTTACCCTTTTTACCTAGGATTTCTTCCCATTTTTTTGTAAATATATTTTATACATATTCAACTGTTTTTTTTTCTTTCCTTCTATTTTTTCTCCGATTCTAGAAAGTTTTGCAAACGAAGTAGAAAAAGGCATGTCACAGATGACAGCAACCGTAGAATGCTCTCTGTGGGAAATCTTTAATTTGCAAACTTCGCCGATCAGCTTGACAACTGGAATTTTTTTTATTTATTCGTTTCACGAAATTAAATGGTAAAATATTTTGAGGCGTATCTCGGTAGTCAAATGATACTATAAAATTTGTAACATCAAGGATAAGCGCTTTCTTACTGCCACTTAAGACAGATAAAATGTGCAATAACAAGGATAAGCGTTTTCTTACTGCCACTTAGTCTGATAAAATTTGCGATAACAAGGATAAGCGTTTTCTTACTGCCACTTAGTCTGATAAAGTTTGCGATAACAATGATAAGCGTTTTCTTACTGCCACTTAAGACTGATAAAATGTGCGATAACAAGGATAAGAGCTTTCTTATTGCCACTTAAGACTGATAAAATTTGCGATAACCAGGATAAGCTTTTTCTTACTGCCACTTAGTCGGATAAAATTTGCGATAACAAGGATAAGCGTTTTCTTACTGCCACTTAAACCGATAAAATTTGTGATAACAAGGATAAGCTTTTTTTTTTAGCAATATAGTTTGATAAAATTTGTGATAAAAAGAATAAATGTTTTTGAGCAGTTTAATTCCATAAGATTTGTGAACATGTGGAATATATTTCTCAATTTTATTTTGAAACTGGATGACACTGTTACTGAGTTCGTGTAATCGATCACGGGGTAAATGAAAATTTAATTAGAAAGGTAACAGTACACAATGTCTACACATTTGGTAATTAATATATAATATAAAACGACAGATATAATCGATGGTATCTTATTTTATCACATTAGACTCATTAACTGCTACTACCTATAGATAAATTTCAATTTCAAATGCATATTGCAACCACTAACTTTTTGAATATCGATTAAAAATACACTTCCCATTTTATTCAAGCAACTAACAAACAGGTTATAACAAACATTAAATTATAATTAATATTTTAATAGCGACACTTTCCTTCTTTTAAAATTGATGATAAACTTTCCATGTGACGGTAAAATCATGCTACACTATCAAATGCTTTCCCATCCCTACGAAGAGTTTTAAAACAAAATGCACAAACTAAACAGTACATTAATGAACACAAAACGATGTTTGAAAATCCACAAATGAAAATAAGTTCAGTCATAAAAATAAAAGCTAAACAAATCTTTAACAAAGTGATTTTTTGTTCTCCATTTGTGAAATCACATTAAGCAACTCGCTATCAGAACTTATTACCATAATTTAACATTCAGCGACAAATATCGTTGCAATATTAATTATAAGAACGAAGTTAAATTGTGCAACGTTAAAAATATTTTTATAAATAATTACTACTAAAAAATAATATTGATATCTAGTCATCTCACTGACAAAACCTGGCAAATGAAACATTAGTCCATTAGGGCAAAGAAGCATTTCTTGGATATCGTCCTAATTTCGGAGGGAGGGAGGGAGAGAGAGGAGCAGACAGCAACGTGCGGCGGATGTCCATTTCCGATAGGACAGGGGCATTGACCTATATGCATTGCCTACTAGGTGAAAGTGCAATGCAGGAAAAGAAAGAAGCGACATGAGACAAGGAATTAAATTATAATCATTCACAGAGGATGTAAATTAACCGACGTTTTTTGGAGTGCGCGTTAATGTCGAGGAAATGGATACAATTAGCATCACATTAGATAAGTTATAAAAAAAATTGTTACAGACATTAAAAGAAATCTCTTTGTTGATTTCGCTTATAAAATGCTGTTATGGGCCCTAAAAGAATTTGGTAAAACTTAAAGAATAAAAAGTAAGCTCATTTATGAAAAAGAATTATAATAATCATCAAAAACATTTTAGGAAAGTTTAAGAAAATTAGTAAGTTTGCTCTAAAAAATTGTATAAGTAATAAAAATATATAATATACTTCTTGATATGATATTTTTTATTTAGTCTTTGCTTTGTTAATATTGATGTGTTATTAATAGTTTTCCGTATACTAAAAATTATGTTTTCGCATTCAGTTATTAACATTATGTTCAAAAGCATTATAAAAGATAAAAATTGTATAAGTATTAAAAATATATAATCTACTTGTTGATATGATATTTTTATTTAGTCTTTTATTTGTTAACATTGATGTGTTATTAAAAGCTTTACCATATACTAAAAATTATTATTTCACATTTAGTTTTTTAACATTATGTTCAATATCATTATAAAAGATATATCTTTGCCACTGATTGATAAAAATTTTCCGCATACTGAGCGGTGTGATAACGCTCCTGTTAGAAACCCATACCCTCAAATAAAGAGTTAAAATTAAACCAAGCAACCGTTTAAGCTGGATCCTAATATCCTGTATTCAAATTCAGAAACATCTATTTTGCATGACATGGCTCAACCACATTGGTTTGCAGAAAATCTTAAAATGTTAAGATTTGCTACAGATTTAACATGGTTCCTAGAAACGTTGGTTCTAAGCGAACCAACATTTTTATCAGCATACAAAATAACAAGTTGTTAGGTTTTTCACACGATCAATTCCACAAGACGTTGACAAATAGGACTACAAGTTCAAAAAATAACAATTTTTTGTAGCTTGATCGTAGGTGACGCCCTTTTACCAAATAATATTAATTCAAGGAATTTTCGGCGGAAAAAAAGCGTGCATTCACATTTATAAACACATCTAAAAATTGTATTTTTAACATTCCACTTCGTAACAGCCCCAAAGATCATTGACCCTGTGAGACTACTACGGGATTGACCCAGTTATAAGACCCACACCTTCACATCAACATAGCCCTCCTATCAACAGCGTGGGAAAAATCCCGCACAGGTCTTGAATTTTTATATTTTATTTCTTCTGTCTATAAACAAAACGGAGGACGCCTCAGCTTTTACTCCAGCTATAAAATAGCACTATAATATTACTTCTCATTCAGGGGAGGCTATACTATAAGGGGGGAGGAGTAAATAGTCGAGCGTGGGAGGGGAGAAAATACCATCCCCCTCCGTGCCCATTTTACACTATATTTTTAGTTATCAGTCTGAGAAACGGAATTTGGGTCAAGTAAAGATGTTAGGTGGAGTTTGCTGAATGAGAACTAGAGGTAAAACTTTTTATATAAAATTAAGGCGGTATAAATACGACATCCGGGTTTTCAGAAAATAATTTCTCTCTTTCGACTTCAAAAAATAATAGTTGTAATTATTTTAGAGGAACTCGTAAACCTTTATTTACTAAATAGCCTTCTCTCCCGAAGAGTAAATTGCTATTTTCGGCAATCTAATAAATAGAGTTGACTCTTTGTTCTTCAAAATCATAAATAAAAATAAAAGACAAAAAAAATTGAATTCTATTGAAAAAAAATTGAACCAAAATACAATGAAGATCATACTTGTGACAAGAATAATAAAAATAATCTTGTTACAATGGAAATCATACTTTTAAAAAGAAAAATTAAAATAACAATAATATTTTTTGTGAATTTAAAACAGATGCTTTATTTAGAACTGGCAGTGGATAGAAAAAAAATAGTAATTATTTATATATATATTTTTGTTTAATTTGTTTATTTAAAATTTATTTATGTAATAAATTTTTCTCATTAATTACAGGTGAAACACACTGTAAAGAATTACGGTAAAAAGTAACAGGACTTTGAGAGCCAAAATTTCTTACCTTAAAATCCATTTATACAGTGAAGTTTTATGGAACAAAAAATCCGATAAAATGGAATTTTTAGAGTATTATTTACTGTAACATCACTAAATTACTGTAATTCAATAGAAAAAATACTGTAAAATTAGCAATATGAAATTTTAGGATAAAAATAAATTTTATAGAGGCTGCACTCAGTGTGCCAGAACTCTTTACCGTAATTTGATACGGTACTTTTCACGGTGTTTTAAAATAATACGCGTTTTAAAAATATAATAAAATACTTTATATTAAACATAAAATAGAATAAATGGGGTATCAAATTTGCATGAATTATTGGATGTAGAAATACAAGTACGAAATTTAATAGGTAAAATCTAAGAATAATTTAACGGACAGATGATTTTATCTTTAAAATTATTATTATTATCTGTTATAATCAAATTAAGTTCGGGGTAATTAAATTTTTACACATTGCTTGGATTTAAATCACATAAGTTGTTAATTTGAAAATACAATTAGTGTGTTAATTGCAGATAATGAATAAATTTGAGATTCCATAAAAGATAATGCAAAAGCATTTTTTTTAATTAAAAGTTTCAATAGAAAGATTGAGAATCAAAAAAGTAACATCTGAAAACTCAGGGCATTTTTAGCAATTGGGAAAAACGTTTTAAATTTTAGATTACAGACAACACTGTCACAAGTGATACAAATAATTTGTTAAGAAACAGTAGAGACGTTTTAAGCTGTCTTTCTATTTTTATTGACCACCTAAATACACTAAGCACCTGATATCTAACTATTTTAATAAAGTAATAATTATAGTTTTATTATAGAAAAATTTGAACTTTATTAAATAAAGAAACTAATTACTATTTATTGGAAAATACGAAAAAAATTGCTGCATGAACCTAAAAACACGTGAGCGTTTCGCTCTGGTTATTCTAGAATAATCCTTCGCTTTAGTTTTCTGTGTTCTTGTTCATTTAAGACAACATGTTACAGCACACTAAGAAATCGAACAGGTTTTTTTCTTATCGCAGGTTTATAAAAAGCACGAATTGCAACTAATTTCCTAGGGGTTTTTACTTACAAACATACAAAACTAGAGAGAAATAAAAAAAATAAAAAAATCCGTAACTCCATTTTTTTATTTGTGTTGCGTACTCTTTAACCCTCTCAGTATTCGTGATAGGTAAAACTAAATAAATAGTCAAGGTCATATAAGTAATTACACGTGCAGTAGTAAGTCGACAGAGAATAACGATCAAAGTTTTTTCTCAATGGCAAATGCTTTAAAAAAAAATAATATCTTAGAAATATGCTAACATTTTAAGTTTTAAGAAATTAGTAACTAAAAATAAGATTTAAAAATAACCTAAAAATATTAAAACTGAAAACATGAAAAAGTAACCTTGCCTTATATGCTTATGCTAAAATTACTAAGCTTGCTATGCAATGCCTTATATACTTATTATACTTATCAAAAATTACGAGTATAAAATTTCAAGAGCAGAAATATTAATATGAAGAATTTCAACAGATTAATCAATAAAGATTTGAAGAGGATTATTTTCCAAAAATAATGCTTGTGAAAGGAATCATACTTTCTTCTTAGAATAAATAATACACCGGTATATTTTTCCTTTAATTCAAGTAAGAATGTTATCGGTAGAAAACATAAGGAATATCAAATAAATCTGCATTTTAATCTCCACATTCGTAAATATATTACATATTATATATCACAGAGTCAAATACACAGTAGAAGTAAAACGCCGTTAAAATCATTACTCCATTTAAACATTTCCAAACATACCGTCAAACAAAGCAAACCGAAAATCATAATGTCTTAAAAATTTTACATGAACTACTTACGATTTGAAGTGAACAATATAAAAAATTTAAAAGATCCTCTTTTATTTATAAGAAAAAAATAATAGCGTATTATTAATTGACCACGACCGCTAAAATTTATTTGGGCTACCTATTTTTTCGACAGCTTTTAAAAAAAAAATAAAATGTAGGTCAATTGTTTTCTTATGTGTTCAAAGCTCAAACTACTTTAAAGCAAACTAAAGACATACAACTAAAAACGGATTTCCTTTTTTTTTTTTAAATCACGATTGCTTAAAAAGAAATTCCAAAATAGTATTCTTACAGATTAATAAAAAAATTTCAGCAATTACATTAAAGAATTTATATTTTTAGAGCTGTACTGGAAATATAAAGCAGAGCTGTAATAAAAAAGACTGTTAAAAACATAGAATCAAACAAGAAATGTTAAACAAAAGATATGTTTTGCGTGTAAGTTTAAACTATTTGTTACTGTGCCAGGTTTTAATGAATTAACAAACTTTATCAATTGAATGAAAAAGAAAGAAAGAATGAAGCAATGAAAAGAAAGAATCAAACTTATTTTAAAGTATTTAAATTTTATTGTTGCTTTATTGCAAAATTCGAACAGAAATCCGATTTGCCTATAACAAACAGAAGTGATCGAAAAATTTAAAGAACATAAAAAGTTCACTTTCTCTCTTCGAGGTTACTATCTCCTTCAAACGAAATATTGAATAGACACCATAACCAAAATTAGGTTCTTCCGTAACACTTTCTTTGATCAGAATATTTATTAGAACTGGTGAAGAACATCAGCTGCTTAAAGCAAATTAATGAAGAAAAAATCTGAAAAGACTTTCAAACTTCTAAGTATCTGTTTACTGTTAACCATACTACAGCAGGGTTAATGCTTAAATTTTAGGTCACCATTAAGTTAAAAAAGCATTTAAAAATCTGTTGCTTTATTGCCAAATTTGAACGGAAATCCTGTATGGCTATAACAACCACGTGTGATCGAAACAATATAAGAGCATAATAAAGTTCACTTTCTTTGAGGTTACTTTTCTTTCCAAACAAGCAATGAATAAACACAAAACTAAAATAAAGTTCTTCCGTAACACTTTCTTTGAACAGAAATTTTACTATAACTGGTAATAAACATCAGCTGCTTAAAGAGAATTAAAGAAGAAAAAATCGGAGCAGTTTTTCAAACTTTCAAGTATCTGTTTATTGTTAATCATACTAACGGCTACAGCAGGGTCAATGTTTAAATTTTAGGCCACCTTTAAGTTAAAAAAGCATTTAAAAATCTGTTGCTTTATTTCAAAATTCGAACGGAAATCCTTAAGTCACGTGTGATCGAAACAATATAGATAGATATATAATAAAGTTCACTTTCTTTGAGGTCATTTTCTCTTTCAAATAAGATGTTGAATGGATACAATAAACTGAAAGTGAGTTCTTCCGTAACACTTTCTTTAACTGGACAAGAACACCAGCTGCTTAAAGCAAATTAAGAATTCAAAAGAAATCAGGACATCCTAAGCTTCATAGCAGATTTTTTTCGCAAGAGTTTAAAGACTCACATAGATTTGTTTACTAACTGTTATACTAACGGACTAGCAGGGTCAATGTTTATTTTCTAGGCCACCAGTAAATTCTGAAAGTATACAAAAAGCTTTTGCTTTCTAACAAAATTCGAACGGAAATCCTATGTTTCTATTACCAGGTGAAAGTAAATAAAAATTTGCAAAAGAAAGTTCACTTTCTTCGGGGTCACTTTCACTGAACAGTAAAACTCTTTTGAAAACCTAAACAAAATGTAGGCCAATGTTTTGTTGCCAATTTTCCAATGGGTTGAAAAACTTTTACAACAATGCCTGATGATCGGATATCCGATTGTTTTCTTCTAAACATGTTCATTTACGACAAAAGCAACTAGGCCAAAGTTATAAAACATTGTTTAAACTTCAGCACTATCATGCTCTTGAATATCGAACGGATATCCGAAAGTGAATTTGAAGTGCCCACCTGGGCCATCCTTTTCGTTAAAAGAAAAAGGGAAATTTTTAACGAAAGTGAACAACCACCTTTGCAAAAATCCAATTTCTCTTTCGGGATCACCTTAAAAGGGAAACAGGAAAATAGGTGTAGCATCTAAGTGGGTCAACAAGTTTTGGAGAATTATGTACCCGCAAAAATGAAATTCGCTTTTAACGGGCACGTTCTTAAAAATCGAACGGATATCCCGATCATGGTGGTAGCGTTAGATTTTCTTGCTGTTTAACAGATGATGTCGATTTTTCTGGTGGAAATCGTTCATTGAGATCGGAAGTAAGAGCAAGGAGTGGTAAGTTAGTGCACTTTCGCTGTAACACCTTACTGTCCCAGAAAACGCAAGTGGGTCGAATAAGATACAAGCTGGAATAGACAAATAACTGCTTTCATTTTCATACTAGGATTCGTATTTCTTTTCCTCTTCTAGAAGAAACGGGTATTTGGCTTTTACATTTAACTCTAGTTATTAGTTAAACTTCAGTTCAATAAATTATTGATGTCATCGCAAAAATGAAACGAAAGAAAAATGACAAATGGAATTACTTAAAAGTTGGATAATATCAGCCGCAATTGATATTTGGCCTTAAACGTTTCAGAAAAAGGGTATAAAGCTCAATGATCTTATACACAAAGAATCTTTAGAGAGAGAAAAAAAAATTATAAGGTAAATTCAACAGGGGGAAAAATCTGCAATATTAAGATCTTAAATATTGTTTTAAAATTTTATAGTTTTAAAATAATTATCTTTAACAATATTCATTTAAAAAAAATTACTAACATTAAAATTTAAAATAAAAACAACTAAAAAATATAAGTTTCTTAACTTAGAGCTGAGGAATAACTATGGATTAAACACTTTATTTATAAAATTAAGAATCATTAAATTTTTTTTCATAAAAATGTACTGAAATGAATACATATAAATCATGATATTAGGAAAAATTATCTGAATACAAAAATAATTATAAAAGAGAAACTCGTAAGTCATTAAAAAAAGTTATAATGCAGATACATAAAAAGAAAACATAGTCTATTACAAAAATAAAAAAAAGAAGTATAACTTTTAAAAAATGCGGAAAAAGGATATGTTAATTTTAATTTAAATGTATGACTTATAAAAATTAGCATAAAAGAGAAACATGTCTCTCAGTTTAAACAGAATAATTTTAAGCAGTTTACAGTAAAATATTGATTACACATCGATACAAAAAGATAGAGATAATTTGAATATTTTCGCTCTTCCTTTTTCAAGTACTTTAACTTCAATGATATTTTACATTTTTATGTTTCTAATGGTATCATTGCTTCCGCAAGTAACTATAATTGATTCGAAATATTCTACAATATCAATTTGAAAGGAAATAGGTTACATAACAAAAACATTTACCTTTATTTTACACGTAGTTTTTCTTTTTATTTAAACAGGTTAATTAAATACATCAGTCATTTTTTACGCGATAATGTTTCAGATAGATCTTCAACGAAATAAACGTCCTTGTGCCAGTTGTAGGATTTTTATATCAAGGTAAAAATTATTAACATAAAAGCAACGCATGATTAGCACAGACAATAAGCAAAATTTGAGAGAATTGTAAGAACAGTTATTCTAATCGGTAGGTATAGTATAGAATAAGGCTATGAAGCGTAATGAGCCGAAGATTTACTTTTCATCATTTATCGAAATACTTTATGCATCGCTACTCAGTGTGTCTATTATAACTCATGAGGTAGTAACATGTGTCAAGGACCCGGAAAGGACGACCTTGATGTTTTTTTATTTATTTAATTCTATGTAATAGGGATAAAAAAAAAACCTTTTTACTCCCCATTCCGCAATTAGAATCGTCAGGGGGCAATTCTACCCTTTCGTTCCAAGCCAGGCGCACAACCGACCCTGAACTTCAAGGGGGAAAACTATTTCCCGTATGTGTGTCAAGAAAAAGATGGCCTCCAAAAAGTCCCGTTAGGCCCCGAGCTACCCCGATGTACGCCAGCAACTCAGTTCTTGTGTTAAAAACTAAGGTTAAAAGCGTCCAACTTACAACGACCTCCAGCAATTGATATGAAAAGGAATTACTCATGTATTTTACAACTGATTTTTCCCTCCTTAAAATTGAGCTTTTAGCGAAAAATACTTAGCTTTGAATAAATAATATGTAAAATTAAATTTTGAAAATGTCTATTTTAATTTTACTTACAGTTTACAAATGTTTGAGATATTAATTTTGGATATGAACTAATATTTGTCAGAAACAAATGTACTTATAGTTGAAATAAATCCAAAAACTATTTATCATAATTTAAATACTGTTTTCTAGAAGAATAAATCTAATTACTATTGACTATTTTGCGATATGTATTCTATTCACTATTAATCACACCACATAATAAAAATGAAATAATCACAGTTGCGAATTAATAAAGCAATAAAGTGCTTGTTGCTGAATAAAAAAAATTTATAACTACTTAAAATAAATTGTATCGTGAAAACACTATTTTAAAGCAAATGAAATTTGTCAATAGCATTAAGTATTTTCTCTACTCAAAGTTTTTGAAATGAAATAGCTGCTATAAAAAAATATCGCAAACATAAACATTTTATTCAGAATACGGCTTCAATCCTCATAACAGAAAATAATTACCTATCGATAAAAACTAAATGGTTAAAAAAAAGTTATTAAATTAAAACATTAAATTTAAAAAGTTCTCATAAACACACAGTGTATGCTGCTGGCCATATGTGAATAAAAGCAATTTAAGTCATGCATCTAAATTTATCAAATAAAAGAACAACACGATATCATGTTTACCAAACTTCTTTTTTTAAACTATTACCATAATATGCCTGACACGAAAGTAATAAAATACAAGGACCAGCGTGATTTTAAATTAAACATGACATTGGGGCAACTATAGCGTCCTTGAAACCCACAATTATTTATCTTCACTGAAAACAATATAACTTGAATGTAATTTAATAAATTAATCTTTAAGCCAAATAACAATGCTCAAAAAATTAATCAAAGGAACAAAAAGTATCTAAAATAATATCAATTAAGAACAGTTTGAAGAAAGTTCGTAAGCAATTTCATTAGTTTGATTGATTATCGATTATTTTTACTTTTATTACATATATTTAATGATTTCGTACGGCCCATAGCAAGTTGCATAATATTATAATAAAAATGATATCACTACGATTTGTATAAATAATATCACTTGATTTCTTTACATAATAATTTAAATACTAACTATAAATATATAATTGCACGTTTCGCATAAGTATTTAACTTGCAAAAATTTTAAAATTGAAACTTGTAAAATGTGGAGTATTTAATATTCAATATTAAATATTAAGACAAAATCTCACACATTAGAATTACAAATACTTATATTATAAATTGAAGTCAAACTTAGAAAGTCACAGCTTTCAAAATTTTAAGAGAAAATTCATACAACTTAAGTTAAATACATATTTAGTTAAAATTTTTAAAATCAAAGTTGAAACTCGTTTAAGTATTTAAGTAAAATTTAAAACTTGCATGTTGAAAGAATTTTTTTGTTGCATTGAAATGTAATCAGAAACTGATAATCTCTTAAAGCTTTTAAATCAAAAATTATGTAAGCTGTAATTTATTTGTAAATTGTAAATGTAACTTAAATGAATGGAAAAAGGTTTTTATGTTATTGGGAATTTTATTGTGCACTTGTATTTGTTAAATATACACTATCTTGAGAAGCTGTAACTCTTAAAAATCTTATAGCTGATGCGCATTTCTAGTAAATCGCATCTGCGTATGCTGCATATTTGTGCGTAACTTGTATGCAATGTAAATTATACACTCGAAGTTTTTTTTTCTTCTGAAATTAGTAACCATATTGTATAATTGTATTTATTAACGCACATTGCATTAAAATGTACCAAGAAATTAAATTTTAGAATATTTTTTTGTTAAAGCCAGTATTTTACAAAGCGCACCAGCCCGTATAGAGTGCTCACAAAAAAAAAGATTTTTTTTTCGAGTTTAGTCGCAACTCATTGTTTTTTATGATCGCCCCATTCAAGTCACTTCAAAAGAGTTTCCCACATACGGAAAGGAAGAGGTGAAAGAGGTAAAAACCGAATTAAAAAAAAAAAGTATGAAGATAAGAGAAAAAAAGTTAACCTTGCAAAATAGAAAAAAAAATCGGGCAAAAAGGGCTAAAGTGGAAAGACCTTCCTGGGAAAAAATGCCTCATCAAGTAGTACGGTACTGATGCAGTTAGTACGACGGCGGTACACCAGCTGTTATGCAGATAGTTGGAAAAAGTGAATGTTTTTCTGATTGGGGAAAAAATCATGGTTGTGTATAAAAAATTAAAAACTTGGGTTAGGCCAGAGAGGATGAATAAAAAAGGGGTGTTGGGTTATTCCTTACCCCCCGCGACAGATGCGGGAATCGTGAAAAGGGGGCGCCCCACACCCATAAAACGGAGATGACGCTCGTCTTATTTTTTTACACCGAAGAGAAGGCTTTCCTTTGCTAGGCAAATGTGAGGAGGGAAAAAAACAGGTACTAAACGGTTGTGCATTTCCGATATTTTTTATTCGATTTTTATTTAAGGATAGACGCACCCAATCGAACAAATACAGTTGAAAATACTCTCAAAGTTACCATTTGATATACACACGAAATAAAAATTGTTTCATAGCAAACGATCGTAATAAAATTATTAATATTATTAGTATTAATAACCTATTAATTACTATTAATCAGCAAAAGACAAATGTTTGATCGAATATGGGCACAATTTATAGAATATGTAAGAATCGAGTATTACAACTGATTTCAGCTTTATTTTCAGCCCTATAACGTTTGGAGCTTAGGCGAAGTTTCGAAGAATTATTTAAACTGAGTGTACTTAAGAAAGGTAGTCTACATAAAAATTATATCCCTACCGTCTGGCCATCATGAGATGGATCCCCGACTTCACAGAGAGCAAAATTTACTGAGAGCTCATCTCGTGATGGCCTGACAGTAGGGATATAATAGTTATATATAATTTATAAGTAGACTACGTTTTTATATGATTAATTAATGATTTATAAGTAGACTACTTATTTATTTGTAGACTACGTATGGCCAGACAGCAATCATAAATTCACTTTTTTTTCCAAAGATATCATTCAGAAACTGTTATCAAATATCACATATTCAACATAAGGTAAAATAAAAATTCCTTTAAAAAAAAATAATACGGGTATATTTTTAAAAAAAAATTTCACTCAGTAAGCTATTGCTGTAATAAATATTTTTGAATTCATAATAATAACTCGCCTAAAACAGATAAAATTAAAATCAGGAAACACATAAAGCCATTGAAAGCTAAAGATTTATTATTCACCATTCCTCAAACATACAAAATAAAAGTAATAGTAAGAAAATATTACGAATCATATCTTATATTTAATCTGACTTTCATATTAAAAAAAATCCATGGATAAAATATAATAAAAAATAATCCATGGATAAAATATAATAAAAAATAATCCATGGATAAAATATAATAAATAATAATCCATGGATAAAATATGACATCTTCTTTTCAAGGATCATATAGTCATTCTTAATTCATTAGAACGTAGCAACAAATTTGTCATCTGAATAACACTAGAGTCAAAAGTCATTTCGTCAATTTTTTACTGATTATTTGGATCAAAATCTAACGCCTGGTTACCCCGCTTTTCAAGGTGAAATCAAACTTAATTCAAATATAGACCTTGCATTCCATTTTGGGGAAAAAATCATCCACCAGGATTTGACAGTTAACTGTTAAATGTAACCTTCACACATTATTTAACTTCGGATCGCAATTTTTTATTTTGAATCAAGGTCTAATGCAGAAGAAAGGATGAACTTTTTAAAATATTTGTTTACAATTAAAAATGACTTATTAATTTGTTAAAAATTAAAGAAGGAATATTTTATTCACCTTTTAACAATTGATTTATATTTCTAATTAAAAAAAATACTTGCATTTTATAAATGCATTAAATATATACATCAAATATTTATTAAATAACATTTTTTAAAGTATTGTAATATTTCATAAAATATGTTTTACACTGATTTCATTGTATTTGTAAAATTTAATTAATGTTTTTATTTTTATTTGAATCTGGATCTAATTCATAATGAATGATGAACTTTTTAAAATATTTTACCTATATTTAAAATATTTGCTTATAACTAAACTAACCGACAAGGAAAATAAAAAAAAAATTAAAAGGAAGCTAGAGTAGTTGTTGTTATTGACAGAAAAATGATGCAAAATAAAAACATGACATTTACTTTATCTATAACTCATCGCCTGTCAAATAAAATACAGCAAAATGTGATTGTCTTTTTACTATCACAAAAAAAAATGTTGAATCACGTTTTATTGTTGGTATAGTAAATGATTGTTTTCAATTCGTAAAGGGAAACAATAAAATAAGGTTTAAAAATAGTTTTAGAAGGACAAGTCATATTGTTTGGAAAATGAATTAAAAGAAACATCAATTTAAATACGTAATACATACAAAGTTAATCACTTTATTTGAAATAAACTTGTTAAAAAAAAGTTTCCTTTATTTTATCATATCATACAACGATTAAACATGCTAGCTTTTCTACGAAATTTACCTAAATGAAACTAGCAATTTCTAATTTACCACGGAGATTTCGACAAAATATTTATTTAATGATAAGGCTCCTTCATGCTTATTACTTGGAAAAGTCAATTCATTTTCCTTTATTTTTGTTTTGTTGAAATTTAAGATGTTTTGAAAGAAAACTTAGTAGAAGTTACTCATCAAAGATAATGAATTTGTGAAATCACTAAAAACTCAAAAAAGTAAGTTTATCAGCAGAGGTAAAATACAGGAGAAAAATTTCATCAATCTCATCTTAAAAATCATCATCACCCTAATTTCTCTTTAAAGAAATATCAATTTTACCAACGAGATTTTAAAACAAACGGAAAATATATGAGTATTATAAACAGCAATTTTATAAAATTATATCACAAATGTTTATAAAATGCATTAAAAAAATCATTATAAGTGAAATGTATCCATAGTTATTAGGATTTAAAAAATATATGTATAAATTTACAATTATGAGTTTAAAAATTATTTAAACGCAGGCTAATTAATTCATAATATTTTACACATTTGTGAGATAAATAGGCTTTTATGCCCACAGCAGCAAAAATTTAATATAATAAAAGGGAAAGCTTTTTATTTTTTAAAAAAATAAATAAATAACATATACACGGCCTTTCAACTTATGCAAAACTTCCCGGATTATAATTGCGGAAAATCAATGAATAATGTTTAAAATGAATGGCATATGAAATCACGCAGTTGAATTTTCGGTATACGTCATCGAAAAATAGTATAAAAATTAGGAGGGGGGAAGAGTTGGAATCCTGTCAGTAGAGTGCATACAATCCTTTTTTTCCACATTCTATAAGTGAAGAAGCCAACGTTTTCAAGGTTATACCTCTTCTCCCTCCCTCCTCACTCTTTTTTTAATCTTCTTACCTTCGTCTTTCTATTTCACCCCCCCCCCCTCCCAGAGCAGCAAGCAAGCACACGTGCCCAGTACTCCACTGAAAGGGATAGAACAAAAAGGGGAAGGGGGAATAAAAGTCGATGATGTCATCCGCAAATGTCATGAAAGCTGATTGGATGAATACCATCTCGATTCCAGGTAGGCGTGGAATGGAATAGGAGGGACTTCAAAAAAAAAAGCAAAAAAAAAAAAAAGCCACGTGNAAAAAAAAAAAAAAAAAAAAAAAAAAAAAAAAAAAAAAAAAAAAAAAAAAAAAAAAAAGCACGTGACCTTGAAGTACTCTTATTTCTTTTTAGAAAACATAAAATAAACTATCACTCGTAACTAAAACAAATTTTTATTTCCCTTTTGTTGACGTTCCATTTTATCACTTCAATTAGGTTTTATCAATCCTTTCCACTCGAAATGTGAAAGAAAGAATGCGAACGAACGAAAGTTGTTTATTCTTTTCCTTTACTTTGAAAGAAACTTAATAACTTTTTTAAACTATTAAAATTACTTTTTTCTTCTGTGATGCTTCATATAGATTTAAAATATGCGGGAAACCGGTTAGGCAGGCATTTTAAAATGTATTACTAGCATTCCTAATCTTACGATATCTTTTCTCTTTAAAAAAAGTTTTAGCATGTCGGCCAGGAAAGACCCAAAATACAATTTTTCCCCCTCATAAATATAAGTTTTGCAGCATTGGACAAAGTAGTTTAAATAATTACAGTGCTAAAAAGTAGGGAGAAAAACAGGCTATGTTTAAGTCAATTTATAACTTTTCCATCAGTTCCATTATAAAGAGTGAGTTATGGGCAGTTAAAAACAATTAGAATGTTGAAAAAATTATTATGCTCCAAAATGATATTTACTTGGTAAACATTTAAATCATACATATAAGGCAATATATCATACATATAAAGCTGCTGCAATAATCTTAAATTTGATACATTTAATTTGATAATTATACCATACGAGTAATTCTATATATTTTATTTTTATTTGTAAAGCAAGTAATTATTTATTCAGAGACAAAATTTTGATACACGCAAGTTGCATCTCTGCCAAATACTTTATAATTTAACCTTAAAGTTGATTAATTGAGCAAGAAAAGAGTTTGTTGGTTTAGAACTAAATACAATAAGAGCAAGAAAAAAGAGAAAAAATTGTGTACCTCAAGAAAAATTGTAGTGAAACATGAATTGCACTGAACTTTATCAGGAAAAAGTACATTGCAATAAATTTTCAGATTCCTAAAAAATTAAAATTAGATGCCATTACATATGATTATCACATGTAATCCAATGACTAGCATATTTAATTCCTATATCCCATGGAAAATCATGCAATTCGCACGAATGAAATCAGCAAAATTAAAAGAATTGCAGATCCTGTGGAAAACCATGATCAAATGAATATATATCACAATTTTGTCTCACAAAATGTATTTATACAAATAACATCAAAACCTTAATTCACTCTGGTTGTATATATTTTAAGACCATAAAGAACTTATTTTTCCTATCTTCGTGATTCTGAATTAACTAAAATAAATCTTAAAGAAATAAACATTGATGTTTTTTTAATATTTTAATTAATTTAGTAATAAATCGTACATTTTAATTTCATTGCTCACAATAGCATAATGCTTTTAACAAACATGCCGATTTTTCCTATAAAATATCCATAAAATGTAATGATACCTAAAACTTAAAATTTCTATATATTAAAAAAAACTTCAATATAATCACGTCAAACCTAATTTCAAATTTATAAAAAAATTCAAAAACTTAAAAAACCAATGTGCTAAATTAATAGGCCACATATATGTGTGTACAAGAGTAAACACCTTAAAACACTTCAGGCCTTTTAAAAAGAAAATTTTTAAAAAAGTAAAATTGTTTCATAAGCCTAGGAGGAAGTAGTTAGTGATTCGAGAATGATAAATGATCTTAACAATGTTCAGTTGAAACAGTGTATTTTAAAATACCATTAAAACTGCTTATCATGTTCAGTTGAAACAGTGTATTTTAAAATACCATTAAAACTGCTTATCATTAAAGTTTATCTCCTACACGCTTCAGTCAACTTACTAAATAATTATTATTATATTCAATTTGAAATTTAATTTAAATGGAACGTTTTATTTAAACTTTAACAATTCAATTACAAATTAAAAAAACAATTTCATTTCATAAACGCAAGACTCAAATGATTTACTATTTATATTATGTTCATTAATATTTTTTTCTTAATTAACTATTAAATATTAAATAAATACATAATATAATATTTCATAAAATATATTTCTCACTGATTCTATAGCTTTCTTCAAAATTGTATTAAAAACTTTTTGAAATTGCTAATTATAAATGATGAGTATTAAGTTATATTTATTAAACATGAACACATATAATAAAAAGTTATTAAATCACATAAACTAGAGTCAAATATGCATTACAATAAACAAAAATATTTAATTTTTTCTCATTTCGCACAGTATTGTAAAACATAGTTTTGAACTAAAGCCTTCAATTAAAGATTAATTCTTAAAAAAAGCTATTTTAAAACCTTATAAGTAAAATATTATTATCATATTATTTGATGTATGATGCAAATTTGTTTCCATGTCAAAAAATATTGTAAAATGCATAAAGAAAAACTTAACATAAATTTTAATAAAAATTTAAATGTTAATGCTAAAATTATTCATTATGCTAATGAGAATATTGCAATATTAATATGAGTAATTTTTCAAGAAAATTTTTGTACTCATAATCAGTACAAAAAAATGCTCGACATTTTATAATTATGAAAAATTATTAATACAATCTCAAATAAATGTAACTATAATTTTCTAAGAAACTTTTTTAAGTTAATAATATTTTCTGGTTAATGCTAAAAATTATCTAAACACACTAGTAAATTTGATGAGTAACATAATAAAATAATTGCGATTAATTTGCCAAAAATTGATTCCTGAAAGAAAAAAAACTTTTTTTTTAAATTACATACTTTTTACAAATAATATGCTACTCAAAGTATATTATAATAAATATTATAACTTTGTTTCATTTTACATCAGTTACTCGGAAAATTATAATATAAACTATATGAGTTATATACCATACGTTAATAAAACTAATTTAATGATTAACTGTAGCTAATTTAAATCAAAATAATAAGTAAAACACGAATCGATCTTATTTTTTTATGTCAAAATATTACACAAATATGCATTGACAAATTAGTTTAATCACTTTCAAATTTCTGAAACATTAATGATTCAATTTGTAAACAAATGAACAATTTCTAATGTTTAAATTACTTATCAAAATTCCGTGCCAAAATTTATGAAAAATTTTAAAGAAGAAATTTTGCAAAATTATCTTACCTCTTGGCTGGTTGAGGACACCGGATGGCCGGTCTATTATGATGAGGATGCTCTAAGAAGTGTATAACTTCTAAGCCATAACTTAGTGGCAACATTGTAATACTTAATTTAAATAAAGACTAAAAATAAATCACAATGACGTCCTATCAATATGAATAAAAATACAGAGCACACTGATAAAGTGACATGTATGTATAGGATGCTATGGAAACACGCGGTGAGACAGGAATCAAATGGAAGAATTAAAAACGCGCCGTTCCGAAATAAAAGAGAACGTCTCGTCAGTGTGATGCGTAAGCTGCGAGTGAAGCTGCTTTACAGAGGAGAATTTGCTTGGCTTCAGTCAAGTTCAATGACTGATAGTCCTTGCTTAGCACAACATCACTGGGTTTTTCGCCGCTCTCCCTGCTCACTTGCAACCTGCACGGATTGAGAAAGCGGCATCTGGCGGGAAAGATTTGAACGAAAGAATTATAGGAAATTTTAGTTCGAAGATATCTGGGGGTATAAAAAAACATTAGTGTACTGTTCTGGTTTTTTGGCCTCTTATTGAAAGAGGTCATATTAAGAAAAAGTGTACTAGATATTTTTTTTTAGTTTAAATTCAGAAAAATAAATTCATTTCTCGTATGACTTTATACAATTAAAGAAGCATTTTGTATTTTTAAGTTATTTTGATGTCTGGTAAATAAATTTTAATTAACAATTTTCTCATAAATAATTCGTGGGGTGAAATAATTATAAACTTAGTTACGCTTACAGGATAAGTAAGTATTAATTTTAACCATTTATTTAAGTAAGTATGAAATTTTAAACTATTTTATCTTATCTTTATAAATTATAGGTTCTATTAATGATAGTAATGATAAGTTCGATAGGTTCGTTATAAATGATAGTAATGATAGCTTCAAATCACTAGTTTTCTTTATTATGAAGGATAATTACTTATAAATACTTCTGGTAGTAAAATTACTTCTGGTAGTAAAATTACTACATTGATGTTTTCAATATCCAAATTTTATATTTTTAATTTAATTAAAAGCACATTTCACAAAGGAATCAGAATTAAAAAGCCATCGATGAGAGTATTTTTTAAGGAACAATAATGAACATTCTACCCAAATTAATAGTAATAAAGTAACTACTGTAAACATTGCAGCTATTTGAAACCAATATTTAAAATATTCATTGGATAATAAATAAACCTGAATATTTTTCGAAAATAGAATTCTAGTTCCATCTCCTTTAAATGCAGAGGCCTAACTGGCATTCATACGATATTAGGGTTGAAATTCTGTATAGAAAAGATTGTTAAAACACGTACTATAACTGATTAAGACACAACTCTATTTTTAAAAAAACTGCCAATTCCAACGTTAAAAAACTTAACAACTTTTAATTATTTTAAGCATAACAGTGATAACAAAAAAAGAACATCATACCAATGAACAAAACAGAAAAACATCAATGGCGTAGCTAGATCACCCATCGTTTTTTTAATTTATTGTTGTTTTCAAATAAATGATCTAGTTCATCGCTTTTAATAAAGATCTTATGATTGATACAGATACTATGCATTCTTCGACAATACTTACAAACTAAAGTAAAAAGTTTTTTTGATTTGGAAGTTATCCTTCGATTCGAGATTGTGCAAAAAGGAATATCGTCCCTATGTTTAGAATAGAGTATTTCTTAATTTTTAGTGCATTGTACGATGTCAAAAATATTTGCTAGAACCGAAACTTTTAACACTCTTTAGTCCATACTAAAAAGTAAAAAAATATTTTTAATATTAATGTTTTAGTTTTTAATTTCATTAATTTAAATTGTAAGTCATATAAATTTTAAGTTTAAATATTAGCTTCTAAAATTGAAGCAAAAGACTATATAAAAATTTAAAAAGAATTTAATTTTTAAATTTTTACTTCGTAATAAACATTTGACCTATTTCATTCAAGTTTTAGGCTTTTACATTGTTTTAGATAATAAAAAAAATTTATTTCATCACAATTAAAAACTTTAATCGATTATTATTAAATTAAATAATACAAAATACTTTTTAAAAAGTTTTTGATTTGTGAAGTAAATTTGCATGATACTTATTACCTATTTCTTATATTATAACATAGGTAATTTATACATTCTAATCCTTATTCTTTTTATCATGTATTATAAATCTTACAATTATTATTATCATTGCAATTTTAAAAGTTATTAAGTAATTTCACGTATTATTTAAGCTTACTAGATATTTTCAATAAGTGTTTATCGCTGCAGGAATAACATTTCGAAATTGAGAATTGCTCGAAATATTTTGATTTGTACAGTTGATAAATATTGAAATTATTTTTACAAATAAAGGTTATTAAAATATAACACTTAAACTGAATTACTCATATGTTTCTATAGAATTACTGATACAAAAAAGAAAAAGTCCCATTTTAATAATTGCCTTATTATGATTTAAATTAAAAGAAAAAAATTCTGTTGTAAAAATTTAAAAAAAAAAGAAGTACAAAATAAATAGAAAAACTAATGAGATTATTATAAGGAAAAAATACTTCGCATAAAGGAAAATTATCATTAAAACTAAAAAATGTCTTTATAAATCAAATTAAATTAGATATCCCTCTGACATATTTCATTTCTTGTTAACATACTAACTTACAGGGAGATCCACTCAAATATAAATTTGATTAATTTAAACACTCGTAAGTCTGTTTTTCGTCGGTCACTAGTTCACTGAGATGCGTTTGAAGAAAATGAAAGAAAATAAATATTACCGAGTTAATCATTTTATTTCGGTCTTTCACGTGTTTGGGTCAGAAGGCCAGCATAAACCTTAAGGCTGTCCTTACAACTGTGTATATGATGTTTCTAAACAGATATAATTGGCTAATATAAATGATGAAATGCATGGATGCTCCTGTGAATATTCACAAATTACTTCCCTATTCAGCAATCATAGTCAGGTAATACATGATAATGAAATATATTTCTATTTTTATAATTGTAATGTATTATAATAAAATAAGCAAACGCTTGAAATGAAATACCACATGAGTTTATAAGAATTGTTGTGCTAATATTTTAAAAAGAAATTCCAACAGTAATAATTTTATTCCAACAGTAAATTACTAATTTTCTTACAGTTATTTAATAATTATAAATCATCTTAATTGTTTATCATGTTTTTATAGGTAATTATATTTACTTATACATTTATATATGTCGTGCTTTTTTAATATCTGATAATCATACCTTTTCCGTTCATATATTTTCCGTTTTATAATTTTAATGTTTCATAATAAAATAAGCAAACGCTTGGTATGAAATGCCAAAATGAGTTTATAAGAATTCTTGTGTATTTAGAAAATTATTAATCTTCTAACAGCAAATCTTTTCTAAAAGCCAATTACTAATTTTCTTATAGTTATTTAATAATTATAAATTATCTTAATTGTTTATTAAGTTTATGTTGATCATTCTATTTAATTTTATATTTAAATATATAGTGTTTTTCGTTTGAAATTTTATTTGTTTTTATATCTATGCATTTAGTTCCATTGTGTAAGTGTTTTACAGCATCCTTCTTTGAAAATGAAAAGGCGAAAAATCACTAAAGCCTCTCACTGTTATCCCTAGGACGAGGGAACTATAAACCGTCATTTTACTTCACTTGGGTTAATTTGTGACATATTACTATGAAAATCAAATAAAGTATGCACCTACTGTTTATTAAAAATACCAGCAATCTGAATAAAAATATCTGCGTAAAATATGATTTCACGAAAAAAAAAATCGAAAAAGAATTAAAGTTTTATTAAAAGATTAAAGTTGTTGATTAAAACCCTCCCTTCGTTCGATATCCGGGGCCATTAGCCTTCCACCTTATAAGCCACAACTGCAATTTCAATAAGGTGTTTAACTGAGCCATGCTTCCAAATAATTTGAATTATCAAATTTAAGATAGTTTAATTAACACGATAATATAGTTCAACGATGTATCTTATTAAATTTGCACGATCCTGCACTGAAACAAAGTATTCAAAACTACCAGATTATGGTAACAATTACCGTGCTTCTGGCTCTATGGGAACATCAAAAAGCCTATTAATTTTTCCCCAAAGCACTAACTCATTAATTATTATAACTCATTACTCATTAATTTCGGTAATTATTTGGTAGTTATGTGAAAAAATTTCGTAAATGTGATAATATATTTTACCATTTATTCGGTTTAAATTTATTTTTTGATTTAATATTTTTTACTAAATGTGTGGTAATAAGAACTATAATTTCGAAAACCAGAATTTTCGGTAAACCACATGAAAGAAAAAAATACGAAACCAAAAGTTTAAATATCGTATATTTTAATTTTATTAACCGAAATTATAGTTTTTTTTCCTTCAGAAATGCCATTACTATACAGTACGATAAATTTCAATATTTTTTTTTCATTTATGTTTAATCATGTAATTGATATTTTCTTTTTTTTGTACAATCACAGTTACACATATAAGTTCTTTTAAGACCTACGTCCTAAGCAATGCAAAAACAGGGGGAAGAGAAAAAATAGATGTACACGAAAAAAACATTGAAATACATTTAAATAAAATGTATTCCATGTTTGCAGATTAAAAACCTACAACCTCCTTCATTGTCAAGACACTATTATCCTCCTTAAAACTACACCGCCCTTCGTCAAATGCTTCAATTGTAAAAGTTCAAACAATTTTTTTCTTCAAATTTTAAATAAATCAATTCACAAAAGAAGAAAGAGAACCTCTTGAGCGTATAATGTTTTTTCCCCCTTAAATAAAAAGGATTTTTTTTTCCAAACTTTTCCAACCCTTTCTTTTCCTGGCAACTGCAAAGCGAACTGCACGAGCACTACTAACCCACCTTTTAAAAAAAAGGGTTAACACCAGCTTGTCAGGCCCAAATCGCAGGTGATAGTAGTACTAATTTAAATAAAAAGTTCTCACGGTATAAAAGGATGACGCAAAGAAAAAATCTCTTAACCCAATAAACGATAGTCTTTTTTACACCTCCCCCCTAGTTGTATGTCAGGTGCAGAAAGGGGTGCATATGCTTTCATTTTTTTTTCATGATTTTTTTTCTATTTTTAAAATCCCACAGCTTTAGTTGACCTTGAAATCATATTTAAAACCACTCAAAGAAGTACGTTTTGACTCGTTTTAGATGAGCAAAACAAGATTAGATTTCTCACCAATTTTTTTAAGTCATACCAAGAGTTCAATGTCCTTTTTTTATAATATTTTAGACCAAAAAATTTCAGAAAACCTCACAAATGGATTTATATATGGGAAAATTCGTGAAAAACTTATGAAAAGATTTCAAATACTGAATTTTTTACTCAATTTGTAAGTAACGTAGAAATATAAACTTCAATGACAGTGAAAAATCAGCATTTACTACTTTTTTTTAAAATCTATAAACCAAATTAACTAATTTTTCTGAACAATTCAGCTGCTTAGAATGAAAAAAAAAAATTCATTAAAAAAATTTGCTAATGGTTAAATATCTTAAATATCATAAAATGCATTTCAATTTCTGTTAAAAGCTTCTTAAATAAAAAATTGAATTTTTAATTCATAACTTTAACTCAAAAAAAAAAAAATTCAATGATGATTAAATTAAATTTAGTTTTTGCAAAAATTCCAGTTAATTTTTTTATTATACAACTGTAACTATTTCAGAGCGATCATAGAAACATTTTTAATATACAATGCTTTTTTGGACTTTTTAATTTTTTTTAAGGAAATGTATATTTAAGAGAAAAAACGCGCATCTAATTAAATCAAGTATACTCTTTTAATTACTTAATTTTATTAATGACACTAATAAATATCGCAATCTTAATAAATTTCTACAACGATTAGTCAGTTGCATAACAAGATTAAAAGTGATTATGGGGAAAACAATCAATTGGAAAAAGATTACAAAATAAGTGAAACTTCCTTTAGAAAAAAAGATAAATTGTAAATAGTATCTTGGTGTTTTGAAACTCCTAAATGTACAACAAGAATAATAATCTAGAGTCGTAAAGTATTCCTTTCTTTTTTTTCTTATAATGAAAATTATTTTTATTAATTCTAATATTTAATGATAGTTTTATTTCCTTACGTTTTCCATGAACGACAGAAGGTGCAGAAGTACTTAAAAAATAAATGTTAATTTAATTCTTTTTCAAACGTTTAATGTTAAATCCTCTTATAATTAAGGAATGCATTTCTCCAACAATAAAACTATTTTTATTTAAATATAAATTAAAGTTCAGTGTAATTAAAAAAGTGAAGACTTGAAATCAAGGTACCTTTTTAAAACTCAATCGACATTTAGAAAAAAAAAACTAATGCAAAAGCATTTAAATTAGGAATAACGGTATCTTTTTTTGTTGAGGTTCTTTTCTAATTTTATTTATTTTCTTTTTGTTTTTAACTGTATATCTGGTCAAAATAATCTAGACTTTTTCATAAATGTATTTTTCTTTTTACTTTTTTTGCTACTCCAATATTTTAAATAACTGTGCGATAGGTAATAATTAGGGAGAAAGAATTAACACTGAAAGCAACAATATTTTTGATAAAAACATAGACAAGTTGTTATATTAATGCTTTTTAACTTTCGCAAATGTTACACAGAAAAGAAATACGATAAATTTTTTCAAAAATCTTTTTTCTCAGTTATAAAATCTGAATTTTTTGTATCCCAACTATAAGAAGTCTATAAGAAAACTAATTTAAAACAGTTATCACCAAAAATTGTGTGCGTTTTTAAGTTGTTATCGCATTATTTTTCTGCTTTTTTTTCACAATGTAACAAGAAAAAAATATAATTGATTTTTCCTTCTAAAAACTCATTATACTCCTTCTCTCCTTATTTATTTATTTTTTTTTTAATTTTAACATTTTTGAAATTTTAGCGAGGAACAGTTTGGCAAGAAGATTAACACTGAAAATAATGATAATTTCTTTTAATATTTTAAAAATATATATTTTGTTATCTTATTGTCTTTTTTTTCCTTCAACAAAAGAAAAGTTGTTATTTTAATGGGTTTTTCTTTCAGCAATATTTTCGCTATTACCAGATGATTTTTTTCAGCAAAAGACACGTTGATATCCTTATGATTATTTTCCTTAACAATAGGTTCGTTATTTGCAATTATAATATTTTTCTTACAACAAAAGGCATCTGGTTATCTTAATGTTTATTTATTTTTAAAACAATATTTTCGTTATCATCTTAATTTTTTTTCAAAAAAAGTTTTTTTGGTATCGTAATGATTTTTTACAGCAGCACACCTCATCTCAATGTTTTGTTTTTCTAACAATATTTCCGTTATTATCTTAATGTTTTTTATTTTTTATTTTCTCAACAAAATTCTTCGTAACCATAATGATTTTTTCCAACAATAGATTTGCTTTTTGTAATAATTTTTTTTTTCAATTAAAGATACCTTATTATCATAATGTCATTTTTTTTCAAACAATATTTTCGTTGTTGTCTTAATGTTTTTTTTTCAACAAAAGACACTTTGTTATCTTAACGACTTTTTTTTCTAACAATATTTTTGTTGTTATCTTAATGTTTCATTTTTTTCATTAAAACATTGTATCTTTTTTCATTTCAACAAAAGATACGCTGGTATCTTAATGCTCTTTTTTTAATCAAAAGATACCTTATCATCTTTAGTTTTTTTTAAACTCTTTAATACGCAAGACGAAAAAAATATTACGTGTTACATATTTATACAAGATTGAAATAAGGCAGCCTCAACATTCTATTTAATTGTCTGGAATGTTCCATAGAGTCCATCTTGATATTTAAAATCATCCATTTAATTGAATTCGAGTACAACTTTCCAAAAAATTGTTGACCTTGAGTATTCTAAGAGGAGTTTTAACCTTAAAAAGAGACGCACGCAAATAAGGTGAAGTTGAAGGTTGATTGCCTGATATAAACTCTGTCAGAGTTTGCGATGAAGAAGAAGAAGAAAAAAAAAAGAAAGAAAAAGTCAGTTTGAATGATCGCCTCGTTTTAATTTGTGACACTTATATTCCCGATCAAGTGATATAATGTAGGAAATGTTGCGCAATTTTAAATACCCCTGAAACGCCATTTAATCAAATACTGTGACTTTCAAAATAACAGGATGAAATTTCTCGTTGAGTCGTTGAATCAATAAATAGTTGACATGAGTTATGAACTATGCTCTTTTTTAAAATGCTAAATTTAGTCATCCGAAATTAGGAGATAAATACTGGAAATAAATTAAAATTTTACTAAATATAGCTAGGTAATACCAGGTTGTTGTTTCTTTTTCTTCAGTTCAATGCTCATTATATAAAAGTGGTAAGAGGTCTCACTGTATAAACTAATAACGCAATTTCTAGTACTTTCTCAGACAACAACGTTGAACCGACATTACAGTTAACGTCGAACCTTAAAATTGGTACACTATACTGTTTAAATATACTGCAATCTTACTAAGACTTAAAATTGTATTATGAGATTACGTTTAAGAAGTGCAATAATGGTTTAATTATTAAAGGTGCAGAAAATTTGTGTAGCATTCATCATCATTATTAGCCCAACAGCCCGGGGTGAGCCTTGGTATTCTCGATTCTTTTTCATCATGACCTGTTGTTCTCAGCTATGATTCTTCTGTTTTTACACTTCAGTACGAAGAAGCTCTACAGAATCGAACTATATGATTTTGAGTTTTCCCCCAGATCGATTTTCAGAAGGGCTTAGTCATAAAATATGCCTTGGTATCACATTACTCTCTCTGAAATTTCTATCAGTGTACAAATTATGAGTGAGGAAATTTAACCTTAGCAAAGCCTTCATAACTGACATGTTAAGCATCATATTCTTTTCAACATTATTAGCAAACGCTCAGCTTTTTATTTATTTAATGACCTTTTTATTTACTGTATTCTATTTATCTTAAAAAGACAACGATTTTGGTGAAAATATCAGTTTTCATTACAATCCGTTGTAGCCCAATAATATTTCATCATTCATTGAGTAGATAATTGCTTACTTAGTTGCATTTTTTTTTATCAACATATGTTCAGAGTAAATTTTCTTTCCGGTTTTTATCAATCAAAACTATCCCGTAAAAAAAAGTTGACCTCGTAAAAATAGAGAGGAGGTTAAAGGAGCATTATAAATGTGTATCATACCGGAGCAGCTGTCCGAATAACAAAAAATTTAAATTTTAAAATATTCAAATATTAACGCGGAAGTAAAGAGTAAGTTAAATTCTCCGCATATATTCTCTTATGTAGAAAAAAAAAAAAAACGAATATTGCTGGGGTCAACGTTCTGCACCCCCATATCCCGCACACCCATAACTATGCATTAGTTTTACAGCTCACTGGTGGGTAAAAGAGACTCACTTTCTACAAAACGGAAGTTTTAAAAGCAGATTTTTTTTTCTCCCTGCCGCCTTTCAACGTACCTTCCTTTCAGTTGCGATGAAGTTTTGTTTATTTATCCGAAGTCTAGCAACGGGAAAAGGGAAGTGTATCTCTGTTTCTCTCTCCCTAAGAGGAAGAGAGGATAGTAGCCTTCCCCTTCATTTAGTTTACATTTGTCAGAGATTTTAAATTAAAACAAAAAAAAATGATCCAGCAGCACTTAAAATTGTTTTAGTTGCTTTTTGTTCTTTTATTTAGTAAGCCCGGCATATTATTAAGTAATGCTACTGAACTGATAAGCTGATGTTTATTTAAGATTATGTACAAGCTCTAAAAACATATTTTCTGATTATAATTTGTTATAAAATTTTACACATATTGTAAAATATTGGTATAGAATAATTAGTTGTTCTGGGCGAAATTTATTTTTCTTACTTTACGAAGATTTGAAAATAGTGTTGTTGAATAATTTGGTATGATAAAAGATACATAATATAATATTTTTCATAGCGTGATGAATATAGTTGAAAAATAATTTGCTTTTTTGCAAGAAATTTGGATCCATATTTTACACAACTTGAGAAATGTTGTTCTAGAATAATTTGCTAGTACAGAAAATCTGGTATTCATCATATTCTGACATATTTTACGTAACTTGAAAAATAATGTTGTAAATAAAATAATTTGCTACTCTAAGAATTGAAGAATTCATCTTCTACTTAGCCTGAATAATATTTCTGTAAAATAACTATATACTCTGGGAAAAAAAATACTGTTATTCAAAAAATACTGTTATTCGAAATAATACTATAGAATAATTTGCTACTCTAACAAATTTGTGTTAATTGTGCATATTCACATCATACAAAATGCTGTTGTTCAGAAATTTTCGATCCTCAAAGGGATATGCCAGTATTACATTTTACACAACTAGTAAAATATTACTTTTCAATTTGAGATAAACATCTAAAAATTGTCTCCCAATTTTTATACAACTTGCAGAATTTACTACCTGAATAATCTTGAATGCCATATTTTAATCTAACAGTAAATTTTTTAAATTAAAAATTAGAAAATGATTCCAATAAAATATCACTTCATTGAATCGCTTTGCTTAAATTATTGAATACAAATCTTTATTCCATATTTTTTTTATTTGACCTTAAGCAAAATTATTTTTTCCGTTATGTCCATGTATAGTTATGAGGGGAGGAAAAAAAATGTTTTTCACACATTCCCACAGATTGTATCTGTTTTTGTACGAACACGGAACTGAAACTCGGAACATGATTCATAATCCTTTTATAAGATCAAATATCATTTCTTTGTAAAAGAAAATAAAATAAAGTTATCGATCACAAGAATTACCTTCAAAATAAGGGAAAGGCCCGTTACAAAACAACCCCTATCAGGCGCCACAGCACCCTTCATCCCGTAGCCCTTCTCCCACAAAACACTCCCATGCAGAGTCCAAAGGACTTGTTTACCACTAGAATGGAACTTACATTAGTAATAACACAAAGGGTCAATGTCCTCCAAAAAGCTAACTTCCTCCAATTATCCGATTTTAACGCAAAACACACACTCCCAGTACAGATTCACAAATATTTACGAACAGCCCTCACTCTCTTAGGTGATAGAAAATTATAATACTAAACTGTCAGAAACGTTTACCAAGATTTCGTTCGAAATGTTATGCTTTCAATTTTATGTCTGAAGCAGTCTGGAAAAGTTGAGGATTTCTAGGGAATAAAATGTTGTTATTGGCTATAAACTAATCATAGTTTTGTTCTTTCGAGAATTGTGACATTAGAAATCGTATTTCCTATAGAACTTTTCCGATGAAGAAGGTAAAAAGATGCTGTTTTCAGTAAAATAAATAAATAAATAATAAAAAAAGCAGATTTTTTTTATTCTTTTGATTGATGATAGCAATTAAAATTGATTGTGGATATGTAAGGATATAGTTTATCATCCTTAAAAAAAAAAAATGGTTGATTTGCTTCAATTTATTGATGGCGAAATAGTACATATTTTATATTAATCAATTAATTGTGCATATTTTCGAAATTTTTTTGTATAAATTCTAATTTTAACATTCTTTTAATGATTTTGAAACCGCATGACATTATTCTAAATTAAGATATTAAGTCAAAGTCATCGAAATAAGTAGTTTAAAACTAGCTTTTAAAAGATAGTAATTTATATTACATCTATACGTTAAATAAATGTTAAAATACAGAAAACAATTTATTTTTCATACTAAAATAACAATGTGCTTTTATTTATTTTATAAAATTTTTTGAGGTATGAATAAATGCATTAAATAAGATACAAAAAATCCACTGTTTTTTTTTTCATAAAATGATTCCAAGTTCTTCGAAAAATTTTATTTTATTAGCTTTTTATTTTCATTATTATTATTATTCGCTTTGAATTTAATACTATTCAATAATTACTTCGAAACTAGCCCTGATATTTTTATTTATTTTATATTTACGTTGTAAAAAAAATAAGAATAACAAAGAAAATTTTAATGTTCAAGTGTTTTATAATGGTTTTCTCATGTGCAAAGGCTTTAAAGTATTTTAGATAAGTTTTTAAATCAGGAATTCTTTCGTTTACTACTTAACTAAAAACAGGAAACCGATATTATTGTTAAAAATTATGAATACCTTTGTTAATTTAAACTTGTTTTTTGGGTTTCAGGAACCTTGACATTTATCTAAAATAAACAATTAGATCTTTCTTTATAATTAATACAAATAAAAATTCTTTTTTAATTATCCACCACAATAAAACGTAAAAATCTCGAAGACTTGTTTCTACCAATCGTTTTATTAAAATAATAAAAATAAAACTACGCAGTTTTACAATAAAATCTTTCGTAGAAAAACATAAACACGAAAGAGCAATTTTAATTTACGGTTCTTCCCACCAAAGTCAAGTTCAAAATTTTCTTAATACCTCACGCAACTTCGTTTCATTATGTAGATGATTACAAGAGCTTTTATCTTTTCTCCCTTTTTTTTTTTATTCCGTTATTTGCTTGAGAATACTGTTAGCACAGTGAGAAAGGATTTTATGTGTCAGTGCTGCGCTTGCGCTCACAGCAGGGTCATTGACCGACCGAGTCACGTGATTACTTCTCTGATGTACTTCTACTGCCTTCTATCACTCAGTCAATCGGCCACAAAGAAAGAAGGGAAAGAAAAAAAAAGTAAAGTTCAAAAAAGAAAAAAAAAGAAAGGAAGAAAGAAAAGTTTTGTTTCTCCTTTTTCTTTTCACACCTTTGCCTGTATCTCGAGGAGACAAGGAGTTAAGAGAGACACTTAAAAATGAAACGAGCTGTGTTCTTATATTTCGCCAGAGATAACTTTTTCTAACATTTAGTTATCTTTGGCACGTTTTCTTACACATCGGTTATGTAATAAGCATTGCGAACGAACTTATATTTGATCCGCTAATAGCGTTGAGTGGCCAATTATGTTGAGAACTAAATCGGTGAATCGAAACAGCAAATTAATTTACTCATTTTGATTTATTCATTCATTAATGATTGCAATCTTTTGATTTCCATCAGTTGATTCGAATCAATTAATAGAAAACTTCTAAAACAGATTCCTTCGTAACTATCTTTGAAACGTTTTCTCACACATCGGTTGTGTAATATAGAATATTTTATCTGTTAATAATGTTGAATGCATAATTAGGTTGGGAACTTAATCGGTGATTCGAATCAGCGAAGTAATCAGTTGATTTTTAATCTGGTATGAATCAATGATTTCAATCAATTGATTTGATTCAAATTCACTGATGTGAATTTATTATTATTGCTAATATTTGTAAGAACTGTAGATTCTATTAATAATTCTAACTTGTTGATAAGTAATAGTTGATTCAAGTTCGTTAATGTGTTATATTTCGTTTAAGTCCATTAATTAGAAACAGTTGTTTCACATCTATTTAATCGGATTTGTTGAATTTGAACCCTCGAAAGGAACTGTTTCGGATCACCAACAAATAAGAATCCCCGTTAACATGTTTTGTTTATTTAATGACATTTTAGGCATAAATTTCAATTAAATAAGAACTAGACTTGATTTTCGCGTAATTTATTAATAATAGTAATTTGATCGTATTACAATAGCAACTTTCATTTACTAATTTTTTGCTGCTGATAACAGTGTTTTAAAATGTGTTACATTTACAGTGTTTTCTTTCACAGTTTTAATATTAACAGGTATTTTAAACTTCGTGAAATCTCTTAGAATGAACTAATAAATTTTTCAAAATTAAAATTAAATTCTTTCCAAGAACCCGGAGCTTTGTTTTTAAAATATAATTTTTGATGTCCCCAACAAGTTTTAGAATACTAAAACAATTGTCTTTTTATTTTTTTTATTTATTTGGGTACGCTTCATCGCGTCAATAACCACATTTTAAAAACCCAGTAAAGTATGGTAAACGAATCTTGATTTCCTTCACTAATCAAGGACATAGACCTCGTAATGTAAAAACCCTGTCATACCTCACACAATAAAATGTTCTAAAGTTTATGGCTTCAATAACAAATACATTTGATAAGTTTAAGTGCGTTCACTTTATTTAAAAAAAAATTTTACAGTTTCAAAAAATATGCTTTTCTTTTTATTTATTAGTACAGTAATTATACTTTAGTTAACATCACCACCCATAGTCGTGGGAATTGCGTGGGTTCATGTTGTCTCTCGTTTGTCCTCTGGTGAACCCACAAAGGGTCGGGCATGATAAAAAAAAATAGATTGAGTAGGGGAAAAAAAATCTCGTATCCCTTTAAAGGAAGAAAAAAAAGTTTTCTGTCAGCCAATGGGGGAGTTTGTAAAATGTGAAAGAGCCGATGGATACATTATTGATCGATGCGACCGTTAGATATTACTTTCACCAAAAATTTCCTATCTTTCACACTCTGGAGAGAATCCATCAAGCCTTTTCCGATTTTTATGCTAAAGCGTAACACGTCTGACCTAAAATGTTGACAAAAACAGCGGTCAGCAATAACTGAAAAAATATGCTTATAACGTTGTTGTCAAAACTAAAAAAAGCTTCGATATTTTAGTATCTCAAACGCAGCGAGTAATTTTTGTTTCTTGTTTTCAAATTTAAAAAAAAAAATTCAATATTATTTTTGAATTATTGTCATAAAATAAATTCGGTTCTTAAATTATTTGTTAATATTACATTTTAGTGTTACATTGTTAAAACAGGTAAAAATTGCATAAATTTTACAAACAAGAAAATCATTCGTGAAAAAAAAATTATAAAAAGTAATCAGTAATGGTTACTTCAGATAATGGAAGATTAAAAGAGAAGAGCTGTTTAAGTCCTGTTTATAACGTTGTTGTTTAACTGTTAGAGAAGAACTGTTTACGTCCTGTTTATAACGTTGTTGTTTAACTGTTCATAACGTTGCTGTCAAAACTAAAAAAAGGTTCGATATTTTAGTATCTCAAACGCAACGAGTAATTTTTGTTTCTTGTTTTCAAATTTAGAAAAAAAAAATTTTAAATATTATTTTTGAATTATTTTTATAAAATAAATTCGGTTCTTAAACTATTTGTTAGTATTACATTTTAGTGTTACATTGTTAAAACAGGTTTAAATCACATAAATTTTACAGACAAGAAAATCATTCGTGAAAAAAAAAACTTATAAAAAATAATCAGTGATGGTTACTTCAGATAATGGAAGATTAAAAGGGAAGAACTGTTTACGTTCATTTTTCTCAAACATGAAGATTAGACTGCATTCTGTTGCCATTTGAGGGTTACTAAATTTTTTAAATCAATGACGTGGAAAATCGCTCAGGAGTTATAACACAGTAAAGATGGGTCGAACTCTGAAAAAACGGTTCCTTCCTGCCTTAAAATTAGTTTTTTTTCTTCTCAGAATCTCCTTTCATGGTCATAAACCGTTTTTCTCCCTAGGTCTTCAATTATGATAACACTTTTAAAAACACCTATTTATGAAATCTACAATAATTTGTAGTTATATAGAAAATTATCAAAGTTATAATATAAAATTATAATTTATTTTTAAAGTAAAAGCTTTGTTTTGAAACAAAGCCATAAATCTGGTACGCAAAACCAAAATATACGTAATTTAAACTATTCATTTGGTAATTTTTCTGTTCTTATGGACCGGAAATTAAAACTTTTCATAATTATAGTTCTTATTACTATAATAATATTAAAAAAATATAAAATTGAAAAGTAAATTTAACCGAATAAATGGTTTTCATTCTATGCTCTAAGATATCATGATAAAATTACCAAATTTTATCATATATTGTAAAATTATATTTAATTGTTAATTTTACCAAAATCATTACCAAAGCGCATTGGTAAAAATTACCGAAAATTTTGGTGATCCAACAGAGCCTGATTTTACCATATTTTGGTAGTTTTGAAAATATTTTCCTTCTTAGTGTAACAAAAGCACTAATCTCGTCGTTCAGTTACGTTTGTTATTTTCTAATGGGAGAATGTACAAAAATGTTCTAGAAAAAAAAATTATAAACTAATCTTTTAAATTCAGAATATCTTACAGGCTGTTATTGAGAAAAAATAATAGATTAACAAAATTTTACCGAATATGTTATACTATCATTGAAGCAATACTACATTGAGGAGAAGAAAAAAAAAATTTTTTTTTAGAAAATATGATTCTTATAAACACATAATTTTAGAAAAGATATTTATAAATTTTCATTTTTAAACTTTCTTTTAAAAAACTCTTTTGAGCAAAAATTGTTATCCGTTCTCTTGGCGCATATAACTTGTTTGGAGTGTAGTTGCCCCTAGGGCGAGTAGGGGCAACGACCTTAAATTTCCAACAAAATGTTTTTAATTGTAGTTTTGTAGTACACATTGCAGCCTACCATATTTAAATTGGAAGCATTTTAATATAAGTTTAAATTATCGCTTAATGAAGAAATACAACACTCATTAATTATGCATTTAAATTAATTGATATTGATCAACATTAACTACCAGGGCAATAACCCGATAAAACCACCTTCGCCACCATGCAAAAAAAGAGTATAAAAAAACCACCACCGATCAAAAAATCTGATATTTTTTTCATCAAATTTGTATTTAACTTTCAAGTTTTTGAGATGAAAAAAAAATTCTAAACTTTTAAGGGGTGACAGAAAACGGCTCCGAAGCATTGAATTCAATGTGCAAGCTTTATTCTTTCGAGCCTCCCCCGCTTGAACTGATCGATCGAATATCCCCTGCACCCCATAAGTTTAAAAAAAAAAAGTTTATAAAACTATTTTTTCTTTGTTACTAGAAGCAACCCCACCATGGATACTTTTTTTAATGCAGCTGATGCTGCCATAAAAAAAATAAAACGAATAATAGAGCCTGATAAATTTTTATTCTGGGGTGGGGCGATTTTTTTTACCAATACATTTTATTCGATTTTTTTCCTTAACTTTTTCTCTTTTCCCAATGCAATGTGCAAAAGGTGTAAATTTTCAATTTGCAAGTGCAGAGAATGAATTTGAAAGAAAGGTTTGGAACAAAAATTTAGTGACTGAATTAGTAGAAAATTGTATTTCATCTATTGAAGGTTATTGAAAATATATATATATTTGCACTTAATTATTACTTCCAATCATGTTAAAACTGCACTTATTTTTTTTTTTAAATATATAAGCGAAACCCCATTTAAAATATTAACTAAAATCTCTCATTATTTTTCTTAAATTATTTATCTCAATCATTTATTTATCTCAAATCATTATTTTTACACAACATACATAAACTTCTAAGAGATATTTTTGCCGCAATTTAACAAATGAAAGAAGAGCCATATAATTGCAGTACACACTTAATAAATGAGTTATATTTTTAATTCATCTTCGAGGTTTTGATATACAATAATATTTTAATACCATTTTTTCTTCATTGTGTATTCAATCATTCAATCAATTTAATTCATTGATTGTGTATTCATTTGTGTATTGCAGCGGTTTCCTAATGGTGCTCCAACGAAAAGTTATAAGGGTCCAAGTAGTGCTCCAACGTTTTTCTTGAAACTCTTAATTATATTTAAATTCAATCAACAATCCATTGTTTGTTCAACATTTCGGTTGCCGCTATTATATCATTCTTTTAATTCTTTAATTAATTCTTTTCTTTATTTTTTTATTATTATTTTAAGAAATAAAATTTTTCTAGTAACAATTTATACAATAACCTATAGAAAAGACATGCAATCACAAAAAATTGCATTTTAATCGTTTTCATCTTATGTATACGCATCGAAAACTACATTAGATAAAAATCAACATTCACTATTATCACATTTACTATTAATATAATGAGATCAACATTTACTATTAATATAATGAGAGAAGAAAAAACTGACTGATCTTTCAGTATTAAATACTCTGAAAATTATCAAGATATTGAAAGCTTTAACGGCTTCATAGTTTTATTAGAATACATATTTATAACTAATAAAACGGTGAAAGGCGTAAAAAATATGGGATGATTCATGTACATTTCATTTATAAGTAAAGTAGATTTGTTATGTAACTTGCTTTCAATCTCAGCTATTCATGATTCCAAACTAAACACGTGGATTTAATAACCATAGCACACCTGCTAAAATGGAGTGAATAGTATATAAATATTAAGGGTTGGTGACCTAAACATGCATTAAGTGAAGTAATTCTGAAATAGTGTATGACATTTTCATATTATTATCTTTATAATTCAATGCTCATCAATTCTGATAATTACATATAAGTCACAAAAAGTTAAACACAAAGTTAAATAGCTAAGATTAATGAAACATTAAAATATAAACTATACTGATGGCTTAAAAATAAAATGTCAGTTAGATATGAAGTTGAAATATAATCAATAATAAATGAAAATTGATACAAATATATTATTTTAGTATAAAAAACAAAAGTGAAAACAAAAAATTAAGAAACAAAGTAGTTACTTAGCGAAACAATGGAAAATATATTAGTAAATCTAAAGTAATGACTTGAATACATAAGCAAGCATTTATTGAAGCAAAAATAATGAAGAGCACTTATTGTTTATTTTAAAGATTTCTTAAAAAATACGTATTAATTTTTTTTTTTTTTTAAAGAAACTTGACCATTTTTAGAGAAATAACGCCTCATTATCCGAAACTTAAATGAATAGTCTAAATAAATGAATAGTTTTTTTAAAATCTTATTTTCAAGTTCACATACAGTTCTTTGTTTTGATTAAAATATTGCCCAAATAAGGATTTACAGAAAGATTTAACAGTTCTAAATATGAATGCAAATGGAAACATATAATTTAAAAGGCAGCTTCATAATTTCATTAGATGAGTTTGACTTTAAAAAAGTCGTTAATTAAGTAAAATTAATGTGCTAAAATATTTCAGAAACCATATTTTTTATAAATGAAATACTTTTAAAACGCAATTTAAATCAAGACAAATGTTTTTTAATTTTAAAAATAACAAGAAGTGAATTTGAAAACAAACTACTTGCTTCGATCTTATATCAAACTTGATTATATTCCGCGTTAATACTGAAAACTAAATTAAAATCATCAAATGATTTATCTGACAAATATATATGAAATAATTAGAACAATTATAACTTAGCAAAATCAAGTATATTCACTTAAAACAAAACTGCATAAAATAAATAATTAATTACATATATTTTGCTTTGTGTGCGTTTTTGACATGAATTAAAAATATCAGTTAAATAATAATGTTTCATTATTCAGTCATAAACGCAAGCTATCGACTTCATAGGAAGTAAGTGCACACCTTTAAACTAACACGATCTGCGTGTGAGGAAAGTGATTTACTCTGCCATATATCAATTATAGCAGTGAAAACTATTTTACAGAGTCAGTATTAGTGACTCTGTAACCTACTGAATAGTGCATCGATTCATTTAAGATCATTTTTTTCTGCTTTTAATAAAGGAAAAGAATATAACTCCCCAAATATATATAATCACATAAATGTAGCACATTACCATTTCACATTAACGTATGCGCACTGACATTAAACTTGAAAATAATTTTTGCGTAAAAATAATTACAATCAGTTTGCTATTATTGAAAAAAAAAAAGAATAAAATGTAACAACAAAACTAAAAGGTAAAAAAATGTTTTTCTATGCTTGTTAATGCATAAATATTTTAATGTTCCGACCAATTACATTTAGATTTTTGATCTTGCTTTTAGAATTCTAAAGTAACTACTGTTTACCCAGAAAATTTTTAATTTTAAAGAACTATGTGAAAAGAAAGGAAGGGTTTTACTCTAGCTTATTTCAGTTATATAACAATAAAAAAAATGCTTTATAGGCTTTAACATTTGCAATGACGCATTTGACTTGTTTACAGGGAAATAAAAAGTGAGTAAATATAGGAAATTGATTTTATTTTGATTTTACTACCTCCATATTTTATGATAGAAGTCAATAACTTCTGAGAAACTTATGAAAATATTTACACATACGTCAATGAAAACATTAAAATACTTACAGTTTAAAGAAAAATAAAATTACAAAAGTACCCGTTCTAAAAAATATCACAACAAATAGTATTTATTAAGCAAAAATAAAATAACTTATTTACAATTTTATGTCAGTTTTTTCATGTTTTTTGAAGATGGTGATTTTTGAAAGGTAATTTTTAATTGGATTTATTTTTGCATGTTTTAATATACTGTAACTGTTTATCCCTTTGCTGCAAATGAGATACCAGTGCATTTAATATTTTTTTTCTTACTTTCCAATTACAAGCAAAAATATATTTTAGAATTTTTTTAAATTATAAATGACAGTCTGATATTTATTCAAAAAATCTGTTAGATTAGAATTATATTTGTACTAAGATATAAATCCAAAAGGAAAAAAATAGTTTGAAAAAATCTTTTTCATTCATATTCAAAAACTTTATAATTGATTTCGTAAATTAAAGAAATTTCAATGATGTATATATGTTTCTCTTAGTACTGTATATAATTGCAAATTTAAAACCTTATTGTTTGGAAGTGCGCAGTGTTTGAAAAATTATACTGTTAACACAGAAAAAGATGTATAACAAGTTGTATTTCATAACCATAAATTATTAAAAAACTAAAAATAATATTCACTTATTTTAACCTAAATTAATACAAAATAATGAAAATAAGTATGAAAAATATGTATAATACAAATTCTGCGCCAAAGGGTTAATGAAGTAAAAACTTTCATACTGATTCAGCAGATTTACTTTAAATATTGTAATATCTAGTGATAAGATTTTGCTGATTGCTTTAAAAATAGATCATTCTAAGTTCGTTTTTGACAGAAATCATAATATATTATCCATATATTCATTTCCCTTTTACTTAGAGGAAAAATAGAAATAGGTGTATAGGATAAATGTCACAACAGTTGCGAATGCACCCTATGATAGAATTGTGAGTTTGCCAGTTACGGTCAACGACCCTATCGCATAAAATGACTGAAGATTGGCACGCAACGTTCAATATTTGGCGTTTTATCTCAATTTAGGTTCTGTGTATTAAGAGAAAACATGAGGAATCTGTAGTATTTTATTTATTCCTGAAAACTATAAAGGAATATTAATCAAAAAAAAAAAATTTCCCTCATTTTAATAATATTTATCAATATGCATAGAGTTTATTTAATGCTTATAATAATAAATAAAGTAATCAAATAAAGCATCTAAGGGGGAAAAAGATATTAAATAGCTACTTTAACCCTTTGACGCGTATTGGACACCGATGTCCTTCTTGTATTTTCTTTTCTAACTCTCTTAATTACAAGCAAAAAAAAATTGTTTTTTTAACTAAAAATAATAGTTACTAAAAAATTCTGTTAGGTTATCGAATGAATTATATTTGAACTAAAATATAAAATCTAAAAAAAGTTGTTAGAGAATTTTTTTCATTCATAATGAAAAATTTATTAATAATTGATTTTATAAAGTAATTAAATTTCAATGATGAATAACTATTTCTATTAGACCTGAATAACTGTAAATTTTAAAAAAAATGCATTGTTTGGAGGTGAACCATGTTAGAAAAATTTTACCTTTAACGCAAAAGAAAGGCACCAGTGTTTTATGCTGTATTCCATAACTATAAATCATTAAATTGCTAAATATAATATTGATCACTTATATTGCCTATATTAATACAAAATGAGGAAATTATAAATGAATAATGAAAATTATAATATGAAAAGTTAACAAAAATTCTGTCTTAAAAGGAATAACCGACTACGCTAGTTTCGAGTGACAAAAATTAGCGGCGAGAAAATTTATAGAGATTCAAAGTACTAGAAAGAGTACATTTTTACATAACTTAAAGTTTTTCGACTAAAGAAATAAATAACGCTTATTATACAAAATAAAAACAAATCTCTGTAGGTAGATTTCGCGGCATTTTCATGATCGTCAAATATAATTAATATTTCAAATGATCGCCAACTTTATAATATTTGGCGATTATGAGAGTAAAGAAAACCATTTGTGCGACAACCCTGCAAAATGCAGTTCAAAAGAAAAGAGCAGGGAAGGGTGTAGAGAATATATGTGTCAGTAGAAACAAAATTCCAAGCTTCCAGTTTTTTGGGAAACTTGTTAGACTCGCCAGAAAAAAAAGGAAAGAATTTTTAAGAGATAAAAGAATGATATATCAAATAGGATATTGCATAATGAGAAATAAAACAGATGTAACTGTTCTTTATTTTCATTTATATGCAATTCATTTATCCTGCTCATTTAAATAAACGAGGAAAAGAAGCATTGGAAAAATATTTAAATTAAAATACATAATTGATATTGTTTTTAAATAAATTATGAATGCATGTTATAAAAATTTTTTTGTAAACGATTTTACAGAATTCTGAAAATTTACTAGTTTTAAGATAATTTTACATATTATGAAATTATAGATATAATTTTACATAATATAAAATTATAAATTTAATTTTACACATTACAAAATTACAAATAGACAGACTATATAACGAAAATATTATACATTTTGCGTTTGGTTGGTCTTAAGAAAATTTTTAAAAAGCAAAATATAAATTAGAAAATAAAATGCTTCATCTTTAGGAAAATTAATGAAAGGCGAAATATCTAGCTATTAAAAATAATTTTCGAATGAAAACAAATCCAATTGTAATAATATAGCTTATATGATAATACCATTAGAGTTTAAATAATTTATAATGTAATATCATTTATTTTTAAACTTCAAACAAAAATTTATCTGATTAATAAGTATTGGTATGAAAGTATAAGATCTCATATTAAGTTAAATTAAAAATCATTCAAAATACCATTTGTTTCAAATGTCAACTTTCAATTAACTTAATATTATTGAAAATTTGTAGGTTTCCATGAAATTTTGCACAGGAATTTTCCATGTTGTTCCAGGAATTTCAAAAAAAAAGTTTAATTAAGTGTTGAATTAATTGTTATATTCTAATAGAGTGTATAAGTTCCTCAATCGCTTATCTCGTATAAAAGTGAATAAAATTAAACTAAAAAAAATTAAAAATTATATAAACGTATGAGAACAAGGAAAGTGAAACTTGTTCAAATCAAGCGACTTAGTTGATTTAAATTATACGAATTCATTTTATTCCAGGGATTACTATTTGATTCATTAACCCACGAATCGCTTCAGAGATTTGAAGGAAACAGTTTGAATCATGAATCAAAGGAACTGGTTCTACTCATTATACTCAGGTAATTAGAATGAATTAAGCCGTTAATCGAAATACTGATTTGAATATATTTAAATCAAATAATCAAATAACTTATATCAATGATTCAGTGCTCAACTAAACAAGCCAAATCAAACACTGAATAGAAACACAAACCAAATTTATGTCATATAGTAATTATAAACATTTCAATCAGAACTCGAAAAATTGATGAGATTTACTAATATCAAGTAATTTGAAAAATTTACTTAGAGTTTTAAATTTAGAGAAATAGTTAAATCTTAAATCGAAACACTAATTCGAATAACTGTTACGAATTTTAGTCAGTGTTTAATTTGAATCAGTGTTTAATAGAAGATTAGAATACGGGGAATTACGGATTAAAATAAATTTAAATCAAATAATTTAAATAATTGATTTAGTACCCGAATAAACAAGACAAATTGAAACCTGAATAAAAGCACAGGTTCCAATAAATTGTTAAAATAATGTTAACTAGTTAATTAAAATCAATTGAACCAAAGATCGTTTCTTTGAGTAGATTTACTAATATCAAGTAAGTTGAAAAATTGATTTAAGTTTTATTAAAGAAGTAGATTCAATTCTAAATCGAATCACTGATTCCAATAGTTGATATTAGTTTGAATATTCTATTCACTGTTAAATTAAACTAGGTAAATTAAAATTCAGAATTAAAACAATGATTCAAATAAACCATTAAATCTATGTCACTAAGTTAGTTAAAACTATTTGAACCAAATATCAAAACATTCATAAGAATAACTGAAACCAAGTAATTTGAATCATCAATTCAATATCCTGGTCGACTAGTTAATTAAATAAAAACACTAATTCAAATAAATCCACCAATTTGAATTATTATTTCTTCACTGAGAAAAAAAGCACGGTAAAAACTGGCATAATATGGTAACATTTATCGTGTTTCTGGCCCTAATGGGAGCACCAAAAGCACGGTAATTTTTATTGACGAGCTTCGGTAATAATTTTAGTAAAATTAAGAATAAAATACGGTTTTAGAATTTGTAAGAAAATTTGGTAAATTTAATTTTTCCTTCTTTTTATTATGATGCCTTAGAGCATGGCATAAAAACCATTTATTCAATTAAATTTTCATTTCAGTTTCGTATTTTTACTAAAGTGTAGTTATAATAACTATAATTTTGAAAGTTAGAATTTCCGTTAAGCCGTTAGCATGTGAATGGTTTAAATACCGTATTGTAACTGAAAATAGGTATTATTACGAAAATTATTTTTACCAGAAATGTCTTTACCGTGCAGGACAGTAATTTTATCAAAAAAAAATTTTTTTCCTCCGTGTATGTCCAAATCAATGAACCCTGTATCGCAACACAGATTTGAATAACCTTTAGACCACCTTATTAACCAAGCGTTTTAAACATTATAAAATTTAAGATACCAAACTTTGTAAGTTCAATATAGAGAAATCATTATTTATACATCCTTGGATTTAAAAAAAAATGAATCGCGATCATAATACAATTTAAAAATAAGAATCAAGATGTTGAGCGTAAGTTAATCGAGTGCCTTAATTTAGATTCTGCAGCTGGTCTGAAACAAAGACTGAAAGGAGAAAAAAGAAGAAAATGTTAGAGGAAAGACGTCATCCGAGCCTTATTCAAATCAACAGAAATAACCTTCTTTATTACACTGAGTCAAGGTCGCTGTTGATAGGAGAAAACATAATGTCGGAATTCGTTCAATAAAAGAGCCACTCAACTTTTTCTTTCCCCTTCTCTTTCTTATTACCCCATGTTTTATGTTTGCCTTACAGTACGGTACGGTGTTCATAAAAGGCAAAGGAGAAAACTTTTATAACGAAAAAAAATTGCTTTCTTCACTCTTGAGATGGAAAGGGAAACAAAATTATTGTCTATTTTTCTTTCGGTTGGAGTCGTCACGTCAGTTTAAGAAATAGTTTTTACAGTTATCTCATTCGAATAAACTATTTTATTTATTTATTTCAGTTTTTAAATATTTTTTTACAGGTGATGGAATGCCATTCAAACGGGTTTAAGAATTTGAGGCTGTAATAATACAGGGTCAAAGATTTGGCGTCTATTTAATTTAACAGAATAAAAATTATTTTAACTTCATTTATTAAATGTTTTTTCCATTTCATTCATTGCATGCTGTTATATATTTCATACTATTTTATTTCGTATACTAGGTATTATTCTATTTTGTATTTAGAATATGAATGCAATTTTTTTTTTCTATAGATAAAGAAAGTTTGACTTAGTCCGATACTATGAAAAGTAATATTTTTTTCTTTTTTTTAATTTGCATTGCATTTAATTGCATACAATAAGATTAATCTTTTACTATATGAGTACATGTATAATAAATAGCTTTATAGAACTCAATGTGCAATTAATTACATTTATTTTTAATTTAAAAATTCTTCTGTGTAAATAAATAAATTTTAAAAAAACGCAAGATGATGTGGAGAAAAAAAACCAATACATGATCAATTGCTGGAGGATGGGGAGGATGCCCCCGGAAAGTAGATATTTTTTTATGAACGGCTTTTAGTATGAACGGCTTTTAGCGCCATCTATAAAGAGGTTGAGAAAACAAGTTATCGCCTATTCTCCGAATAAGAAATGAGACCTAAAGAAATAAAAATGTAACTTTTTAATTAATTTGAATAGATAATATTTATAACCAATTTATTTTTTATTGTTTACCAATTATCACTTATTTACTTAACTCAAAAAATTAACAGCACTAAATAACATTTCTGCTAAAAAAATACAACTTACAATTTGCTTTTCTCGCACATTGATTTACCTATTTATAAAGAATCTATAATACTAAATCCAAAATATATATAAAGTCAAATTTAATCAAATAAAATTTAAGCAATAGCAACATTTGATTGATGTTATTATTGCTTAAAATTAGTGATAATAATAATAAATGAATATTGTGATTGTTATGAACAATAAGTGAATAATGCTAATCCTATTGTATTTTGTCTTTCCGATTATTTTACGAAATAAAATAAAAATCTATGAAAACATAAAACGTATAGAAAAATAATCAGTAACTATTTGTTTTAGAAAGTCAAAAACACGCATATAAAAAGCAGCTAATTATAAAACACATTATAATTTGTAGTTATATTGGTAACTCAATCGGGGATTATGAAAAATAAATCAAAAGGAAAAATGAGTATAAAAATATGTCGAAAATGGTAAATGAGTGAAGAAAAAAAACTGAATGCAAATTACTAATTAATAATGTTGAATTAGTTATTTTGAAGTAGAATAAACAGAATTGGGGATTCGATACAAGATAAAATAACCATTATTCAATGTGTTAAGGTTACTGACCCACCAAGGACAGACTATATAAGGTCCATGCTCAACTGAGAAATAATATATACACACATTTTGATGCTCGCTGGGTCACACGTGTGCCATCCATAGCATCCACTTCTTGTAGGTCAGTGGATACAGTCGCGGTCAACCGGTAAGGACGGAAGTGATTCAGGGCTGCGCCTTTAGCTACTTCCGGTATGGTTTCGGGTTCCGATTTTGAAATACTTCTTTTTATTGCTTCCCCGCGCTCACAAATAATAAGACGGTTAACAATCAAAAACGTGTGAGAAGGGGTTGAGGAATTTATCTGGTGGGTTAGAGGTGGATTATGCTAAGGACGGACCATGTTCAAATTTTTTTTTTTTTTCAGTTTGAATTGTTGGATTAGAGCGGGTTAAAGTCGTTAGGTGAAGGACATGCAGCTGTGGAAAAGTTGTAATAAATGTATGATTCATTATTAAAAAACCAAGATGGGAATATTTCCCTTCCCTCTTTCAAACAATATGCCATTTTCAAATTGTGCTTTTATCAGTTTAAAGAAAATACTTCCGATGTAGAAAAAAAAATATTTTTTTTAATTAAAAAAGGAAGCAGAATTTGTAGGAAATAAAATTTTATGTAAAAATTTTTGCTTAAATTTGCCCTATTTATTTTAACTTCCTAATTAAATCAATGTTTCGATTCTTATATAATAATATTTATTTAAAAAAAATAATATTATTTAAATATTAATATTATTTAATTTCAAAATTAATATAGAATGTTTGCATGTGAATTAGAAAAGAAAAGGGAGCAGAGATACTTTATTAGCTATGCCGTAACCTAGTGTCATAATTCCAATATAGATGGCAGCACAAAAACCTTCACACTAACCTTTTTTTTTCTTCCAACAATATTTCGAAAATAGTAATTAAAAAAAAAATTAGAAAATAAAATAAAAAATAGTTAAAAACATTTGCTAGCATAAAAAGATTGATCTAAATACTGTTTTTAACTTTTAAGACGATTAATGAACTTTCTAAAATTGAAGGTGCTTATTATTTTAAAGAAAAATCAAAATTTATTACATATATTTAAGTTCTGTAATTGCAATTTAAAAACATTTTACAATATCCAACGACAAAGTAATGTTTATTTTCTTTTATTATTCATATAAGTATAAGTTTCCCCCGATTCACGATTAACTAAGGTTCTAAAAAAAAAATTCTTAAAAACTAATTAATAATTAAGAAATTTGATAGAGTTTTATAATTTCGTACTTAATTTCTGTAATTAAATGACTGTTATATCTAAAAAAATTATTAATATTGGTCTATGTTTTGTGTCAAATAGATCGAATTGGGCAAACACTCAAAAATATAAATATATTTTTTGCATTGATTTTCTAAAACAAAAATAAAATTTTGAATTTATATTTAACACAATTTGTGCATAATTCACATTAGATGATCGCATAAAAAAATTAAAGATTTAGCATGCTTAGTCCCATTCTTAAGCTAAAAACTCTAAAAATCCTTTGCGAAATTCTAACTGGGCTTCAACTTTTAAAGAAGAATAGTCGAACATAAGGTGAATAGGTAAAAACCATAATGCAGATTAGTCGGTGTGTGTGACACAGCAATGCCAAAAACTAAAAAATACAAGCGGAACAAAACAGCACGTGTTCCTCTTCTAATGACATGATAATATATAGCGTGATTTCAATTCTATGTCATATAGCGCCATCTTGTGTGAATATCTAAAACTGATAGCTAATGCTCCTCCTACATGGAGTCGGATGTTATGTGTTGGACAACTTTGATTCACCCTTTCTTTCTCATATAATACTGAACACATTTTATTGTTAGGGTTATACTTTAAATTTTGAAAAAGGTATTTTTTTTAAAAAAATTTTAGTAATCTGTTTTTCATATACTTCAAAGACAACTTTCGCACAAACGAAAAAATATTTGAAAATTCATTTCAAAAATCCAAATTTTCTCAACATAAAAATGCACAAGTAAATGCTTGTTTAAGTATTTGTCAGAATATTTTTGAATTAAAAGATATTAACTCGTTATTCCTTTCAAAAATAAATTAAGAACCGTAATCTCTCTTTTCAATTAAAAATAAGATACCTAATTCAGATGCGAATAAGAAAGGATAGAAAGTTCATAAACAGAATTAATGGCTAAAAATTCTAATCTAAACTGCAGTATTTGGAGTTATTTTAATTTATTTTATAGTAATATTGCAATACACAAGAATGAAGTAATAACGATCGTGATTTAAGAACATAAGAAGAACATCACGAATGTTTAATGAACTGCAGCTGTAATATTATTTTGAAATACCTTCATGTTGTATATATAATTAGATACCAATTAATAGGCAACCGTCTTTAAAATATAGTGTCTATGCTTGGGAGTAAAAAAAAAGAAGTTACTTTTAGTTATATGCTGTTATATAAAAAATTGTAAGGGGAAATAATATTTCTGTCCGAATTCTCATAGTTTTTTACGACGATGATGCATTGTGAGTAATCAGAAATTAATTTTAAAAAAGCTTATAAGAAAGAAATTAAAATCCAAACAAAAAACTTAATCAATATCAACCTTAAATGTTAAATTTACTAAATTTATCATTTCATAAATATTTAGTTTTCAAGCTATGAAATGATAAATAGAGAAATATATCCCAACATTTATCATTTTATGAGAATTCAGCATTATCGAAATGATCAATGAAATATATCGCAACATTTATCATTTCATGAACATTTAAATTCCAACAGTAAAATTATCAACAGAAAATGCATCATAACATACATCACTTTATAAGATGCAGTATTACTCAAGCAAAGAATTAGTCGATTATATTATACATATATATATATATATATCTAAGCATGTTATGTTGGGATATACATGTGTAGGTATGTATGTATATTATGTTACCGTTAAAGTATGAAATCCGTTATTTTATAGAATACCCAGTTATTCCATGAAATAACTGATCGTGCCCGTTAAAGTGTAAAACTCTCATGTATTTCACGGTTTAACTAGTTATTTCATAGAATAACAATCTGCAGCCCGTTAAAGTGTAAAATAATCTATATCATAATCATATATCTCGCACGACAAATACATTTACCTTCCATCCCTACTGCATTTATGAACCATTCAACAACAAAAAAAATTTATTTTAGAAATAATGTTCTTTGTTATTCTAAGTGTCATTTTAGTAATTCTTGTTGTAACAAATGATTTTTTGGTACGTTTCCATAAATACCATTTATACGATGCATAAATTAGATAAATTTTTTCTTTTTCATTATAATTTTCTATCATTAGTTTATTTATAGAATACCTAGTTATTTCATTTTAGATCAATTGTTTATTTTACACTTTAACTGTCTCTCATTAGTAAGTTTATAGAATGCCTAGTTATTTTATAGAATAACTAGTTAAAGAGTCAAATTAATAACATATTACACACTTTAACGGACACGGTCAGTTATTTCATGGAATAACTAGGTATTCTATGAAATAACTGCATTATATACTTTAACGGTAACATATATATATAATTGTATTGGTTTATTCTCTAGAAAATGTTGATGCCTGGAATGTATTAAAATAAACATCCCGAATGAAAAATATTTGTGTCTGCCCCTGGTAAAAGGCCTCTATTAGGGGGAGTGGAGAGTTCCAGAATCATTTTTCTGGAATGTACGATAGGCAATTCTATTTTACTTCCTTGCAACTAAAACAGTCATTAAGCAGGGGGCTAGACAGCAGTTATCAGGGAGTGCGGGTTAGGGACCTTAGTAGACAAACCTGTTGTATATTTACTTATAAGAGAGTATTTTGAAATAAGATATGCGGTTAAGAGGTAGGTGTGATAAGACAGAAATCGAGACACTGGGCCACTAGGTGAATAGGGATTATATGGGCAAACATATAAATTCATTTATTTCGTTTCCATTTATGAAAGAAATCGCATAAATATTTTAGCAAAATTATATACAGGAAAGTAGCGGACGACATAATGTTACGAGGTATATTTACTATTTATTTTTAAGAATGTAACTTTCGCATATATTTTCACACATTTATTTACAGATTGTAGTAGATTACACTATATATTGCTAAAAATAATGTAATTTAATTTTTTTATAAATATTTTTACCTGTTACTGCGTATCGTTCATTTTCAACTTAAATGTTAAATTAGTTAACAGAATACAAGCCGAAAAAAAGTGAAACCAGGTATGTATTGGTAATATTTTTTTTATACTTTTAAAGTTTAATGAACAATTTCGTGGAAGAAAAAATTAAGATTTAAAATATTAAACTTTTAGATAAGGAAATAAAAAAATTAGGAATGAAGCAAATTTGTTAAAAAGAAAATGTTCCGGTATTCAATGTTAATATTGAAATTTTTTGTATATTAAGCCAAATTATTTTTGTTATTCATTTGTATTAAATTTTATAAGTTTATTTTTTTTTTCATATCCATAGATTTTAATAAAGTTATACAATACTTTTTAAACTTTTTATTACGTTTTCACTTATACCGAAAACTTTTCAAAATATTTTCAACGCAATAGCTTTAAACGTCAAAAATACAAAACTCTGCTAAAAATGAGTTAACTTCAAAAATAAACAATTCTGTTAAAAAGATTTTCGTTCATTTGATTATCTGATCTGAAAGCTTATACGTTTTAAAATTAAAAGCTAGTAGAAATGCATTAGTCAACCATTTCTTATTTAGTTTTTATATACATAAGATAAAATACAAATTTATATTTTTATCAGTATCCAGAAAAAAATGTGAGAAATACACTTATTTTACACTAAATATAATATTTCATAAATCAGAGTTAAGACTATAAACAATTTTTCAAAGAAGTACCTTTCCAGTCCAATTATACGACAAAAAACATTTTCAAGAAACCCCAAACGCACAAACTCACGCATAAAGTTATTAAAGTCGCACATAATGAAAAAAGTTGCACTCACATAACACCAGCAAATTAAAAGTAAATTGGAAAAGGGTGGATCTGATGGAAAAGCTAAGAAGTGATTTGTTTATGTACAAAGTACTCGTGTTACAGTTTATTTTTTAATCAGTCGCGTGAAATTACATCATAATGTCTTCTTTCAATCGTCAAATTCTCAGCCAAGGCTACTGTCTCACGGACAGTAATATTAAAAAAGAAAAATAAAGATAGTCTCTGTCCTCGTAACTTTAATGTCAAGTTTAGCTGTAAGGTCAAGGGAGAACCTTGGGAAAACTCTCTTATAATAAAATCAGATTTAAGTGCCTTTCAGCAAAATAAAACAAATAATGCAAAGGATATGATGCTTAAAAATGATTGATTAAAAATTTTCATTAATGATATTCATGAATTTTGTTTTCAAATACAAAAAAACTAAAACTTAAAGTTTACGATTAAGTAAATTGCCCTTTGCTCTATGTAAAATACTGATACGATGTCTCTTCTTTATTTGGAGTAGAAGTGTCTATTCTTAAAATTATGTTCAAAACTACCAGAATATGGTAAACTTTACCGAGTTTTTGACTCTAAAGAAACACCAAAAAGCTCTGTAATTTTTACAGAAGTGCTTTGGTAATGATTTTGGTAAAATAAACAATAAAATATAGTTTTATTACATGTGATAAAATTTGGTAAAGCTGGTTAACTCTTGTTATTTTATCACGGTATCTTGGAGCATTGCATAAACACCATTTATTCCGTTAAATTTGTTCTTCAGTTTTGTATATTTTACTAAATGTTTGGTAATAAGAACTATGAATTTGAAAACCAAAATTTCCGGTTAACCTTTACCATATGAAAGGAAAAATTATCAAATGAATGGTTTAAACAGCGTATATTTTGTCTTTTATTACCACAATTATGGTATTTTTACCAGAAATGCCATCACCATACAGTACTGTAATTTTACAAAAAAAAAAATACTCAGTGCGCAGAGATAAAATAATATAAATTGATATATAATGTCATTTTTCAATTTAAAATTTTAAGGGAAATATTTATGGAAGTATGTTAAAATATATAACTTATTCCGTTTTTTTTTTTCATTTCAAAGTTTAAAATAAGTATCTTGTAAATTACAATCACACGCGGTTAAATTCTGTATCACATAAAAGCTAGATTGAAAAAAAATTACTTCTTGTAGTATTTAATGATTGAATGGCTGTTGCACTGCAAATTAATGAATATTTTTTTTAAATAATTGGTTTATTTCAACTTGTACTATTATAAAAATATACTATATAGATTCACCCAATCTTATTAAAAAATCCATGCATCAATTAAAATACTTAACTGATTAATGTTTCATTAATTTCAAATTTAGTTATCTAAGGAAATAAATTCTAAGATAGGACTAAAAATAAAACATTAAAATTCATAATAAGAACTAAAGTGGAGCAATCTGGAAATCGAATTCGACAACAAAACGCAATTGAAATGCTGTCACAAATCTCGCAAAAAACCCAACATGTTAATGCAAGTTTTTGAAACAATATGTTAAATCCATAGTGAGTTTTCCATAAACCGTATTGGTTACAAAATTAGAAGCATTCATTTAATATATTAACTAAATTAAATTATTTGCGAAAACAATAATTTCATTAATTTAAATATAACTTACTCCAACGTTTGAATAAATATACTATATAAAATGGATTTCATTTTATCATGTATAATTTATAATGGAATTAATGCAGCATAATAAAATTGCGATTTATTAATAAACTTAATTGAACAAGCAAAATATATTTAAACTGGCTATTTTATAATTTTTAAAATTGTAAACATTATGAAATGTATGAAATTTTCGAAGGAAAAAGAGTATATACATTTAAAATTTAACATTTTTTCTCTTTTGGTACCAACTGTATTCAATGCCTGTATATTGAATATTGAGTTAAAGCTTTTTAAAATCAAATTCGCATACTCTTAAATCTACAAAAATAAATATTTTGTGTCAAAAACAAAAATGTAAAGGCACTCTCACATTAATTTATGTCATACCGCTGGTATATTTTATGACAAAAAATATCTAATAAAAATAAAAACTGTGCGTAACTGTTTTTTTCATAATAATAATTTATAATGTTGCACCATAAAGTAAATAGTAGAAATATATATAATTACAAGTAATAATAGTCCCAGTACATAATATTGATATTTATTTCTACTAAGAAAATAAATGTTTCCGCTGCGTGAATAAAAATTACGATTTAATTTATTTTTAGTAATGCATCAAAAAAGTATAATAGTAGTGTTCTTAATTGATTCGATCAAATTCTTTTTCAAAGTTTGTAATGAATAACAAAGTATAGTCAAAAAGATAACGTTACTAAAATTCGCATACCATCATTCAGTGTAAATTTAAGAAAATAAACACAAATAATTATTCAAAAAGTCTTTCGTTAACAAACAAAATTAAAAATATTTATTAAAACACTTTTCAACATTGAGAACAATTATTTAAACATTTTATTTGCCCCTTTTTAACACTTAAAAATTTTTCCTCCTACTTTAATTAATTTCATAAGGTAAAATATAAGGTTTTTATATAAAACATATATGAAATTATACCTTTAGGAACATTTAAATCATCATTAGAAATAATTTAAAGTCTTAATTCGGTGAAAAAAATTTCCATATTAAAAGAGGTTTCATGTTTTTCGTGATATAAAATTAGTTGTAATAAAGCAGATTTAAAAGCAGTATAAAATGAAAATTGTAAAGATTTAATGGCTCACAAATCATTCTGTTTACAAGCTAAATTAAAATCAACATTTTAAAATTTCATTTTGATTTATTTTATTATGTATCGAAGAACATTTTGTATAAAACATAATAAATTTGATTTAAACATAATAAATTTTACCTCAGTCCTCTTTCAAAATAATCGTAACTTAGCAAAGAATTTATCTCTATTAACGTAGATTTCATGTTTACCAAAATAAAGTATTATTATCTCTTTTAATGGAATCATAAGACATATAATGTCTATTAGAGACTATTAATAAATCTCCAACGAATACTTCCTTGCAAGACTTTGAGAAACGTGATGTGGATTGAAAAGAAGATGATAATGGAGCATGACCAGAGAAGGGCATTAAGAAACAAGTAATTTAGTATTGTGTCATATCAGATGCATTACGTCCTGTGTTTATATGTGATTAACTTTGCACTTGTCATTAAATAAGCCACTTTGCTTCACATTAAATTGCCATAATGTTTTTTCAAGGATATTCTATATTTACTTCTTAAATTTTTTCCAATGTGTTACTGTAAATTTTTAACTACTATTTTAATGCCGTGAAATATTTGGAATTTGTTTATTTTAATGTCTACTTTTAAAATAATTTACTTTAATCTAGGGTAAGAAATTGTAAAATTGAAAAAAAAAATAAGAAAAACATTCAAATATGAATAAATTAAAGCTTGTGTAAAATAATTGATAGAAATTGCTAATAAATTAAGTTAAACAATGTAGTTATTTAATTAATGCCAGTTATTAAAATAAATTGTAAAAGTTACATAGTTAAAATAAGACGAGTTGACTTGAATTAAAAATTTAAAACTTGGAAAATAATTGCTTGGAATCAACTAAATAAATTACCTAGACAATATTTAAAGTGATGAAATAAAATGTACTATTTATTTCTTATGAACAAAAAAATTATAAAATTAAACTTGCATACAAAAAAGTTAATTATTCTAAAGGTAATGAATATGATCAGACTTATGTAGCTGGAAATACCTCTGTTGTATCTTTAAGACATTTCATCTTTATGAAAATATTAAATATTTAAACAGTTAAGGATTTTCTTAAATTTTAATATTTTAATAGTTCTATGTCTGTATTAAAATAGAATTATAAATTGCAAATAAAACTTCCACATTTATTCTACAATTTAAATCATATTTCTCAACGCATCTCTTTTTCATAGCACAGTAAAAAGCGGATTTTTATGACTTATTTGCAAAACGATTGTAAAACCTTCTAATTACATTATTATTTTTATAATTTATATCAAATACAATATTTTTTAATCATATTATTGTTACTTACAAGTAACCAATTCTCACTATTATTTTTATTTAACTATTACCAATTATAAATACTTAGTTCAAAACGTTTTATCTCTAAGTTCTGCTATAAATAAGCAAACTTAAGAGTAAAAACATTCTTGATGTAACATACTTTCATCATATTATTTTAAATGTTATTAAAGTTAACTGCTCATAAAATTTTTCCTTTCCAAAGTATATTTTAGAATTTCTTTTTTTTTTTAATTTTAAACATGTTATTAGTTTTATAATTTTTAGGATAGGATGGATGTTCTCTATGCAGAAATACCCCAAATTTCAAAATGATAAATTAGTAAACTAAATCAGTAAACATCAAATTAGAGTAAATATCAAATTAGGTTTTTAGACTTACACTTCATTTTCAAGTTATTTAGCATATATCCTTGGTATTCTTTACGAGCTTCGAAATTTCAAAATAAAACTAAAATGATTTATAATTAATTAAATGTCATTTGATTAAATTATTTTTTTAAACTTTTTAAAGTAAAATTTTATTTTAATAAAAAAAACAGTTTTTTAAAGAAGTCTATTTTTAAAAAAAATCACGTTTAAAAATAATCAAAAAATAATTTTAAAAAAAAAACTCAAATTCATATATTTTCGTCGATTAAAAAAAAATTATTTTTAAATATTATGACATGACAGTAAATTCGTGGATGTAGCCTAAATTCGTGGATGTTATTATATTATACCCAAGTTTTTTCACACAAATTAAAATTTTTATTTTAAACAAATGATACGTTTTTTTTTTTCAATCTTAATTATTTTTCACGAAGCACTAATTAATGTCATTATTTAAAAAAAAAAACTTACTGCATATTTCCTGTTTTTTCGTGCTGACTCAGATTCAAATAATGTTGCCCAATTACCATCAAATCTTTCGAAATAATCATAATTTTTCTCTCAGATCTATAACAGATTAGACCTTAAAAACAACTTCTCATCTGTACTTTTCAAACCAAAAAATTTGGCTAAATAGAGCTACAAGCTAAATAGTAGAGTGTATATAACTGAACAGAAGAGTGGACTATGCCCGTCCAAGTACTAGGCCACTTCTGAAGCGCAAGAGGACTTAAGGGCTCCTCCGATTCACTAAGAAGCACAGTGGCGAATGAGAATAAGAGCCACGCGACACAGCAGAACCTTTGGCGATCGTTGAATAGAGCGAGTAGTGGCAGGGGGTGTAGGGAAGAGTGGGGGAAGATGTTGCTTCTTCCGAATTTCTTTGCACCAGCTGTAGGGATCACACTCCGGTTTCATAAGAGAGAAAATTCCGAACTCATAAATTAAGATTTCGTAAATGTGTCCGGCAGATTATGACACTTTTGGGAGAGATAAAAAAAAGGGTATGAACCGTGAATGACAGTGACATTGGGAAATGGTGATTTGCATATATGGAAAGTAGGTGTTGGGAGAATGCTGTGGATGTAGAAGGGTTATAAATTTAAATGTTGAGTAAACAATTTTAAATAAAGAAGAATAAAAAACTGAGAGAGCAAATTAACAAGAACGTTATTCAAAAGTGCATTCTTAAAATTCTTTTATAAAATAATGCTTACTATTATGTTATAGAATAAATTATTGTTATAATTTTTCTTAAAATCTCTGTTTAGCCTATAATAAAGCTTATTTTATCACACACTTTATTTTATCTAATATGAAATGACCATGAAAGGCTAAAGCATTGAAACACCAAGTAGTTTCCTTTCAATAAAAGTTAGCAGCACTTTAAATGTAGAGCGCATGAGGGAAACTTGTAATGCAACGCAAGGAAAATATTAAAAAAAAAATGTGTTTTATTAAAAAGCACTTATTTGCAATTGCTCTTAAATTGCTATTTTTAAAAAAAAATCTTAAATTTTTTTCTAAACAGAAGATAATCTGAAGAAAGATTTTCTCTACAGAAGATTTTTTATCGATTTCCGACGGTGTTTAAAAATATAATACAAAAATTATATAATAAATAAAAAGTGTTTTTGTTTAATAAATGACTAAATAATATAAAAATTATATTGTTTAATAAAAATGTTTAAATGGAATATAGTTTCAAGGAAACAAAAAAAAATCATGGAAAATGTGAATTTTTTTTTCTCTTAAATAAAAAAAAAAGCATATGTACATGAAACTACTTCTTCCGCTGCACTATTTTTTGACTCATTATTTATTTACTTATGGAAAAAATAATAATAATATTTAAAAAAAATGACTTAAACTGTGCATTACATAACTTTTGTTTGGGCATGAAAAAAATGATATTTATTTTATTAAAATTCTGTTTTAGGAATATTTAGAAAAAAACTATTGTGATATCCAAATTCTGAAAGTCCCATTTCCTAAATGAAAGATTGTAGCTTCCATATTTAAATTTAGCGCAGTTTATTTGTAACGTTCTTTTTATGTCTATATTTATTTATTTCAAAATGCGTATTATGTGTTTAAAAAAACTCATTCTTTGAAGATTAATTATTAAAGTTTTTCTATGAAACTTTCAGACATCATAACTAGGGAGCACTATTTTATTACAGCCACTTTACTGCATAAAATAAAAAATTTCATAAGGGCTTAATTATTTCAATGTTTATTTCATTTCATTTTTATAATAAAACATTTTTGTAATAAGTTATATGCTGCAAATAAATAGTTTCAATATATACTATTTTGGGCTATTATCAAATGAAATTTTAGTTCAAAGTATTTAAACAAAACTAAATTGCAAATATTGAAGCTTATAACCATAGATATTTTTGTTAAAAGCTTAGTTTTGTTCAGAAAAATAAAAATTTACAAATTGCGCATGATAAATTATTCCATGTCTTCTTCAACGAATGCATAAAAATAAATAAAATAAAACTTTTATATTTAAGGGGCAGAAAAACCACTTCAAAAGAACAACCAGAAAGAAAATAGCCACCCTAAAATTATTAAAATATTCAGTTTGAAACCGAATCTACACGGAATGAATTCTTACGACACTTGGGGAAAAAACAAATATACGAAGGGCTAACTAACTACTAAACTGACTTCGACTATCATAAATTCCTGCAAAACTATTTCCTTACACAAAGCCATACTTGACAGGAAAAACTATCACAGGCGCCAACACGAAGCCGGATCTAAGTTTGTTGATATCATCTGTTTCAGTTTTTCTGCGAAGAAATCATCTAAATAAGCAAAGCGATTTCAAAATAAAAAATAAGTGTATCTTCTTTTATGAAAAAAATTACCATCGCAAGAAATAATTTTAAAACGTCAAATGTAAAATCTTCCTTCTGATTAAAGTACTATTTAAGTTAGCAGCAAAAAAAATTTGAAATAAAAAAAAGATGAGGTTTTGACTTTCAGGTTTCAGAAAACATTACAATTTTGCAATACTCTTGTTTTTTATGTATTTTGAATTAATTAACTAATTATATCAACTTTAGTTCTAAGTTATTTTAACAGTTAAAAATTCATTAATTTTGATCTCACCATTAGGAAATACGTTTTCAGATTCTAATTTTCATGAGGCACATAATTTCTGTAAGCAAAACTTATTATTGTTTGAGGAAATAAGCAACTTTTAAGAAAAAATTCGTTTTATATTGCGTGAAATATTTTTTCATTATTTTCATGTTACTAAAAATTCCTTAATATTAATTAATTGTTACGCTAAATTTATTAATCTAAAGTAAATAAGCAATTTTAAAAAGCCACATTCAGCTGCTAATACCCTTTTAAGGTGCTTATTTCCCTAAAAAATGCCGAGTGCAAGACACATGTATCTAACCTTCATTTATTTTTCTAACAATATACATACATAGTGAATTAATGACTCAAAACTTTTAAACATCATAACCTCGTAAAATTGAAACGAACTCAGATGACTAGAAAACCTAACTTCCAAATCGAGCATTGAAAGAACTATGAAATGGGGTGGCATGGCAAAGAAAACACGGAAATATCAACTATAAGTTCGATAAAACTTGAGCAAGAAAATAATAAGATTGTGATAATTCCGAGAAAATAATATAATTCCGGAATACACATGATGCAATATATTTGCGGTCATTTAACTATCAGAGTTTCTGATACAGCAAAGAGATTTAACAGAAATATTCGGTACGATTAGCTCCTGATAAGAAACATTTTTTGAAAGGTTGATTTTATGTTTTTATTTTTTATTTACAAAATCTTTTTAAACAACTTTTGATTACTGATATTTTGATTGATTAAACTGATTAAAACACACTTTTTTTAATACACAAGTTTCATAAACGTTTGATAAAGCATACAAGATGACTATTTTCAGAAGAACTAAAATAAAAATAATAGTTTTAATGATAACTTTAGGGTGTGAGAAATGGATTGAAAATAACAATTGCAGTATTTTTATGGGTATTTTTTTATAGACATACAAATAGCTAAAATTTAATAAACTATTTAAGTGATTTTAATTTTTGTAGTTATCTACTGTTTTAATGTTACTTTAAGTCTTCAGAATAATTTTTTTCATGTTTATAAGTTGTTCAATATACATTCACTGAATGCTAAATATTTGGAGTTAAATACTTAGGTAACTCTTAACATCGCTTGCCTACCAAAGAAAATTATTGTGTTATTACGTCAAAAGCACAAATGGTATTGTTTGTTGTTGATATTATTTTATGCTATTAAAAAACTTTAAACAGATTACAAGCTGCAACAGTACAATTCCACAGCAAAACATTGTTACGGTTTTATCATATTTTTGCAAAAAACAAAAGTTTTTAGTTGAAATTTCGTATACCTTTACCTTTAAAATATTGTTTTAAAATAAAATAAGACAGTCCAAGACGCTTGGACAACAAAAAGTTATGTTGTGTTAGATTATAGGGTAATTCAACAATTTTAATTTATATATGAAATCTAAGGTTTTCTGTATATTATTACAGCGGAAAGGAAAATCGTAGGGCTGCTATTTTTGCGAAAGGACAAGCTTCAAATATGGATATTTTAGAAAGTTGTGAATTGTTTTTTTTTTATATAATATATCTTTAGTTCATGTAACTGACTAATCTTATATCATGAAAAATTTTACTGCTACAAAAATATTGTTATTTCAATTAAACTACTATCTACAACACCAAATTGGATTATAACCAAATAAAATTGGTTCTTTGAAATGATTAAATACGTAATGAAATGATTAAAATACGCATAAAATGTTTGAATTAGATTTATCAAAATAATAAAAAAAAATCTAGTCAAAATCGGATAACATTGTAACAAATTACGATATAAAGTACCAGAACTTAGGGTGCATCATCAATAACATACATTTTACCGTAAAAGCCATATTTAACGTAAAATATTATGCCGTAATTTTTACATTGATATTTATTCAATCCGAGTGATTCAGTGACTTCTACGGCAATTATTATGGTAAATCAGATTTTTTGCTCCGTAGCATGTTTATATGAGAATGGATTTTACGGTAAAAAGTAAGGTGCCGATAATTTTTTCCGATATTTGAATCGGAATTTTTTTCAGTATACTACTTTCAGATGCATGTGATTCAAAACATTCCCCTTATTAAGTGTTATTAAGCATTAGTGTTGAAAAATCGTAAACCAGATGAGCGTTAAAGATGCAGAAATGAATTCGAATTACGTTATTTCCTTAGTTCACTTTATATAAATGTAAAGACGCTTTCACATACTTCAGATTTATCTGTTCCAAAGCTTTCAGAAAAAACACCTTCATTATAAAGTGACCTCAATTTGTTTTAAAACTCATAGAAAGTTCTTGCGCAAACACCAGTAGAATGGAAGAGAAAAAAACAGCATTAGGCAGCAAGTATGAGTATACAAAATTGTTTGTGTAGAAAAACAATAACATTCATTGTAGTAGTTTGAGCAGGAAATATCTGCGTAGAACAACTATGGCTCAGACGTTTCGCGGCATATCTCCGTCAGGGCTATTGTAAATGAAACGTGGTCAGAATTAAGAAATCAAGAGTTATTTACCAACAACGAACTGTTCTCTTTATTGAGTGGTCTTTTCAAAAGTTGTTGGAAAATAATCATTTGAATTGTAATGCTGTGATGAAGTGTTTCCGTTTGACAAATAAAAGGAATGACCCAAGGATTTAATTTTAAAATTTTATTTTATGTTTGTTTACTGAAATTTATGCGTGGGATATTGTTTACTAATCTTATAGTTTTAACTTCCAAAGCATTGTGCTATGCAAATTTTATGTATTTCACAATAGATATGTATCTTAAATCCAAGTACTTGGCATTATTTCTTCGTACTTGACACAGGGTGCCCTTTTTTGAACCTTGTGCCATTAAATCCTACGTTAAGAAAAAAAAGTATGATCATAACTACCAGAATATGGTAAAATATAACGCGTATCTGACTCGATGGAATCCCCGAAAGGCTCAGTAATTTTTACCAAGGTGCTTAAGTAATGATTTTTGTAAAATTAGAAATAAAATATAGCTTTATAATATGTGATAATTTTATAGTGATATCATAGAGTATGGCATAAAAATCCTTTATCTGGTTAAATTTAGTTTTAAGTTTTGTATTTACTAAATTTGTGGTAATAACAGCTATAATTTAACTTTCGCGACGGACCCCTTGCTTGTCCTGGACTTTTTAAGAGTGTATGGACTCATGGATAATATCTAGCTGCCGCTAGACAGGGAGGGGATTAGTCACACACGCACACACAACTATAATTTTAAAAATGAGAATTTCCAGTAAACCGTTAATATATAACAGAAAAATTATCAAATGAATGGTTTAAATATCGTATATTTAGGTATTATTTACCATAATTATGTTTTTTTAGAAGAAATGTCATTGCCATACAGAACGGTAATTTTAGCAGAATTTTTTTCTCTGTGTGTACCTCACGCTTACGTACTCTTGCTTACGTCCTCACACTTACGCTACGATGCTCTTACGTACTCTTGCTTGAAAATAATAATTAGCTTCACCAGAGTAATTGTTTCACCAAAAATATAATAACAATCCTCTAAATATATATTTTAAGAAATAATGCCTTTGTATAACAATATTTTCATTTATTTATTTACTTTAAATTAATATTATACTCATCATTAATTTGGTTTTATATTTATTTTACAAAAAGAATGTATGAAAACATACCTTTAACATACATTTTAATTCCGTGGAGAACTCTAAAGAAAATATAATTAATTCATTGATTCTCCTAGATTTTTAAACCAGATTTATAGTTAAGGGTATTTTATTTGACTGGAAAAGAGTTACGTGTTATTTAATAAGATGCGTGGTTGAAATACATCGTAAAGTCAATGTCATCTATAGGCATTCTATTTAAAGTGTTTTTCAGTGTTTCATTTTTTTACTAAATGTGTGGTAATAATAATTATTATTTTTAAAAAAGCAGAATTTTCAGAAAACCCTTAGCATACGAACGAAAAAATTACTATCTTTCAAATACCGTATATTTTTGTTTTATTAATAAGAATTATGATTCTTTATTGAAAATGTCATTACCATATAGTACACTTAATTTACCAGTATTATTTTCTTCCCGTAGGTTCCGCTAACTTTTGCTGTATCTCGATAGCTTTTATTTGCTTTATAGCCAATTTAAAGCATTCAGCAAAAAAATGAAACATTCAAATATATATGCATACACATTTGTTTACCAATTTGTAAAATCATTTGAAACTTTCAATTCGAATTTTCTTGTTACGCTGTGTGAAGTGTGAAAGAGATTTATTTAATGAAAATTTACTTTAAATTATGAAAGAACTTTGAAGTTCGAAGTGTACAGTCAAAAAGAGATAAAACCAATACTTAGGTCAGTGTTTATAGGTTTTTTTATGCTTATTTCTATTTCTATTTATTTCATTTATGCTTATCATTATATATATTAATTATGCGGCTTTCCATTCCTTATTAGTTATAAAATTATAAACAACTGCTTTCGGTGTTGAAATCGAATAAACTCAACTAACTCAACTATAAAAATAATTATGGAGGTAAACAGAAGTTCTAATGGGCAATGGAGTTTATCTGAACTTCCAAAAAGAGATAATTTTAAATAAAAGATATTTAAAAATGCAAACAATGGTGAGGTGTTACATGATTTATAAAAAAAAATAGCTGCAAAGCGTAAAAGAAAATGATAAGTTGCAAAACAGTAAAATAATGAACAATTTACCTAGGAAGTCTATAGAATCTTCAAAAATTATGGAAATAGGATTTATGTTTTTTTCCTATGCTATTTTTTATTAAACTTGGAGTTAGTCAATTAATATACTCCATTCACTTTAATATCGTTTAGATTTTACTATTTTTTATTGTTTTTCTTTCTTTAAAGATTCAAATTGTGCAGCATCTGAGTCTCAACCTCAATAGGCAATTATATAATTTTTTAATACATTATTATATCTTTTTTATATAATATTGTATATTTTTTCTGTATTCCAGATTTCGGGGAACAGGATATAGATGATTAGTTAAAGATTTGTTTACGAACAACTGAACCTAAACATTTATAAAAACTCCTCATAAAATTAGAATAATAGAGCGATAATTAGATAAATAACTATTTCTTCAACTTACAAAACGAAACCTAAACAAAGCGTTTAAAAAAAAAACACTTAAATTACATCAAATTAAAATTCGATATAATAAATATATTACTCAAAAAATTTAAGCAACCCGGTCACGTGATGCGAATTCCTTGAGGGTAATAATAGTAAATAACAACAACCAACAAAATAAAAAGCATGGTAACAAAAGCAAGAAAATGATACTCAAGCATTATAACAGAAACTTGGTCAAGCCAAGTCAATGAACTCGGAGCAGTAGTAGCCTCAATCGACGCCATTGTAATAGCTTGACCCTGAAGCCTACTGATCGAAGCGCTGTTTGCCTCCCGTGGTTAGTGCACGAGGGAAAAAATAAATGAATAATAATAAATAAAAATGATGTAGTTCCGGAAACCGAATAATTCCTCCTATCGTTTTTGCATTATTTATTATTCTAATTACATGCAACTATATGATACGCTTTTGTTGCAGATTTTGGTGCATCTTTAGCTAGGTCACAGCATTAAGAATGAGAGACTTAAGATCCAATTTCTCGAATTAATCTCGAGAATAATGGAAGCTCTGTGAAGAATCATTCGAACACCCCACTGAGATGACTTTGAGGGTGCTTTAGTTAATACTATGTTTTAAAGAATTATTTGAGGGAGAAAAAAAAAGATGAATTATAGATGAGATGAAATGAGAACTAGCTTAAAAATTATCATCAGAGTTTTTTGTGGAATTTTTGTAGAAACTTGTCATGAGTATCGTTACAGTTTTGCAATATATTATTTGTGATTAGGGTTCAATAGCATCGTTGTTGTTTCAGTACTACGCACGCAAGCAATTCAGATTTAATTTTTACACTTGAAAAAAAAAATTTATTTCCATCATAAATGTTAAATTACTTCTTAAGAAATTGCTTTTGTAAAAATAATTGACTGACAAACTGAATTATTTTATAAAACATTCAGGTGTTTAATTTTACAGTTGGTCTGTATTTTGAGTAAACTTTAAATAAATTTTTGATTAAATTAAAATTTGTGTAAAAATAAATATATTTACATGCAATGAAGAAAAAGTTTGCACTTGATTAGGATTTTCGATATACCGAGAAACGATTTTTCAATCCAGTGAACTTTAACAACCTGCTTTCTTGTTTAGCATTTTCTTAAATAAGAAAAATATTTGTTTATCTGCTTATTTAGTTCAGAAAACAAAATTTGGAGGAATTAAAAACCAAATTGTGAAGCAATCTCCAAAAAAGTAAATGAGTCGTTAAAAGCCCATGGATTGTAAATTAGCAACCAGGAACCTGACGCAGAGTGTTTTTCCTTATCATCTGAATAGTTTCTAAATGGAGAAAGTGAGTAAGAAAGCCACATTTATACTATAAAATGTGTAAATTTAAAGATATTTCTTCCGTCTTTGCAGATATAGAGATAATAAAAACTAAATTATCTAAAATACCATGGATCTTAAATTATAAATCTTAAACAAGAAAAATGCATAGTCCACTGTACACAATTACTACTTGTTTTATTATGCATATTAATCATTTATGGCATTGTAATTACTAGTTTCAACACATTTTTATAAGTCAAATTTTAATTTAACGTTTGTAAATGTTTACAAATTAATATCCTATATAATCATAGGAGAACAGAAACTATCCAATCAGCTGAAGTATATATGTTTAACTGAATTCTCTCTACAGAGTACTTCTTTAAAACATTGAGTTTCTTTATGTCTAACGTTAAGCGCTTTTAAATAACATAAATCGGTTTCTCTATTATAGTGTGTCAGTTATTTGTCAGTTCCACAATTTCAATTCTTAAAGTGAAACAGTAAGTTAGGTAACGCTCACATCAATTGTAAGAATAGAGTAATAGATAGTAAAGTGTCATGGAAAGAAGTTCTTGGTGATTGATGAAGGACAAAAACAATACAACAGGGATAAAAGTTATCCTTTGTTACTTCCTTTTAAAGAGTTGAGCAATTGTGTCGAAATGTTTAACAAATTATTTGCTCATTCAAGGATGGATTCAATAGGAAGATTTACATAATAAATAATCATAAATCCATAATGTTAAATTGCAGTTTTTTCATCTATAAATTTGCAACTTTGCGTAATAAAATTTACAATTGCTATCTTCTTAAATTTATGTTGATGCTGAACTATAAAAGTTCCGTTACATACTTAATTGATTTCAAACATTTTCATTACAGAAAATTTTGGTAGCTGTAACATTAATTGAATAAATTCTTCATACATTGTTAGAAAATAATTGATAATTGTTCTTATCATTTTTTACAGAGGAATACTGAAGCCTATTTAGAAAGCGGGCATTTGAGAATGTGACTTACTACAAGATTTTAAAAAAATATATCTGAATAAACTAAAAGCAAACAAGAAAATTCATTCCACACTTACAAAACAACTCTTTTTTTTTGGTTAAATTTTAAAAATAACTCTGTATAAAGTCAATAACAAAAAAAATTATCTATCAATTAGCTTTACATTTAAATAATCTATCAATTAGAGCCGGGATTGCTCAGGGAATAAAACGCTCGGCTCCCGATGAGGTGACCCGGGTTCGAATCCCAGCGATGACTGGACGATACGAATTTCACACCCGGCTCGCATCGGACACAGTGCTGAAGTAAAAATATTCTCAGTGGTAGATGAATCATGGGTCAGAGTCCCCTTGTCTTCAGGAAAAACGCGAGAAGTTTTCGTAGTTTTCCTCTCCATGTAGCGAAAATACGGATTAGTTCCACAAAAAATCCTCCACGAAGGCAAATTTATCCAATAGTTGATACAAAAGTTCTCTTGTCTTCTGGATTGGGTTCAAAATTACAAGGCTACGGAGTTGAACATTGGTAGTCATGAACTCAAAACTGGATCGTCTGTTCGACGGTGATAAAATAAAATCTATCAGTCAATATAGTAAGGAATATGACCCTTAAGGTGCTTACCTTGCATACAACTCTGAATGGATTGCTTTGTCGGCGTCATTCTGTATGCGCGTTTATTAGAGAATTGGATAATTTATCAGAAATGCTAATTTAAAGCTTGGAATCCCACAAATTTTTTTGGCTTTATTGTTACGCTATATGTGTGCTTTAGAAGATTGCAAGTATGAGAACAGAAGAGTTCATATGAAATGAAGGTAAATTAAGGTTATATGAACGGTAACGAAATCAGAGTGGTTCATTTAAGAAGTGAGATATATGGTATTATATGTATGAGATCAGGAAGATCCATGAAGGTGTGATGTGAATGATTACGAGATATTAAAGGCTTCTATAAAATACGAAATGATATCCATGATATGAATGCAAAGGAGGTCAGGAAAATTCATATAAGCTTGAAATAGATTTTTGTGATGTAATTCGTGGATACGATATCAGTAACATTCATATTTTCACAAAGGAAAAAAAATTGTTATTGAGTAGGTAGAAGAAAAAGAAAAAAAACAGCGTTTTTTTTAATGCTATGCAATTAGTAATATTTATGTGAAGTAGGAAAAGATTTCTGTGTTAGAACTGGTTACCTGTTGAAAAGGTACTTTTTTCTTCTTTTGAGATGAAAGAAGATTTCCATGATGTGATTTCTATGACAAGACCAGAAAGATCATATAATCATAAATATACGGAAGGAATTAAATAGTTATAAAAAAAAAATTCGATTGATTTTTCACAGAGTTACAAATATTCAGCCTTAAAAAATTTTTTTAGAATTTGTCAATTTAAAAATAAATGCTAAAAACTTTATTTTTCCAAATATTTACAAATTGAAATTTTTCAAGGAATAGTAAATGCAATTTTTTTCATTCAATGACCCATTTTTAGAGGAAAAGAGATATAATTCTGTATGGATTATCAATGAGAAAAGAGGTTAAGAAGGAATACAATAAGATATTTACATCGCCTGAATCTTAATAAATATAAATTCATCTTTTTAAAAATTGAATGATGGGTTTTTAATGTACTATTTTAAAGTGACGTAATACATGTTAGTTATACTAACTATTATATGGCTGAATAGCTATTACCCCTTTCTTTCAGGTCAGAAGTTAATGTTGTTTACCTCCGTCCGTTATAACAGTGATCTCCTCTACTGAACGAAATACCTCATCTTGAATGATTTAAAAACCGGTTAAGGGTAATACAAAGGTGAGTGTAATGATTTTCGTAAAAAAAAAAACCAAATAATGATGTTTTTATCTTTTGCCTAAATGAATTCGGAAAAATCTATTGAAATGACATCACCTTTAATATTAGAACGCATTTTTATTGCATTTTTAATAAAATAAATTTGAACATTCCTTGTTGTAAATCAATATTATTAATAATACAAAAATGTGCTCAATTTACCTGTTGTAAATTATTTTAATCAACTGTGGCGTACATACATCAATTATCAACTGTTTGCATTTAATTAACTACTTCTTTTCTTAAATAAACACCTATTATCAATAATAGGTGCATCATAATAGCTGAGAAGTATTATTAATAATAGTATTATCAATAATATTCAAGTTAAAAAAAATTGAAATTGTCTTACCAGTGGTATTTAAAAACTATTTCGTACTGTTCTTTAAAAAAATTTTTAAAAATAAAATGCATTTAACAATTTTTGTACAAAAGACTACTTTATTCAATGATTTTTTCTACTGTGTGTTAAATTCCATTCTTAGCGATGATTCAAAATTAATTTTTTAAAAAAATTAAAAAAAGTAGGTTAACTACATACGTAATTTTAAAAATTATCAGATATAGACTTCTACAAACTAAAGCTCACAATAAGCCGAACTTTAAGCTAAAATGATGTAATTTTAACTACTTCATCACTTTATGAGATATTGTCAATAATATCCAATGAATAATACAACAAACCTTGCCACGTAACTACGTATCATTCATAGTAACCAAATTATAACTGATTCGAATAATTGATTTAAAAACTTGAGAGGCATTTACTACCTTTTACCATACCTGCCTTCAGTTGTTGTGATTTATAACTAATCAATAATACTGGCTGTTTTAATCAGTACGTATGGTAATAAATTATTAAACGTAAAACCAAACCACTATATTTGCTGAAATATCCGATTTACTCCATTAACATAAGCATAGATATCACATTTACTCTGAATGGTACTGTGCAGGTCAAGTTAGAGTTATTTCCAAGAATCACTAATATTTCACGGGAGACAAAAAAGTAAAAAGTAGGTCATAACCACAACATAAAAAAATCTATACAAAGAAGGACAAAAATAGAATGCACATTCACTAACAGGAAGTTTTAAAATGAAAGCTAATGCCATCGAAATCGCAGAAAGTTGTGAAAGTAAATAATGCACTATGAGGCCCTGTTGGGTAAAACATAAAGGTAAGAAACTAGTGAAACTAGACTTATATCGACTAGTTTTTCCACTGCTTGGTCATGTAGGTTGTTATGAAAGGTCAATTTTATACGAAGCAATACAAGATTTTATGATATAACGTATATATAGGAAGTTGAAGTTTATCCTATGAGTACAGAAGTTTCTATAAATTCAACTAGGGATCATATAAGAAGTTCTTTTCTACTAAAAAATTGCCATATGTGAAAGTAATTTTTAGTATAGACTTCATAAAAAAATCTGCATTCTATAAGCTGCATTATATTCACCACGAATCCTATATATAATATTTTTCAATCCTTGATTTAGCGAAGAAATTGTATGCACTCCTTTCACTTCGTAATAATAATTGTGAGGAAAATATGCCTCCAGTTTTATTAAGTGTATAAAAATTTATCATATTAAAATTTAAAAAAATCTGTAAAATATATAATTTTAATAAGAATTTAGATTAATATTACTATGTATTCTCTTTATCAGTGAGAGAGAGGGAGAGAGACAGAGAGAGAGAGAAAATAAAAGGAAAAAGAAACGAAGCAAATATTTCAACAAAAGAACTTAATTTAGTTGTAAATGCCTCACCTTATATTGAAAATGAGTTTAAAAAGAAAAAAAAGATAAATGTATACAAATTAAAACAATAATATTACAGGTAAAGTTATAAAATTACTTTTTTTTATAATACAGACGAGATATTAGTGTGAAAAAAATCTATCATATATGAAAATCATAATTAAGAAATTATTAAGAAAATAAAAAATTACAAATTTAAATTTACGCATTCATAATTGCAAGAATGCATTGAAATGTAAAGAAAAAAAATCAAACACTTCTCTTGATTAAAATAACAGATCGAAAAGTTAATGAATGTAAAAGCTCTTGTAGTTGAACTTTCTAAGTTCAAAACTTCTTAACAAGTTTATTTATTTGTCTAAATTCTGGATGATACAAATTGTAGTAAACATCGTGTCCATTTCAAACCCGAAGCATTTTACAAGCGACTTCCTATTTCAAGGTGAGTCGAAAAAAAATTGTAAAAAAAAAGAATGCTGATTCAAACATAGTGAGTTTTCTGCTTAAGATCATGGATTAAAATTCCCATTGGATAGAGGAGTTCATTGACCTCTCATCAGTTCATCCTTTTGCCTCTTCGCATTTTGCAAAATGGGCAACCAGGAATAGTTTAGTCAGAGTTATGCTCGTTATTGACAGATCTTGTTACGTTTGTTAGAACAGTTCAAGGCTGAAATGTCTCGTGGGGACACTTCATCTTCTTTCCTTCGGGAGAAATTGCCTCTCAGCAGGAAAATTGAAGAGACTTTTTTTTTTCTCACTCTGAAAGAACAGACGCTGACCATGGAACGTAAAATAGTATTTTGAAGATGTTTATTTATTTTTTTTTTTTCTGGAACTGAAAAATTACATCTGTGTTTTCGAAAATTTTTTATTTAAACTTTTTGCTTTCTAAATACAGAGTTTTTTATTCATTAATGTACAGATCTTAGAGCCAAAACTGTAGCTTAGGTGTGAAATTTTATTTATCAGTAATCTGAAATAAGCAATACAGCAAAATACTATAGTTTTCAAAGGAAAGGAGGTATTATATTTTTATTTATTTATTATTTTTTATTTATTTATTTATTTTTTATTTATTTTTGTTTATTTATTTATTTTTTTATTTATTTTTTTATTTATTTATTTTTATTTATTTATTTTTGTATTTGTTTCATTTTAAATACGAATTTTAAAAAGGCCTATTAAGGGTGGTCTTTCTGNTTTTTTTTTTTTTTTTTTTTTTTTTTTTTTTTTAAATTTTTTTTTAAATTTTTTTTTTTTTTATTTAATCTTAGAAGTTCCTTTTTAGTTAGTTCTATTTATTTAAATTTATAAATTATTATCAACTTATTTGAATTAAATGGCTCTATTTATTTGATTAATTTCACTAGTTCGAATAAAGTGGTTAGAAACAAACAGCTAAAATCTATATATTAAAATCCTTGATGTAGAAATGAAAAAATCATCTGAAGGAATACTCAAGAAATAGTAAATCTAGAAATAAACGCTAGTGTAGAAATGAAACAATCAATTATACTCAAGGATTAGTTAGTGTTGGAAGAAAACAATAGCTTACACTCAAGAAATAGTTAGTGTGGAAATAAATGTTAGCGTAGAAATGAATCAATCAATTATACTCAAGGAATAGCATCGATTATTTCAAATAACACTACCAGAATTATTGATTTGAATGAGTGCCAAAGTGAATCAGCGAATTTCATCGTCATCAAAAAATCACATAATCCAAATCAATGATTACTATCAACAAAATTAAATAATTTAACTGTTACTTAAAATGTTGAAATATTAATTCGAGTTTACGACGACATATAATAGTTTGAATTGTCAAAATATAGATTTCCATTAAACGTTAATTCTTCAACAAAAAAAAATTGCATTTATATTTTGATTCAAATCAGCAATTTGACTAATTACTGCTTCAGTAACTAACTTGATTGTATTCTGCAAAAAAATTTTAAACGAACTATACTTCAAATTTTCTGCAAACCTAATATGTTGCTAAGTAGGACCATATTATTACTCAGATTCAACCATTTTAAATGTAATTGAATGATACTACAGTTTGAGTTAACCAGAATCATGATTTAATTAAACACATTAGTAAAGTTGCTGCAAATTTGAATGATATTACGGTTTAAGGTTCAATATTATTATATTATTCCGTTGAGCGTGTTTGATAACCTCATTTTCAGACGCGACCATTAAGTGTTTTATTTTGGCACCCTATTAGAAAAAAGCTGAAATTTTGAACTATTATCTTTTGTAATTTTACCCTTTAAATGACTCAATGGAATTCCGAAAAAATGACGTATTAGAAAATACGATATAAGTTTTTCCACAAAAGTTCAATGAACTGCGAAGCGTTGTTGGGGCCAACGCGATCTTATTTTCGTCACTTTATCTGAGGTGCCTCCTTTTTGCACTTGTCATTTAAGACAGAAAAAACAATCCCGGAAACAAGAAACACTCACTTTCCTTTGAACCTATCCCTTTTTTAATTCTTTTTTACTAGAAATTGTTTTAAGAAAGAACTTCGAGGAAGAGAAAAGTAAATAAATACTAAGAGCCTGATTGATATGTGAGAGAGCTAAGTGATTCTTTGTAATGAAATTTTTACAAAAATAAAGAACGTGACCGATGAGATAAAATTGAAAAGAATGTATGTATAATCAAATTATCAAACTTATCAACAAAAAAAGTGTGCGAATTTTGTTAAATAAATTCATTTTTTGATGAAACTGAAATTTCATTCGAATTTTTGTGAATTAAATTGATGCAGTTTTCTTTATACACATGAAAGAAATTGATTTGAAAAATTTCCCCTGCATGATTTGATGCATTGAAATAAAATGTAGAACAATGTAAGTCTGATCTAATTTTTTTTAATTAAAACTGTAATTCAGTTTTTATCATTTTATTTCATGTTTAAATAAAACGATATAAATTGAAAAACCTTGCGGTTTGTTTTGATCACATGGAAGTTGTCGAATTTAAATTTATTCTGTAGTAAGAAAACAAGATTTCTAATTGCAAACAATATTTTAAAAGTAAAAATGAGTTGTGCATATAAATAATAAATGAAAAATTAACTTAAGTGATAAAAGTAATCTACAGTGATAAAAATTTTAAAACCCAGTGTTCAAACTTAAGAAAAATTTTCATGCAAATTAAAGAAAATTTACACCATTTTAAAGTTGGAACAAAATGAAAGATATTTAGTTCAAAGCTCTCTCTAATTTTCTACGGTGTATACGAAATTATAAAAATATATTTTAGTTTAATATCTTCTATTCTACTTTATATATTTTAAGTATATTAGAAAAATTTCCCCCTTGAATTTTACATAGTATTTAATGTTAAAAAATACTTCCCACAGTTTTTTATAAAAACGGAAATAGGATATCTCGAAAGTTGCGAAATATTCTTTTAAATTTAATGTCTGCATAAATAAAGTTATTCTTTTTTAGATACATCGCTGGATAAAAAAAAACTAGAATCAACTCCTTTAACAGTTTTTTTTTTATAATAACGAGTTGAATAACCGACCTTTGAATTCGTTAACTTCGTGTTTGGGGGCACAAGGTCAATATTTTATGAAGCCAGATACGTAGGAAATCATCATTTATAACAACTTGTCATATCAAATTTAAAGTATTAAACTGATCTATTTCCATCATTCAGAACATTTTCTGTTTTAAACGCAGGGCAAAGAAAGATACGAATAGAAAATAAAAATTATGCATACATATTTTTAAAAAATTATATGAGTGCCCAATAAAGTCGAAATGGTTATTGGTTAGAGTTGACAAAATCACAGGCTACTTATGTAATTTTTGATGAATTGTATAATAATTTTTATTTAAAATAACAACAAAATAAATAATGTACGGAAAAGTATGACATTTAATTTTTAACGTAATATTTCCCAGACATTTATTGATGTGAATGGCTTAATAAAGTAAACATGATGCATTAAGAAAGATTTTACCTCTACTATGAAATAAGGAGCACAAAGAGAAATCCAAGTAACACTAATTACATCATGAAAGAAAACCACTAAATGTTTTAGGAAATATTTTCCCATTGGAAAGTGATACACTTCAAATTTTCAACTCAATTTTAAAAATTGAATAACTTTAAGCAAAACTCATCAAAAATTAAATTAGGTAGTCATAATTTCACTAAAGAAAAAATCGAAAGCAGCAAAACTTTTATGTTTTATTTTACAAATAATGTTTAAATGATTATTCATAAAATATTATAATTAACTTGATATCTGAATTCTATCGATTTGCTTATTTCCTTAAAAAAATTTATTTAATAAATTTTAAAAAACTCTTTTTACATTCATATTTAATAATTAATATTTTTTTAAGAAAGAAGTAATCATTTTCGACTTTATTTAATTTCCATTTAATTGCTTTAAAAAAGTTCTTTTTAATTGCTTCAAATTGAATTCGTAAGCATTTCTAATTAATTAATTGAAATAAAAGAGCTAGACTTATAATTAAGTATTAAATATTTCTGAAATAAAGAAACTTTTTATCTTTAAAAGTATTTAAATTCCAACAGTTAATGATTTTCTATACTTTGTGTCTTGCTTTAATCCCAATTAGACATTATACAATTAAATTAATGATTAATAATGGTAAAGAAAAAAAAATTCAAAATTAAATTTATACAGCTATGCAAGCTTGGGAAGCTAAGCACGTTTTAAAAATGTATTCTATAAAGAATGTAGAAAATATTGATATATTAAGAAGAATAAAAACAAAAAATGTCAGACTTTAACTGCATATGCTAGAATATCATAATTAACTATTTATGTTATACAGAGGCGAAACAGTAAACCGATGATGTCCCACGCTTTTTCTTTTCATCTTTCATAGAAAACGGAAAAATCCATAAAATTTCTTACAAAATTATTCAAGCGAAACATTTGACACCAGCAATTTTTTACGGCACTGAATCTTCTCAGAATCATTTAATTAACTTTCCAAATATATGAAAGAGGAAGAAAAGTTTAGGGGTGATCTCCAGATTAAAAAGTACCTACTTTTGGCTAAGTGTCGGAAATGTGACTTATAGCCTGCCTTTAACCGGAAGAAATAACAAGTACTACATCAAAGAATAGAAGTAAGGACATAAATAGGAAATCAGCTGAAAATTACAACGTTTAGGGACCAAATAATGAACTAATCATATCGTCTTAATTAAATGAATGTAAAGCTTCAAATAAATATAGCAATTATTTTAACTGTTAAACACCTTGAATCTAAAATTGAGCCATGACATTTACAAACCAGTAATCAATTCCTCTGTAATGAATTTCAGACATTTTTTATGTACAAATGATATAAAACGTATTGAATAAAATTTATATTTTTGAATTTTTTACCTAATTTTTTAGGTAACGTGCATAAATATTAAGTTGTTGGGAAAGTTCGCTCCGATTTTGAAAGAAAACACTATAAAAACCACAATTTTGGTATAAATTAAAATAAGGGCATTTTGTTCCAAATCTTTTTATATCATTCAAGTAACTTATTATCTCCGTTTTTACATAAACTCTCGGGTTTTTCTTCATAGGCTTCTATCTTGAGCTAAGAATTGAAGTTTTTTCCATCAAGATAATTGTGTAGTTATTGAAATGGTTATACATTTTATAGCACAAGTATTCTTTTGCATGGTGGATGAGATAGAACACCCTCATTAAGCTCAAGCAACATTTGTTGAATTGTCAAAGACACCTCAAACGCTTTTAAAGACCTATTCTAATTGTAATCAACTTTTTAGTTCAATTGTTTTCTTCAGTTTGCACACTTAGAAGCAATGCTATTCGTACTCCGTATTTTAGAATATCTACACATATAATTTACGTTTAATTATTCTCATATATACAAACCTATCCATAAATCGTCATTGCCTGTCCATACCTTTCGAAACAAGGCATAAACTTTTTGGACAATTCAGTATAATACCTAAATACAAGTTGAAAAAGATGCACAGCGCACCTCATTTATTCAATTGTTTGTTATTGTTTGTTCTATAGATTCAGAATAAGACGACGTGGGTTACAGTAGTTATTTTTAACAATAGATTTTGAAGTTGATAAGGTAAATTTTAAAGGTGAAAATAGTTTAAGCCAAAGAGGAACAAGATAATAAAATTATGTCCCTAATGGTTAAACCGTTTTGCACGCGTTAATATCTTTATTTTTCTACTATCTTTTGGTGTTTAGACACTGTGAAAGATTCTTGCTTAAAGAACCGAAACTATAGTATGTCCATTTCTGTACTTCATTCGCTCTTTATTCACGTTCTGTTTCGCTTTAATCAACGCAGGACAAAGGATTCCTTAGCTTCATTTTCTCTATTTCATTTGGCTACATTTCCCAAACTTCATTCTTAATATTACTTTTTTTTAAATATTTCTTTCAAACTTTATGCAATTAGAAATTTTTTGTATGTTTTTGAACTATAATTTAAAAATTCGTTCCTTGTATTTGCTTTTCAAATTAATGATGGTATATAATGACATACGACGCAAAACATATGCATAACCTTGAAAGATTCAACCTTATTTATTTTTCCAAATGCTTCCTAACTTCGATTAGAGATTTTTTTTAACATAAAATTGACATCAATTTCATTTTGTATACCTCGAAATGAGATAGATTTATATTATTTCAGTAACAGTCAGACCACGTGTGATTAAAATAAAATAAATGGTATTTCCATTAAAAACAGTCAAAATACTTAAAAGTATCTTAACTACCTCTGACTTAGTTACTTTTAATAGAATTAATTAATTTTTTTAAAATAACACTTAAAAAAGGACATTTCTATCTAAAATCTCGAAATTGAAGTAGGAAAAGAGATACGCTGAAGAAGCTATCTGAAGCTGTTAAAAATGCTATTAGACGGAGATAAGTTTATTCATTCTGTATCAAGTTTGGTGATTGATCGTTTTCGAACTAATCTAAATGAGTTAAAAAGGTTAAAAAATAAAAATAAGAAGATCAAGAAAAAAAAATAAGTAAAAATTTTGCATTTTAACACGTATTTTAGAGCATAGATATTTTAGAACATAAACAGCAACCTGACTTGTATAGATGTAAGTTAAAAATTTAGAGAAACATGGAAAAAATGTAATAGAAATTAATGAAAAAAGCAGAAGAAAAATTATCAAAAAATTATCAAAATGAAATATTTCTATATACTTGCAGCTTATGTGCAATTAATCTAATTTGTTATTATTTTTCTTAATTTTCTACGTTCTTAATTTTCTCTCTTTTTTTAAAAAACTTTTTTGTCTTTATATATAAATATTTTGATATTTAAATATTTTTGATATTTTTGTTTTTATATATAAATATTTTTCATATTTTAAATATTTTGTCTTACATATTTATTAATATTTTTAGATATTTTGTCTTTATATACAGTGGAGCATCGTTTATACGACGCCGAAGGGACCACCGAAAAACGTCGTATAAACGATAACGTCGTATAATCGATTTTTACTTCTAAAACTGAAACTAACTCTGTTTTCAGTTAATTTTAATGTTTAACGTNAATAAGTAAAAATTTTGCATTTTAACACGTATTTCAGAGCATAGATATTTTAGAGCATAAAGAGCAACCTGACATGTATAGATGTAAGTTAAAAATATAGAGAAACGTGGAAAAAATATAATAGAAATTAATGAAAAGAGCAGAGGAAAAATTATCAAAATAAAATATTTCTATATACTTGCAGCTTATATGCAGTTAATAAAACTTATCATTATTTCATTATTTTTCTTAATTTTCTACGTTATTCTCTCTTTTTTAGTAAGCACTTTAAGTAAAGAAAAAAACTCAGCAATAGACCGAATTGAGTTATGCAATAACCACAGCTGTCAAACTAAAATGCAAATGCAGATACCTTTATAAACTAAAATGAGTGACTCAGTTGTTAAATATTAATTAGACCGAATGTAAAGCTTTTCTTTAGCAAAACATTTGGTTTACTTTTTGGTACTTTGTATACTTACAGTCAATAAATTTATTATTACCAAAATACTTGATTGAGAAAAGGAAGAAAGCTCCTAAAATACATTTTGTAAGAAAATGACTAAATATTATGACTTTTTTAATCTTACGATTTTTGAAGTTCACAATATATCATCAAAAGATAAGATTACTATTGTCCGAAAATTTAACCCAAATCACCAACTTTGAACTAAAAGAGATCAATTTTAAAAATGAGTTTTCTATCATTAACTAGCATATGAACGGAATGCATAAATTAACAATAAACCCTTTCGTCTTCTGGGTTGCACCATTAAATTCCATGCATCAGATAAAAAAGCATTTTTTTGTATAATCTAAAGTTATATGTATATGGAATAACGTTATACTAAAATGAAATCAGAAATAATAACTGAAATCAGACATAGGTATATAATAAACTAAGTAAAATAAAAGTCTCACAACAGCCGTTTTTGTAGGCCAGGGGGGGGGGGTTAAGGCTGCACAAATATGTGACCAACGGCATGATTGTGGCAACGTGGTCAGTACAGCGCAGAGACCGCCTTTACTTCCAGACAAGCTTGATCCCATCGATCTGCAGATGGGTGTGCTTTAAGCCGCCACTGGGGATCGTACCCTAGTTCATCATTTTGACAGTCACTGCATTAACCTCTATGCCATCGTGGCTTCAAATAAAATAAAAGTATGAAATAATATTTTTTATGCGTTTATGATTTTATTTGAACTTCTACTTACATGCTGGATACTCCTTATTATTAATTAGTTTCTCATACGCAAATAGCACATAGCAGTCAATATCTTTAAGTTTCTGACATCTATAGTGTTTCTTATCATTTAAAAAAAAAATTTCTTTTTAATTATTATTATTTATTCATAAAAATGTTATTTTAACGGATATAAGCAGATTTTTAACTTCAGCGAAATCTATTAGTATTAAACTAAAGGCAGTGAATAAATAATGAACTATAAATTATACCATAGGAAAGAAAGAAAATACATACTGATTAACTTAAGGTAGGTTAACTTAGTAAAAAAGTTACACATTTAATTTGCTGTACAAAGCTACAATTTAAATTAATAATAGTTAATTATACTATGCATTATTATTAATTCTAGTATGAAAAAGCATTACATTAATTAAAAGAATCAACGGATTAAAATTATTAATATTAATTAGATTTATCTGACTTATCTAGTACTGTTATTAATATTTTGGCAAGAAATGTTGTCGAATTTGTCAACATTTTGTTCATCACTCTTATTCTTATATTATATAAGCCATTCATTTTACTTTTATGCATGTATTTATAATGACCTGATCAAAATAAGATGTGCGTGCGTTTTCCCATTCTGATGATTCTTCATGCTGATAAGGGAAGGAACATGAGACAGGGACAGGATACATTCTGCATTGTTGCACGAGGGGGACCGGATACCGGCAGGAAAGGGTCTTTGTTTTAGTAAACGCCGCAACAGGTCAAGATCAAACCCCCTGAAGTATCCCTATTATAATCGGTAGAAGGGAGAGAATATAAAAAAAAAATGAAAAAAAGAACATCAAATCACCCTTTTCCTCTCTCTGACCGTTACGTCAGAGTGAAGAATGCTGACGCTAACAGGAAGCCAATAAAAACACTTTATTCAAAGAGAATCACAATGGGGTAGAATAAAGAGAAATAAAAAAAAAACATTACAAGTACTGAAGCAAAACTAAAATGTGTACAACTCTAAATAAAATCGAAAAAAAGACTAAGAAAAAAAGAAGTCGCCATGCCCTCGTGTGAGAATACTCTGCTACGAGTAGGGTCATTGACCTCAGCAGAAGGCCACTCGGCCATGTTGCGGCTCACTGCGACCGGAGGGAGGGAGGATATTTAAGATTAATGCTAGAGTAAACTATACTAAACTGAGAAACAAGAATAATAGACTATATAATAGTTAAAATAGTTACTAACACAATAACACAATTGAACTGAATCTGTATCGAAAACTATTAGAGCGTGGGGTTTAAATTTATATTTAGTTAGATTCTACTAGATCATGTTAAATAGCTAAAATAATTACCTTCTCACCTTTGTAAATGTCTTTAAAAATAAACAGAGACTTGCTTTTTTTAGTAAAAAAAAATTACTCTTTTTATCAACTTACACAAATTTACTTAGCTTTGGATGAATTAAATGTAAAATGTAAACAAAAACTTGAAGAATATATATCTAGTGTAAACAAATTTTGAAGCTTATAAAAGCACCTAAAGAAAATAAGATAGTAAAGTCCATGTCCCTACAATACATGAAATTTTATTTGTGTACTTTTTTATCCATATGCTGCTTCAGAAAGTATTTTCATTGTTATTTCATATTTTTTAAATCTTTAATGTTTCTACTGCTTCTGTTTCTTCTACGTGTTACTTAAATAAAATTTTATTTGTGGCTGTAATATGATACAAAATATGTTCCTCAATGCTTCGATTAGGAATGATTGTTTGTCAAAGCTGGTCAAATAATTCTCATTTACTACTAAGTCTTATAGTTAAGTACTAACAACTAAAAAAACTTTTTATCTTACTTTTGCAATCGCTTGAATGCAATCGCTTGAATACTTTTGCAATCGCTTTAATAATTATAACAAGAATAATGAATCATTCTTATTAAATAAAAAATTACAATATAATATATCACGGTAAAAATGGATTTTACTGTAAAATGAATTTTACGAAAAAATGCCGGTACTTTATACCGTAATTCAACACTGAAATTTCTTCAGTGTAGAATTAAATACAAATATTTTAGTAGATTTGCAGATACAAAGATGTTTCAGTATAGCAAATGCAGAAAATATGCTATAATACATTGTTCCAAATTTCACATTAACAATAGTTTGAACAACACTACTACAAGAACAGACCCAGTTAAAAGGAACATAGTAAATAAATAAAAAATTGAAACGTTAAGAGTTACCCGTTTATAAATTTTAAAGGGAGTGCTTGCTGATTTTATATAAAAACGTGTCGCCCCAGATTACCATCCATGGCATAAATATTTCTCCTGCAAATCTTTTTGAAACGTTTAAAAAATATTGCTAGACTCAAAGTTCGCGGAACAAAGCAAAAAAGAAATTGAATGACTCAATAGTGTTTCACAATTTTACATCTTTCATAAATAAGTTAATTATAGGTTTATTCCCTACCAATAATTCTATATACTAAATCTAATAATTGTTCAATTTTCAGAGAAGAAAGCTTCCATTTTCTAGATTAACTATTTCTTGTTGAAATTCTTTGCGTAGATTATTTCAAAATTAAGACATCAATATGAAACTATTAAGAATAAATATAAAATAAATGCAAATAATATAAAAAAGAAATAGCTACCTTAAAGCAAAAAGGTGAGTTATTAACATAAGGTAGGCAATCTTTTAATCAATTTTGAAGGTACGAAGAACACGAAGGTGATTTGGGTTTTTATCGTTTTTTGAAGCTTCTGTTACAATGAATTTCTATCAGTTTTGAAGATTTTTAAACTCCTTTATAATATTTCTACATTGTTTTAAATTGAATGCAATTAACCAATTGTTTTTTCACCAATTAAAGCACAGAACAAACACATTTTGAGACTTTTAAGTTGTTTTATATCGATTATTTAAAGATGAGAAGAGTGATTAATTGTAAGAAATATGATTTGCTAAGGAAATCAAGCATAAAATTAAATAACTGTAATAAAATAGAGTGGATGATTTTTTAAAAAGAAATCAAAATTTAAAACAAAAACTGTTAAATGCTTATAAATATTTTTATGGTTGCAAATATGAAATTGAAACTCGAAAAAATATAATTGCATGTACCTGATAATTATAATTAACAAATCTTCTCTAACAAGATTTTGTTTTAGAAACAAAATTCTGGTAGAATGTCCATTGGTGCATGTGCTTAGAAGTCACGTATCTTTTTAGAATTGAATATGTTATTCTTATAATCTTGTAAAAATTTGACCTTGCCTTGGCAATGCACTGACAACTGAAGGTCAAGGTGAACAGAGGTTTCACCGAAGATGAACGCCTTTTTAAAGGTAAAGAACTGATTTATCAGGATTGAACTCTATCAATTCCTTTTTTTATCAGTCCATAAAATTTTAGTTACTTTCTTTAGTAAAAGACATTTAAATTTCACTCTTCTTGTGCCAAAAATAGTACCATTTAAGAAGTTGTATCACAAATGAATTACTAAAAGTATAAAAATTACACTGGGTACACTAAAAGTATTTTTTACAGTGAATAAAAATTACACTGTAAAAAAATTTGGATCAAATTACGGTATAAGGAACCGGTACTTTAATAACATCGTACATAAAATCCATTTTACCGTAATTTGCAAGTAATATTTGTTTTAATGATTCGGTTGTTTTGAAATTATTACTGTAAAAATTATGGTACATCAGATTTTTTGTTCCATAGCATATTCCAGTAAAAATGGATTTTACGGTAAAAAGTACTGGCACCCTGAATGCCGATACTTTTTACTGTAATTTGATACGGAACTTCATAATTTCATAACAATGAGTTATTGATTTCTCTTTATCAATCCATAAATTTTGTGTCATTTTCCTTCGAAAAATGAAAAAAAAAAATCTTTTGCCCTTTACACTGTAAATAGTACCATTTAAAGAAATTATATCATAAGTGATTTGAAAGAAGCGTTAAAAAAATATTTGTACTCGTAAGCGTTTATTGTAAAATTTGAGTTTAAAACGTGTTAAATCAAATTATTTTTTTGAAAATTTAAAAACGATGTAAACGAATAAAGGAAGAAGTTTTAATAAATTTTCCTATTAGTAAAAAAGCAATATTATTGATTTATAATTATTTTATTTATTTATAATTAGGTAAATAAATACTTGAAAAGGCGACTTTTCATGATGCACTCCATGTTTAAGGCATAGTAAACCAGAGATTTTTATTAAAACTTTTGCAAATTATAAGTGTTTTCACTAATATTTTGCGCCTTCTTGAAACTCCATTTGTAAATACTTTAATTTCGTATGTAATACAAAAGTAAAACTGACTTAAATGTATAATCTAGAAACATATTACCTTTGAACTGTTGAGAGAATTATAAGAGTGCGATTTGAGAAAGGAAAATTATCTTTTTCTGATTATTTTCTCTTCAGCTCTTTTATTGTGAAATAATATGCTAATTTATAATGAAAAAATATACTGTCTCCTCTTAAAAGGTGAGTATTTTATGCTAGTTAAATTAATTTAAAATCTTAATTGATAAGGACTGTGTAATAAACATTTTAAATTTTAAAATTATAAGAGTAGTGTAGGTATTTAACAGAACCATTAAAATGAAGGGATGGGGTAAAATAATTATTTTATTAGAAAAATGAATGCACTTTTATATGAATTAATTTAAATCTGTGGATAATAAAACTTTGAATGTCATTATGCTTTCATGACTCAAACCAGAAGCCCTTACAGAATGCTTCAAAAATCAGATATTGCCTTTTTAAAACTGTGACTAATATTTATTATTGATAATGGTTTAAATAATAAGGAAATATATAATATTAAAATGAATTAATAAATAGTTTTTCTGTAAATAATAGAATTTAAAAAAAAAATATTAAAAAAAATATCCAAAAAATAGTTTTAACTTCATAAAGACTTTCGGTTGATTGGCGTATTTTTTCGCGATTTCACACGTTTTTTTTTTTTTTTTTTTTTTTTTTTTTTTTTTTTTTGATAAAGCAGAATTTTGTTCAAAAAATCATCCTTTCATAAATATGAGAAATAGTAAAAATATATGTAAAAAATTCTCATTGAATAAAAAGTTTTATGATACCATAGATCAGTTTAATTAAATTATTAAAGCTAGAACCAATTTTTTTATACCATATTCTTTGATATTTACAGGAAGGTAATTTAAGATTTGCTTTTATTTTATTTTACCTCCTGAGTTGGTCAACCGGATCTAACTCAGTATTGAACCTTAAAGTTATACAAATTAATCAAAGGCAGGATTGAACCTTAATGTTCAATCCCGCAATCATTCATCTCTTTACGTCAACCAGCAGACAAGTTTAGTTTAGAATCTCTTCAGCAAACTTCATCATGGAAGCCGTTTTAAGTGAAAACGCCACTTATATACTTTGCCATACTTAAATACCACTCATTTGCATTTGATTGGGGACAGCCTGTTAACCCAGCTGTCATGTAACATACGATCCACCTACCACTGGAAGTATTTCATGTAAAAAATGATTAATTTATTTGCATCTTTCAGCTTTTGGAATTCCTTCTAGTTTTGCATCAGGAAGTTTGTCCTTGTTTCTCCCCTTTGATTTGCCCCTGACTGAGATAGATCTGGACAAGCATTAACTTTGACAATGACCGAGAAAACTGGCGATTCATTCTCAATCAGATTAGTCCTATCGTTGAATATCTACTACGACCAGAATAGTTCTTTGCTCTTCTACAACTACAAATAAATCTTTGTTGCATTATCTGACTCCGAACACCGACCTTTGCATATCTCATAAGATTACACTGGTGTCGAAATTTGTTTGCTCCCATGCGGTAAATAATCCCCGTTAATTGATTAAACTCGTAACTTTTAGATGCATGGTTCCATTTTATTACGCCAATAATGACTGATTATCTAATAGACGTCATAATATTGAAAGACAGAAGTATAAATAAATAAATTGATCTTACTACTGAATGTAAGGAATTTTTTTCCGTTTCCTTAATTTGACTGAAATAGTAAACAATAATAAGAAGAAACAAATATAATTCTTGGTTATTATAGTAAATTTGTGGTAACAGGTAAAAGTTTTCATTAATTTAACTCCTTACGGAGCAGAAAATTAAAAAAAAAATAAAGATGAGAAAGACCAAAAGTCACGTTGTTTAAGAAAGAAAAACTATTACAATTTTAGTGATTTATATTATTATCAAAAATAAGTGTGGCAGTTCTTATTCTACCTGGTCCTAAAAGGGTTACAGAAACCAAGCTTTATATTATGCAATAATGTAATGCTAGCCGCCTTTATCTGCCGCCTATGGTGACCAGCTTAGACACAGTTAATAACTCTTCATTAAATAATAGGGCATTTCAGTAATATGACATTTCTATATTTATTTGCATTAATCATAATAATTACTTCAAGTGCAACTATACTAAATTCTTATGGAACCTTAGATATTTTAAACTATTGCAATGTGCCCCAATGAGAGCAAGAAAAAAAATACAATAATGAAATTTTTACTTAATCATAAAATACGTCGAGATATTATTTGTATGAACGTATAATTAGATATTCCGTAGAAACCTTCCTTAATTTCAGAATCTATGTAATAAAAGAATATTAAATATTTGCATTGAAGGTCACAAATAAATATTCGAGCGAATAATTATCAAAACTGAAAAAAATCAATGGATGAATTAAAATTTTTTAGTCTATTTAGTGATGAAAATAAAAAGTGGCTCTTATTGGTAAACGAACGTATTCCAAATCAATTTATTATTGCGTAATTTCAGTGATACAGAGTCTAATCTCACTAATTAATGCTTGGATGCTCTAAGGTTTATTGCCTTAAAATAGGGAGTTATAAGAGGATTTAATGGCATGGTGTATCGGAACAATCCTGACGCGACACGTAAACGAGAGATTACATGAACAGAAATGATCCAATTATTCCTCCGAGCCGAAATTCACTCCAAACAGAAGACATTTACCAAATATGTTCTTCCTTAGATAAGTCCTGCATTATTAGTATTTACTAATAATGTAGGACTTATAGATTTCAATATTTAATTTCAAAAGGAAAAATAACGTATTCTCTTGGAAATTTTAATTTTTCGTTCAAAATGATTATAGAAATGTTACAGCATAGACATCATTTTTAAGCAACTCCTAAAAAGGGATAAAAATTTAATCTTAGAACAAAAAAAATAAAGAAAGAATTGTATTTTTTTAGTATTTTTAAAGGGAACCCATTTTTTCCAGTGAAAGTGTTACATTTTTTTTTCCTTCTCCCCTTTTTGAACATGTTCTTAGAATAGCTGCTTGGATTGAAGAAAGCAGCTGTCAAATTCTTCTTTTCAGGCTATGGGCAGTGATTTGGGGTGGGTGGTTTATCTGATAATATGGGACAAGTTTCCCCCCGTGCTTTAGCACTTCCGTTGACCATTGTAATCGGTCAGTTTCGCTTTCATTTTGCTTTACCGTAAAGAATTCATTCAGTGAAAGAGGTTAGTAGGACGATACGAGGTACATTAAATTTTATAGTTTTAAATTTAAGCTAATTCAAACAAATTTATAAAATTTCTTTTTCTAAACTTATTTGAAAGATGAGTATTAAGTTTTCATGGAAAATATTTTTAAACTTAAAAATGCTTCACCGTTTCTTAAACATACTTAAACTAAAATGTTATAATTAGTAATTTTTAAAACTTATATTAAAAAATTAATTATGTTCACTTTTGAGAAAGGCACGTGTGCTTTATAAAAAAAAATATAAAAAAAAGAGTAATCCTCTTTAAAAATCAAAATTTTGATTATAAAAATTGCTTAGTTGTTTAAAATACAATTAATACTCGAACAGTTTCGAAATCCTTACTTTGTTAAAAGTTATTTCAGTTGCCTTTTTTCAAAATTTAAAGCTACACCTTTTTTCAAAATTCAAAGCTGTAATCAAGCCTCAAGATTTTTCTATGCTAATTAGAAAGAAACTACATCAAAAGAGAAGTCCATATTTTTTCAGACACGATCATTCTTATCCATTATATTTAGCAATTCTTATTAAAACGACTGAAATTGGCCATTTTTGAATAAATGCATGCAGATTGGCCATTTCTGAATCTAACCGTTTCGGAATCTATACATTGAAACTGGCCTTTACAGAATCTACATAAGTTGGAGATTTCTGAACTTTCACATTTTTGAAACAAAGAAAATCTAATCTTTGTCATAAAAAAAACTTGTTTTAACCATAAACTTTGTGAACATACATAACAAAGCAGAACAAGAAATTTTTCAACATAATGCTCAAATGTACTGCAAAATAGTTGCACCCTATTTAGACGAATTCATTTTACGTTTCCCTTTTGCCGTAATAATAAATTACATCACCCTGGAGCAGAATTTTATTGCAGTTGACTTTTCTGCCCAATAACCACAGAAATACTTTACCATTGTTAAAGGATTTGAACAGACTTTACCCGGGTATATGACCTGAAGTTCTACGGGGTGGCACCTGCACTCACGTGCCATATGAGTACAAAATAGCTTTGACCTTTGCCGCCACTTATTATTTCTCTGTGGATCCCCGATTAAGATTTACTAGACACGCTAGAAAGAGATTTCAGTGAAAAGAGGTACTGTTGAGGGGCTCTGGATACGCCCCTTCATTGGGATCGGCCGTCCATGACCTCAACAATGACCATAACGGCTGGCTGTTGCTGACCGCGTCCAAGAAAGCGGGTCATCGGGAACAGGGCTGTGCAACAATATGTGTTTCAAAAAAAAAAATGTAGAGGGGATTAATTACTGATTCTCTCAACCGGAAAATCCAAGCATCCTGAAATTCGATGGAAGTCCATAAAAGTAGAAGTAATTCTGAGATAATTGGTATTACGCCGTTGACCTCTCGAAACTTCTTGAGGAAGTTGATGATAATTTCTTAACGTTATTTTCATTTATTTATTTTTACAAGTTCAGACAGAAAAGTAATTGTAATTTTTTACACTTGTGTTGCATCAAGAAGTAATAAAAGAAAAGATTTTTTTTATTATGTTATTTTTTAGTTGCATAGTTCTTAATTTTTTTTTTCTAAATCGTTTGACTGTTTCTTAATTCAAAATGATTATTATATAGCTTTGTTTTCAAAAGAGATATTATTTTGATTTAATTTTTAGAAAATTGTGCATTTGAGGCACATTAATATTTTATAATAGTAGTTTAAAAACAACTGTTTAATTAAAATATATTAAAATACATATTACACATAATGAATTACATAAAAGTTAATTTTAATAAAAACACACATGAAAATAATCTTTACACTGCTTGTATTCTATTGATGCTTTTGACTAAAAATGAAATTTTGGAACTGGCCTTTATTACTGCTATTATTTTCCAATTATTATATGAAAATTGGAAAATAATAGCAGTAAGGCATTGATTGATATGATACCAATTATAAAGATGCTCAGATTTTATGCAGGTTAGATTAAATACTTGGAAGAAATCATCTGGCTAAGAATTGTTGAATTTATGATTTAAATATTTGTTTTAGGCATAAACGTTTATCATGATACATGCTTAGTAAGAAAATTCTTAAATTAAAAAGCATAACCTTATTCATTATTTTTATTTTCTGGTGCTAATGTTTCACTTAAATATTCAATTGTTATATCGTTACATGTTATTTTATGTCGTTACATGTTACTTTATGTCGTTGCATGTTATTTCATGTCATTACATGTTATTTCATGTCAATACATTTATAGTTACATGTTATTATTGTTAAATATTTTATTGTTTCTCTTGAACAATGATCAAACTCATTAAATTTAATGTGTGTGGTTTCAATCTCACTATTTCTTAATATAAATTTCTAAACTAGAATAGATAAAATGTTATGTCTCATTTTATTAACAAAAAAGGTAAGAAAATGACATATTTGAAGAGCAGGGTTGATGATTTTTAAATGAGTAAGTTTGTTTTTAGTTAGTAAATTAGTTTGAGGTGAGTAAATTTGTTTTAATAAATTTAAGTATATTAGCTTTAAGATGTATTATGACAATCGGAAATAAGATTAATATAACATCGAATATATTTCATGTTCGAAAAAAATCCTATTGCCAAAATCTATAATTCGTGAGCAGACTTAGCGTTTTAGTTTGCTATCATTAAACTTTTGTAGTCGAAAACTCAAAAAAAAAAATTAGGTCGGCTGTTCAACGACGGTTTAAAAAAATTATAAAAATTTACTCAAAAACTGTCCCTAAATCCACTAATTTATACAGAGACATCCACTACTAGACATCATTTAGATATCCACTAATTTATGCAGATTTAAAGAATTGAAAAAATTAATTAATTTTGTACATATAATAATATAGCATTGAAATAATATCTTTCATCGGAAAATGTTATTTTATTTTTCAAAATTGCTTTTTAGCACATTCCAAAACAAAGATCCCCACCATAAGTTCTTATTGCACTCTTTCAAAAATGAAATCAAAGCATTTGGTACAATAAATCAAACAATTTTGGAGTTGGGGAGAATTTTGGTATAGTGCAGAAATAATTCTTCTCCAGTTTTGATCTGCTTCACTGCTCGAATTCTTTTATTAAAGTACAGTTATTACCGAGCTACTCTTTATTGAAAGTAATCAAAAAAAGGTAGGTATGACCTTTGATAAGAATAGCATTGTAGGCACGTGTCAACTTCAATGGACCATCAGCATACAATCGAAGAAATGTTTGAATGGGACAAATGGCAGAGGACAAGAAAGCTGCACCAGATAAAACCATCTGCTTTGAAACCTGCTTCATCCAGAAACAGATGGTTTTCGATCGTGTTGATGTACACTCCGTCTGGTGTTTGTCAAGTGTATCGAAATTGGAAAGTGTCAGGTCAGCATTTGAAGAAATTCAGCAAATGTTGCTCCAAAGTCAAAAAAATAATTTTTAAGAGTACGCGTGGAACATTTTTTTTCAAATATTGCATTATAAATAAAATTCTACACATATGTACACACTCCTAGCGCCAGCATCTGATTAAATCTCAATACATAAAATACTGCTGTTCAACGACGGTTATAAAAAATAAAATACATAAAATACTCATAATAAAAGTAACATATTGAAAGAGGTTGAAATAAGAGTTCGACCGTCCGTAAGTCGCATGAACAATATTCTGCATTTTGATGACAATTTTACAGTTTTAAGATTATTTTACTGCCGTATTTAGGCACAGACCTTTATTTTATTCAATTAAATCATTATGTTTAATAAATCCACTCATTTTCTGCTCCGTAACTTCGTAATTTGAACCCAATACGGAAGACAATAAGGGAACTTCTCATCAAGTATTTGGAGAAATTAGCCCATTAGAGTAAAGTACTTTTTGATGGAGCTAACCAACATTTTGCATTATTACATAGGGAGGAAAGCCACTAAAATATCCTACAGTTAGCCTAACGGCAAAAGGATTCGAACTCCATGATCCGCCTCCCACGGAGAATATTTCATGCCTGTACTGGTCGGTGCGAACCAGGTATAGAATTCTTATAGACCAGACATCGCTAAAATTCGAACCTCGGTCTCCTTATTTGGGAAGCAAACGCTCTATACCCTAACCCACCACTTCTATATTTTAACCAATTAAATTCAATATATATAAAAAAATCTTTGTGCAACAATTTAATTTCTTCTTCGTGTAAGAAAACAGAATGTTTGTTTCGACATCACGACAAAAAGCTTAAAAATGAGTGCTATGAACCTTTTTCCAGAAAATCCTAAATTATTTTTCAAAAAACCATAAATTGTGGCGGAAAATAACCACAAAGTAGAACGGAATTTTGAGTGCCGCTTAAAATGTGTTTTGCTAATTATATGTTCAGTTATATACAAAGGTTAAATACTTTCAATTTAAATACTTATTTTACTTGATTGCGTGAAACAGCTGCCATTTTACTTGCTGCAGTTCCGGATTTATGAGGTGCCGTACTTTTTTTTAAGATGAAGTATGACCTTGACACTCAATTTTTTTTACCCTCGCACCACTTCAAAACTCCATTACCGTTCGCATGCACAACACGCGCCTCTCACAAGTACATCTTTTTACAATACCCTATTGCCCCATTGTGTATTCCGCAACCTTATAACTACTAAAAACATATTTTTAACACCTGCTTTTAAGAAAAAAGCGAAAAAAATGATCGGTAGAAGATAAATGAAAATTCGTGACTGGCTTGAAGATTATTGAGGAGCAAGTTTGAAATGGTAAAAATTCCTTCCAATTAATAAAAATGCCAGTATATTTCGAACATTTAAACACTTAAATAATTTATTAGTCTTCAAGGTATTATTTCACAATCTCGATTATTATTATAACAATATCATTAAGGGATCTTGTCTTGAAATTTAACATGAATGCTGATAAAAAAAAAAAAATTAATCTGAAATTGCTTATAGTTTTAAAAAAATATTAAGCTTTGTACTTGAAATATTGAAGCAGCTAAATATTGACTTTTTTAAAAAAGTTAAATTAGGTAATAACAAATATATACTAGATGCTAATTGATTCAAGATTTTATTGATTTGCATTCTCTAAAGAACAATTTAAAAATAATTTTTCAAGTTTTAAAATGTCCATTTGTCAAATAAATGTGATTGTGCTAATAATATAAATTTATGTGCCGTATCAGAATGCGTATCACACGCTAGAAGAAAAAGATTCAAACAATAGCGATTAATACGTAAATAAACAATTTTAAAAATGATAACTAATAGAGTGCAATTTAAGAATTTTCTTTTTTCTTCTAAAATTACGAAAGGTTGATTTTTGATCTCATTCTTTTATACTTTTTTCTAACAGTGAATGAGAGGACAAATTAAAGTGCACTCGAATGTTATAAGTTGTGAAGCACAAAAGATAACTTCACTTGCTTTAAGACGTTCGTTTTATGATAGAGTTTTCATTAAAACAGGCTGAAAAATAATTCTCAAACTGTTGATTGCTTATTACTTTACTATTATTTGTAAAAATAAATCTCATGGAAATTCTGGAAAGCAAATTTATATTAATACTTTGAATAAGAACCTTAAACTCGATACATAGATTTATAGCAACTCTCATTTTTGTAACGAACAATTTTTATTATAATAAAGTAAATTTTCTTTTTAATAATGAGAAGATTATATGTTATTACAAATACTATAGTTAAATTACTGCATGAAGAATATTTTTTATATTTCTGGCTGTTAACCCTAGTTTTTATAATGAATTTCTATTACTTTCTGAATAAAAAAGAGAATCATGTTTGTTTGTAGTTTGCATCATATTATTGCATATTTTGTTAGTATTGAAGTTTAATGTTAGCAATACTTTTCCAGGGTGCGTAGCCAAATTTTTCAACAAAAAATAAGCACCTTTTAAGTACTTTTTAAGCATCAAAAAATATTTTTAATCCCTTTCCAAAAAAAAAAATCATAATTAGAATCTAAGCAATAATAAAAATTATTTTTTTCTACAGTTTTTTGCTCTTAATTTATGAACATAAAATCAATAAAATTCAAAAACACTTTCAAAAAACTTCACATAATTATGATAGAATAACTAGTTTCTGATAAAAAAAAATTGTGGAGAAAATTGTAAAAAAATCTGTATTTTTGTAATTTAGAACGACAATCGACACGGCAAAGAAAAAACTCTTTTTAAAAGATAGAAAATTAAGCACTTTTTACAAACCCCGAATGAAAAAAGCACATTTAAGGGTTTTTAAAAATGAAAATCAAAAATAAGCACCTTTAAAGCACTTTTTAAAAACACTACGCACCCTGTTTTCAAATATATATTTCCATTTTTTAAAAACTTACACTTATTTTAAAAACAAATACTTAGTTAAAAACATGATATATATTTTTTTATTCCTAATATAAAGATATTCGGCTACAATAAGCTGCATTTGACTTCAAAATATTTACATTATTTCAAGCACATACCACTGACACATAAACCCACAAATTCTGCTGCATATGCAGCTGGTGGACAAATGGCACCGGCGACATTCGTGAATTGTGACCGGAAGTACTAGTTGAAGTGAAGACAGGATTCCTTTCACTTTCAAAAAAGGGTTTTAAACCCATAAAGATGAAAAGGAGTATGTATTCTAACTTTCAGGCGTATTCTTATAAAAACCCGCAAACTACGGTCCAGCGGTTTAAAGTTTTGGCAACTGTGTATCGATGGTTGTTTGCACATATTTAAGTCCGCTCTCTATTCTACAGATCGTCAGCTGCTCAGGTCATTGGGTCAATAATACGTACGCATAGCGGTCAGGTAAACCGATGCACACCACCTGCTCTATGATGATTAGAAATAACAGCATATTTAAGCACTGCTAATAAACTTGTTCACAAACATGATAATGATATAATTATTATTTTGTTCGACTTGTTTGTTTTTGTTCGTGATAATGTTTCTAAATAATTGACGAGAAATTTAAGTTTAACTTTTGGTAAATTTCAACTGAAATTGTTTTACTGTATTAAAAAACAAAACTTTTTAAATTGCAAATTCGGAAAATTTAAATTTTTGACTTAAAAATAATAAACTAATTATCCGTTTAAGCAAAAGGCTTTATGCACAGTGTTAATCTAAAAAAAGCGGGTGTTTTTTTTCTCCTTTTTTTTCGAAAATTTTTTTATTTGCAGACAAAAGTGTTTCCTTGAATTTTTTTTTAAAACAACAATTTCAATCATCAAATTTTATCTATAACTAAAACTTATTTTTATTATAAATAAATAGTATTATGAAAAACGTTTTTAGAAAAGAATTTTGTCGTAAAGTTCAAAAGTGTTTTTTTTTCAATGCTAAAGCTTTTGTTTGATTTACTCATTACTTAAATAAAATGTAACTTTAAGTATATAAAAACTATTTGTGTTTTGCTATTAATTAAATTTTATTACAGCTTATTCTATTAGACTTGCATTTTTTTACATTTAACTTTTGTATTTCTTCTCAGAATGAATCAGCATTCTAATCATCAATAACGTCCTGAAAATGAGAAAGAAGCTGATTTATCATCAAAATGCTAAATCAATGCTTCCTTCCATCAAAAATTAATGTGATTTTATAATTATTGCAAATAAAGTAATATTAAAGTATTAATCTTTAAGAAATGGATGATAGAAGAAAAAAATAAGGATAACAAAATAGATTTAACTGTAAAAAAACGGTAGCATCTTTAATGTTATCAACAAAAAGCAATTTTCAATATTTACGTTTTGCATTCTCAAGTTTATTGAAGACTTTAAATCATAAAGTCATGCATTGGATTTATAAAAAAATATCTACGATTTAATTTATAGATGACGATTAAATAGGCGTTTTTCTGGCAATACTCTTAGTGAAATCTGTGCACAAGTCATATCGTACTCATAAAAAAAAATTTAGGCTTTCAGATAATTCCGTTCAATGAACCTGTTAAAAATAAACATGCAAGTATAACAGGCGAATCACCTAAACATTCTGGATAATTTCCATGAAAGCAGTTATAAGGTTTAATCAATGTCATCAACCTTAAGCTATCAATCATCAAAAATTCTATTTCTTTTAAAGAAATCGTTTATTTCATTTCAATTTTATATCACTGGGTATCATCATTATTTTGCTAGTAAGAGATAATCTTTATTAAAAAAATAAACCTGACTTTTTTTTTTAAATAAAAGCAACCTTTTTTCATCAGTTGCAATGAAAGTTGCAAGCGAATGAAAGGATTTTGTATACAGCTTCGTATCTAAAGCCAAACAATTCATCGTCAAAACCTAAAAAAAATGGTGCAATTTGCGACGAGGAAAGATTATATTGTTAAGTAGATTTTGCTTTTAGCATAAGCTGAAAAAGAAAACATTTAAAAGTACAGAAATAAAGATTTGTTGATTGTTGAAGATTAAAATTCTCCTTTCAGAAATTAGTGATGATAGTACGGCAATTTCTTTGATAGAAAACTTTTCTTAGAAAGCCTTTCACTTAATCAACTTTTCAGATAATTTTTTTTCAAACTATGTTTGGAGTATAAGGATGGATAAACAATGCTTTATAAATCTAAAATTAAATTATACAAGAGGAATTAAATTTTGGGCTAAGACAAAGTTGTCAAAATTATATTGAATAGGAAATGATTTAGCAAAGCAAAGTAAAATGGTATTTTGTTATATTAGTAAGAGAGAACTAATCAAAATTAATGTGAATTTTTGTTTAATTATTCTCGCCTTTTTTAGAGTAACAAATCGTTTTTATTAGTTTAGGCAGCTAAGGGTTGACTAATTATGTGTACTGCTTCTGTACTCAACACACTCAGTAAAAATTTAAAGATATGAAAATTAATAAAACAGTAAAGTTTTCGTTATTTTATAGTAAATATCTTCTAAAAATTGTAAAATGAACTAAACAAATAATATTAAAAAATATTTGTGTAAGAGAAGACAGTGAACTTTGAAACAGAAATTAGTTTCAGTATCATTTTTAATATGAAATTTAGAAAGATGTATAGAAATTTTTCAATATAATATTAACAGCTGAAAAAATATCTTTGCATTTGAACCAGAAAAATTAATAATTGCGCCATTTCGTCACATATTATATGATATCATATCTCGCTAATTAAGTCACTCAAATAAATTTTTAAAAGACTGTTAAAATGTACAGAGAAAATAATAAGACTGCATGTGTTTTAGAAGAAATGAAATAATTATTTATGGCTTGAAAGTAAAATGTTTTAATATTTTTATAACCTTTCCTACAGAATCGTTTGAAAGTTTCAAACAATAAATTGAAAAAAAAAGTCAATTTTTTTTTTGTGTAATGTTCCCAAAATTTAAGAAAAAAAATTATAAAACTGGCTTTCTTTTTAAAAGATTTGTTAAATGCTCTATAATTCTTTTTTTATCACTCATCTTTGAAATTCTATATAAAACTTTCTACTAGTAGCTCATTAAAATTTTAATTTTAATCAATTGTTTTAAACTTATGGAATATACAATGAATATAATGCATTAATAAATGTAATTTCATTATCTTTAAATTTTACGATAGAATACCAAAATTTTCATTTCAGTCATTTAGACAAAATTTTCAGTTCAATACAATCAAATAATGTTATTAAGTACATGGTATTAGATGTATATACCATTATGGGATTCTCTAATAAGTTTTTGTTTATCACAGAACTTAGTACCATGCTTTAAGCGATTTCTTAAATTGGAAAAATTCGGTACATTATCAACATCTGGATTTTTGAACTTTTATCTACTATACAAGCGCTTGTAAATCATATGTGTAATGATTCTCCCCTAAAAAAATGAATAAAAAGTTGTTTTTTAAATCTGATATGTTTTAATCTAGATAATCGACATTCTAATAATGAGAAAGCCGACCGTGGCAAAACTTAGTTTACAAAAAGATAACAAGGCACAACTGTCAGAAAACAGCACTTGCACGGATGGCAACGTATATGTGATATAAAAACATTAATACCAAAGGTAACCGAAAACACTTCACTATTAAATTTCTCCGTAAAGCAATCCTTAATAGACCATAAGTGGTCTAAGTAGGAGAACAAAAAAGAGTACTGAAAAAAAACACCAGAAAATCACTTCTTAGGATATATAATTCGATTAACCTTGTTCAAGAATAGAATTTCTTTGTAATCTTCATACTTCCTCAAAAAAAGTTTACTATGTAATGTTTGCCCAATAGAGAATTTATTAGAAACTAATTTTTTTGAACATATTTTAATAATAATGATCCAAAAAAATAATTACCTGTGGAATTTTATTTCTTTATTGTCTTCCTAAAATGGTATTTCCGAAATACCATTATTGCTTCTCAACTAATATTTAATATTAATTCACAAAATGTAGTTTATTAAATAAGAATCAATTGCGAGATAAAAAATAAATAAAAAAAAAATTTTTTAATTTATTTAAAATACTCGCGAAATTTTTTCTCCATATAGATGGAATTAAGTTCACTTAGTAATTATAAATTAAAACTTGTTGGACCTTAACATTATTTTAAATAAAAATGTTAAAATAATATACTTCAAACTGTATTTTAGGTAAAAATCTGTTCCATTTTAATTATACCTGCTCTTTTTAAGAACAACAATAGTTTATATAATCAATTTTATTACTTGCTCACACCTACCCTTTTTTTTTTAACTTAAGATCGAAAATCTACAAATACACGTTCACCAATTTTAAGTTAGTGTCATGATCATTAATTGGTCATTAAATTTACATGTTTTTAAACATTCATAAATTTTTAAAATTCCTCTCATTGAAACTTAATAATTCTGTTTTTTTTTTTCCTTTTTATTTTGTTACCGTTAAGAGAACTGCTCAGATCATCTTTTTTTCCTCACCAGAATTTCTATTTTCTGAAATCCTTGAACATTTGTTATTACACTCTAGGCCGAACAGTTTATATCCCAAGATTACTATGATCTAAATCCTAACTTCATAGCAATTTTGAGTACATTTTGGAAAAAATACTTACAAGGTAATTTGATTCAGAAGTCATTAAAAATAGCATGAGCATTAGGCAGCTCCAATTATTACAAAGAGAGTTGGTGATTTACCAATGCAAAAATTAGGGAAAACTATACAGACAATTTAAATTTTTAACTGTTTTCTGATCCTTTGGTGGGAATTTGTTTTAGCCTCCAACACACTTGACGTTAATAACACTTTTAATGGACAAAATGTGCCTAGCAAAGAGTTTATTTTTAAATTAAATAGTTGGTGTGTCCTGAAAAGTCCAAAACAATTGCGTTAACGTTGGGTAGCGTTGCGTACACGTTGGGTTGATTAGATCTTGAAGATAAATTATTATTTTCAATAAAGCTAACAAAAAAAAACATTATTATATATCAAACAAATAACAACGAAATTATGTTAGCAATTAGTTCTTTTTCAAATAAAGCGTAATTTTAAATTTATGAATTATTTTAAAATATAAAGCATAAGATTTACAAACACCATATTTGTACTAACTTTATTAATCTAATATATTAATTATGGATTATAAAATTAAATATTAAATTTTAAAAGTGAATTTCATTTGTTGCACTTTTTCCGGAATATATTTTTTTATCCGTTACATTCTTTTCCAGCACTTTTTTTCCCCCGAATAGTGTTTTTTCCGGTTAGTCTCCCAGCTTCCATGGGCAGTACAGAATTAAGAAAAATAGGGGACATCTATTTAACATAAAAGTAAGCCACACAGGGATTGCATCATATTGTATAGACTTCTAACTTTGACCACTTTACTTGTTCAACTCATCGTACAAAAGAAAAGATGATCTCAATACAGGTCATTTAAATTTTTCTACTGCTAGAGAAAAAAAAGCATCAGGCGTTGACCTGTGAAGGCATTTAGATAGAAAAATAGGCACTCCCCTTCGAAAGCAATATCCCTCGTTGACCCCTGATAAACAACCGAGTTGTTCGCTTTTCCCACTCCCCTTATTTTTTCCCTTTTCTAGCTGACTTCATTCTGAGTCTCAAAGGGCTCTAGGAACAAACACTTTGCTTGAGGAGTCCAGGTTACTAGCTTCACAGGGGCAGAAACGGAAGATGAGGGGGTGTGTAAGGAAGTATGACTTCCTCTGAAATTTAATCAATTCAAAACGGTTTTGTAAATTTAAATTAAATTGTTTTGCCGCTTTTGTAGAGCTTATAGTTCATGGTCTTAGGAAAGTGGAGCATTAGTGACAAAGAAGAGCGAATGACTTCGAGGAAGTTACTTTTCCAAGCAGTACCGTGCACAGTATTCTAATTCTCATAGATTTTTTAACACTAATACTTGCTTGTGTATAGCTTTTTTAATTAATTTAAATTTATTCAATTAGTTGTTAATAATTTAAATTAATTTTTATTTCTATATATTGTTGCTATAAAAAACTATTCACCGAAAAAAATTAATCCAAGTTTGAACCAATTGATTATAATACTCTCATATTTCATTAATTAATCTTGTACATTTGCTGCAACCTCAATAGGATGCAAGTTGCATCAAATTTGAGAGATATTATGTTTACGAGCATTCTATATTTTCTTACTATGATGAACGATAAACAATTAATGTTATGAAACATCCATCGCACAGAAAAAGTATTCTGTTAAAATTACCGCACTGTATGTAATGATAATTCTGGTAAAAAATATGAAGAAAGAAAGAAAAAATATAATTCCGTTTAATAAAACCAAACTATATACTGTTCGAAATTTCTCGGTAAGGATGGTTAAATAGTAATTTATTTAATTATCATTTTGCCACATTCAATCCAATCCCTGTTTTGATACTGCACTATTTCTTCTGTTCCTTCAATACATGAAGAATTTCCATTATCTCACTCTTCAATCAATGACCCTGGGTTATTAGAATACGAAATTATCACTCACGCATCTATTGCGCAGCACCCACAGAGCTCCTATGTCCGTTTAAGTTTTATTTTTATGGTTTTGAAACTATGATACTTGTAAATGGTTACAAAACTGTATAGTTTTGAATCTATGGTTCTTTAACCGTACTAGTTTTAAACGGTTTCAAAACCATAACAGTAAAAAATGTTCCTAACCATAAACTTTGGAGTTAATCAGATGGACTGACTCCTACCGGTTATTTTACCATTATTTCAGGGAGAAAATTCTAACAGCGTACTGTATTTAAGCTATTCATTTGGTAAATTTTCGTCCACACAGTAACGGTTTACCGGAAATTCTGGTATTCAAAATTATAGTTCTTATTACCATACATTTAGTATAGAATACTAAAGTGAAAAGTAAATTTTACCAAATAAATGCTTTTTATGCCATGCTTTAAGATATCATGCATGATAAAATTACAAAATTTTACCACATTTCCATATTTCATCGCATATTATAAAGCCACATTTCATTGTAATTTTAACAAAATCGTAACCAAAGCTCTTCGGTAAAAATTACTGAGCTTTTTTGTGTTCCCGTAAAGTCGGAAACTGGTGCTCTCTACTTTTTGTCTCTATTTTTTTTCTAAACTATTTAAATAAGTTTCACAACTACAAGACTAAATTTTTCAAATATAATCATTAGAAAAATAGCTAGAAATAGAAGTTTCTAACATACATAAAGTTGTCTATTGAATTATTTCAAAAATTCTGCATTCTTATTTTTGAGTTTAAGGAATTATTTTTTCAAATATAAGTTTTAATTTTCCAAATTGAAATTACTAACTTTGAATTTGAATAAACATATCGAAGTTTTAAAGATTTATTTTAATTTTTGACAATTGAAAAATTAGTTATTAAATTTAAAATTTCAATTATCTTCTACACGTGTTATACTGAGGGCTTTTATATTATTTCATTAGTTTTTTACTTATTCAAAAATTTCCTTCTTTTTTGTTTCAAAAAAGTTTAATTACATTAATATAAAATATCACGTTTTTTTCGTATAATTTTCAATTATTAAATTATACTTTTCGTCACTTATATATAAATCTCAAACATTCCTTAAATCTAGTAAATTTCTTTGGAGTTCTGTACTGAATAAATTCTTGTAAGTTTATTTAATATTCCCAGATTGAATAAACTTAGAAAACAGGTTTAAGCAAATAAAAAAAGCACTGTTTAACGCAAAATGTTTGCTACAAGGATAATCACAAGTGTTATAGCGTAAAACTTGTCCTCATTTTAACGCAATAGAGACGTCTGTTGACAATATGACAACGCAGACATTTTTATGATATTACAGTAGCATTAAATTCTATTCAATGTAATTCTGTAACTTCATAAATTTGATTTCAAAAAAGGAATTATTCTGATTATACACATTAATATTGAATACAAAATTATTTTTCTTTGCAGGTAAGAGGCGTACACAAAAATTGACTATTGTCGGGACTGCATATGTTGTTTACATATTTTTATATAGTTGACTTTTATTACGTACAGGTAAGGGGGAAGGTGGCTGTTTACTTGGTTTTTTTTTCTTTTACTCCATATCTCAAGCGAGAGTGTTTTTTACCATATTCTTCCGATCCCTTCCTTCGGTCAAGCATACACGGTATTAGGGGTTACTATATGAAAGAGAATTTCTAAATTGCGCCAAGGAAAATACTGTTAGATTAAAATGCATGACATTTGCGTAAAGTTATCTGAAAAAAGAAGCCAAGTTCGTTAATAGCTAAGTATTCTATATCGTAATCATTAAACTATATAAATCCTTAACATATTAAGAAGTAAAATATTAAAGATTTACTTGCTCTTATTAATAAGGAATGTCACATGAAATTTTAATTTATGATCATGAGAAGAAGAAAAAATTGAGCTTCATTTTACCAAAGAAGAAAATAAGGGGATTATGCAAGGATGCTCCAATGGTAAAGTTTAAGGATTTTAAGGAACTGTTTTATTCTCGAATAAGAAAATATCAATATTAAATATTTTAATCGGTTATTTATTTTAAACTAAGAGGAAGTTAACTAAAACATATTGTAATATATAATGTGTTTTAATAAGTTAGTAAATTAATGTCGATGTTTTAGTTATAATTGTTATGTATACATTTATTTAATAAAAGTTTCTTATTTGCTTCTTTAAATTCATATTTTATTAGCAAATGTAACGTAGTAGGAAATTTTATTGCCGGATTACACATAAAATGTTCTCTCTCCCTCTATCAAAATATTATTTGTTATTTGCCCAAAATTATGCAATAATTCTCTAACTTTCATTTTGAACTCTGAAAATACTTTTTTAATTAAAAATATTAACAGTGTAACTTTTACGCTTTTTCTCTTACTGCACATGCAAAACAAAAAAAGGAATTATTGTAACATTTACAGAAAATTTTTTTTTAAAGAAATAAAATATAGTAATATACAATAATTGAAAAAGTAATAAAACAAAAGTAATAATAAGATATGAGTAATATTAGATCAAAAATATATAAGTAATAGTAAAAATTTATCCTTATTAATAAACTAATTAAGCATACATTATTTGTTAATTTAAATTATACTTAGATACGTTCTAAGACTAAGATATTTTTTATTAATTCATGCAATACAATATTCAATGTTTAGAAAAGAAGAGAGAGGGAAATGAGAAAGTAAGTGCGCTTTTTGAACATTAAGGTAACCCTTCTTGTTGTTCCATTCCTTATCTTTTTTTATTTTTTTCTTTAACAAAAAATAAGAGAGAGGAGGAAGAAAAAAAAACTTTTCACTAGAAAAACATGAGTTAGAGTCTGCTTATTTTTGCAATTTTTTACGACCCTTACGACACCCCCCTGAGTCTAAGGGTCAACAGGGAGGGGTCTTCAAAGGATTCAAAGGAAATTTTGGAGGAAAAAAATTGAAAACCAGGTGGAAAAAAAAGGGGGAGGCATATTTTGCGCAATGAATTGATAACTGTGTGTCAACATCTTCACATCTGCTGTTTGTTGTGCAGCATCACCTTCCATCGAAAAACAAGCTTTTTGTTTTTTAATCTCAGTTCCGGTATTATTGTTCCTTTCCTTAAAATGTTTTCCTTTTTCTGAATAGAATTGAACCCATAAGCAGTTTTGAAGACGGGCAAAATCAATCAACAAATAATGAACTTTGAAAATAACATTATATCTAGTAATAGCGGTAAACAATCTTTAAGAAGTAACAAATCAAAATATTATTTAGTTTTGACCGCAACACTTCCCTATCTTCCACAATGCTTCAAAATTAAAATGGTGAAATAAATTTATTATGAATACGCACTGAAAGAGTTGAAAATTACTTTAATTGCATTATTTCTTATCGCTTTTAAAATTATTCTAAACAAAATTTGTATTCATTTAGCATATCTGATATTGGGAAAATCAATCAGCAGGTAATGAGATTTTAAAACTGACTGATAGCTTTACTTGTCAGAAGATACACTTCATTAACCTCAAAAATTAGGGAGTAAACTTAACCTTTTGATGTCGATAATTTCACTCAAAATTTTGAATTTAATTAAGTTTTCCATTGACAAGTAAATTTTTTCACTTCAGTTTTTCTATTTCACGGGGAAAAGAATAGCAGTAATCCTTATTTAACCAATTAGTGTACCAGGTACTTCTTTTTCAAGTGCATGTAAAAGGCATAATAAGCTTCCAATAATAATTTATCATAACATTAAATTACATTTAAGTTCTTTATTCGATTTAATTTTATCAATGACAACACGAATCAAACGTTTGATTAATATCTCATTTTTTACGTGAAGTTTTCTTAATTTTTCATTGATTAATAAATTTTTATTCAGTTAAAGTTTTAGCGAAAATAATTGTAAGAATTTATTTTTCATTAAATTTTGTGAAAAGTAGATTTTTTACTACATTTTACAATGAGCTCCAAAATTTTATAAAATTTTCCCTCCCTTCGAATAAAAGAAAACTTTTTTTTTAAATACTAAGTTTTTAGTAGTTTTCTAATTAGTTTTAACCACAGTTAAAATTAAAAGGAAAAATATTGAAAATTAAACTTTTTTGCTCAAGTAAGCTTATATTATCCATTGTTATTACTGTTTACTTTTACATTATTTCTCATACAGTGGGTGTATTTTCATTCTAAGGAGTTAAAAAATTCGTGAAACAAATTTTTTTTTCAAAAAAAGATATTGCTGTTCCTTTTAATTCGCAAATATTTTAAAAACTAGCTGAACACCCGTTCTTCATGCGAGGGGGGGGGGAGAATGAATAATCATTAAATTGGTATTGCACTGCAAAATTATGCACAAAACTGAAAGACATATACCGACACAATAAGGTAAAACAAATCCTTTTTTTTTTAAATTTATTATTATTTGTTACTCTTCCCGGTTGCTTTATGTTATACGATTAAGCACAATATGTGTTTATAAATTCATCCCATCAAAATAAGGATTAACTATATTCAGTATAATTTTGCCAAATACTACTCCTGACAGTCAAGTATTACCATAATCGCCAATATTCGGTGGTGTTTAGATGTAAAAAACCTATTTCCACTCTCCTACAGTAGGCATCTCGATTCAATTATTTTTATATTTATTACCTATTAAAAACACCAATTAACATAATATCAGTAGCATTTATTACCAAAATTAAGTAAGTATCATTGGTATCAAAAATAAAACATGGCGATTTTTTGTGGTTCACCTAGACGAATAGCGAGTAAGTTCCTTTTCTTCATTTAGATTTTCAATACAATACTTTTTTTTAAATTTCAGTTTGTACGTATTACCAAAATTATATAAAAAAAAGTATGACAATTTCTTGCGGTTTTTATTACAAATCTAAATTCTTAAGAAATATTAAAAATATAATTGGAATTTCTAAAAAAAATAAAAACAAAATTAAAAATATTAAAAAAAATTTCTAAAAATTTAAAGTATTAAAAAATAATTAGAATTTTACTTAAATTTGTATATACTACAGAAATAAATTAATTGAAATTTTCGAAAATAATCAATAACAAAAATGTTTTTTTAATCATTTTTGACGAACTAATATGAATATATTGAAGGTTGTAAAAATCACCAAACTATTATTAGCACCATTGATATTGAATTAAATATGGTATTATAGATGCAGTGAAAATGAGAGCCTGTTAAACCAATATAGGTGCCTAAAATGGGTACTGTAATAATAGGTTTCCTAACCGCCCCCCGAAACGGATAAGTACACTAATATCACCATGATACTCGTTCATGGCATCTAATACAAAATTATTTAGTATTTTGTTTTATTTTTTTTCAAATTCCGGATCTGCTTCATACTATTAGATTTACCATAATATGAGTCAGAAGCTTAACTCGCCAAAAGAAAGATTAACCATACGATGTCCTGTGATATTCAGACCTCTAATATACAGACAATTAACTTGTGATATTCAGACAGTTGCCATTATTTTACTATTGCTTAATAGATTGCTTAATAGATAAAATGATTGCATTTTTTATAGATCTCATACGTTATTTTTCTTAAATTTATTAAAAGATTGCTAATGGTTATTCTTCTATTTATACACTAATGCAACATACTATGTTTTGATTTAATTAAATTTAAACATGCATTTTTGGAAAACTTTATAAAATATTCAAAAATATTGCTTAAAAAAATTGAATATTCTACTAACGATTGATTATTACTCGCAACTCGTAATCAATTGTTTGTTTTAATTCATTTTAGCAGATATTCACTTATTTAAATCTACAACTAGCTATCTATCTATAAACAAAGCATTGGCACCCTATTTAAACCATTCTTAGAATAGAATTGTAGTTATTTTTATCTCAGTTTTCGAACAGGAAGTACATGTGGTAGAAAACTTTTAAGAATTTCCTGGAAAACAACATTTTTGTCATTATTCAAGCTTAAAAACACGATAACGTGAAAAAGTTACGGAATTCTTGAATCTCTGAATGTACTATTACATATTATCACTCAGTGTTTTTACCTAAAAGGTTACACATGAAAACGCTTTAGTACAAGCCATTTTTGTATATAATGCTATAAAAAAATTCAGTGGTCTTTACTGTATACGACGAAGAAAATTTGACAAAATCATCGTAATATATGGTAATGACATTTCTTGTCTTAAACAAGCATAATTCTGGTAATGAAAACCAAAATATACGGTATTTAAGCCATTCATTTGGTAAGTTTTCCGATCATATGGTACCGGTTTACCAGGAATTCTAGTTTTTAAAACTATAGTTCTTATTACTACACATTTACTAAAAAATACGATCCTGAAAAGTAAAATTAACTGAATAAATGCTTTTTATGCCTTGCTCTTAGGTATCATGATAAAATTACCGATTTTTACCATATTTACCTAATTTTACCACATAATTATAAAACTATATTTTATTGTTAGTTTTACAAAAATCATTACCAAAACGCTTCGTTAAAAATTACCGAGTTTTACTGCTCCCATAGTTCCTCAACACGGTAAGTTTTACTATATTTGACCATATTTTTTTTTTTCATTGTAGATGTAATTTATGTGTCTTACATTTAACACTTCACATTTCCATCATATATAAATCCTAGTAATATTTCATTACATCCTATACATTTTCAGCTACATATATTTGCATATTTATGTAGCTAAATTATCCAATTTTTTTACTTATTTATTTTTTACTTAGTTTAGCTCAATCTTCTTCAAAAACTCATTATATACAGTTTTATAGAAATATGACTATTTGTTGTCTTTGAGCAATTCCAGTAATAAACAACTATTTCATTATTTTTAATATTATTATATTATTATTGTGAAATATAAATCCATTTGCCTAACTCAGCTCCTCCCCCCCCCCTTATTTTACTCGAAAAGTATAAATAATGTGGGGGGAAAAAGATATTTCTCAAGTTTGTTTTAAAATAATAAATAAATGCTGCGTGTACTTTTCTAGAAAGCCAAAGCACCTTAACTTTGAAATCATTTGAGCTCATATTCAGCTCACATAACAAAGTGAGTCACTTTGATAACTTTGGTTGATTTCACTAATAACTGGCTAATTTTTTAGTCAGGTATTAGATAGTAGTGGGTCAGGTACAACCAAGATTATCAACGCAACGTAGGCACAATTGTTTTATGTTTCTGTGGTGACTTCAATTTAAAATATTTCATATGAAATTAAACTCTAAATGAAATTAATATGAAATTGAACTCTAAATGAAATTATTATGAAATTAAACTCCAATAAGAAATTAATGTGAATTTAAACTCTAATAAGAAATTAATGTGAAATTAAACTCTAAATGAAATTAATATGAAATTAAACTCTAAATGAAATTAATATGAAATTAAACTCTAATAGGACATTAAATATGAAATTAAACTGTAAATGAAATTAATATGAAATTAAACTCTAATATGAAATTAATGTGAAATTAAACTGTAAATGAAATTAATATGAAATTTAACTCGAAAGGAAATTAATAAGAAATTAAACTCAAATATTAAATTAATATGAAAAGAAACTCTAAATGAAATTAATATGGAATTAAAATCTAAATGAAATTAATATGAAATTAAACTCTAATATGAAATTAAACTCAAAACAGATGCATTCATGGGTTTTGTTTTTTAGTTTCGGAAAATAGGCAAAATTGATCTTTAAACTAAACTTATTTTGAAATAAAATCTAGTAGTTCCAAATAAATTACTTTCCTTTTAAGAACTAATAAGTAATCACTTTATAGTGATTTCAATACAAAAATATGTTACAAACCTTGTGAAATAATTAAGAATTTTTCTTTGATGACATATTTTTACCGCCTTATTTTCGATTCATTTAGTATTCGTGAAAACTCTAAATGTCTAATTAAAGCAATTTAATTATTCATTATTTTAGAATTCTAAAGGAATGTCGTTTATCAATTCTGTATTGTTAAAACACGTGATCGTGGGGTCAAAGACACTGGAGGGGAAAGTAAGAAAGAGGGAACAAAGCCAAACAACCTTCCAGACATTCGACCTTGTAACACTTAAGACAAAATCACGTGACTTTGTTTGCTGTTTCACCGCTATTCCCCTATTTCGAAGTTATTATACAAGGAATTTTCCTAGTAATATCTACAACATCCGCTTCAAGTAAGAAAACGCATTTCTTCTTTGAATTGTATCATTCACCTGTGTCCGACTTTACCAATTCTGGAGGGCATGAAGAAAACGAATTCGTTAAACTTATGTGGTTTAGTGAGATTCGATGATTCAAGCGAAAACTTCACTAATAATAAGTCCCGATTCCAAATAGTTGAGTTTTATGGTTGCGAAAATCATGTGAAAATCGTTGTAAAAATTATTTGAGTGGAAAATAATAGTTTTTTTCTGGTACTTTCGTGAAGCTTTTCCGTTTCTTTAAACCCCAATTTAACCAGTTTTAACTCTTAAGTAAAATGTGAAGCCTTTCTACGAATAATTTTTTAAAAAAAAAGGGAAATGGTTTGCATGAAAAATTATTAATAAGAAACTAAATCGAAAACAAAACATAGTTAAATAAAGTAAAATTTAATAGAATAACGATGAATAACGTAAATGAATTTTTTTTTAAATGTGATACTATATAAAAACTAAATTTTCAAACTAAACCAAGATTTTAAAAATTTTAAAATTTTTGCACAGTTGTAAAATTATACAATTGTAAACTTTTTTTCTATTATTCTAAAAACAAAATTAAATGTCTTAAAGTAACGTAATTTGAAATGCATTGATATATTAAAAGCATTTTTTTAAAAAGAATTTTTTTGCTGAAATACAATACGGTGTCAAGTGTTTCCCACTTACGATATACTAAAGCTTCAAATGAGTATGCATAAATTAAAAATATCACTTTAACTTAGAAAGAAATTTTAATTTATGTATTAAATTTTAATTTGTTGAAAGCTGATTCCTAATTATATTTAAATTTTATCGCCCAGGTAATTTTCAAATGATATGTAGTTCTAATTTTTATAACTATTTTTCTAAAAGTTAAAGGACAAACAAAAGCAAACTTCATTCTCATAGCGATTTCAGCAAATTAGTTTTTAAGTTTTGCTTAATTTTTAACGCTACATTTGCAAAAAAATATTTATACCCTTGTGAAAGCATTATCTTATTACAGTGCACTTTAAAAATTGACAAAAGCTACAATATTTTTAAACCATACTTTTTATCGCGTAGCACTTTTTTTTTCTTTTTTTTTTTCTTTTTTGTAAAATACAATGGTACACTCTCAAAACAATCGGTTCAACATCATGAAACGAAGTTTAAGAAGTAAGATAATATAGTTAAACTTAGTACCATATTAAGGTAGCAGATTATTTGAGCGATATTATGATTCAACAAACTCAAAAATTTCTAAAGCAAAAAACGCGGTGCTGAAGAAAAATAACAGTGGTGGACGGATCATGCGTTAGAATCCTTTTACCGTCGAGTTAAGCCTGTGTGGTTTTCGTGGTTTTGCTCTTCCTGTTACTCAAATGGGAATTAATTGTATCAAAAAGTCTTCCATGGAGGCTAGTTTTTCCCAATGTATGATCCAGGAGTTCCCTTGTTTTCTAAATTGGTTTTAAAATTACAAGGCGAATTGAGAAATTTATGCTCACAATTATAAAATTCGTTTATCCAAAGATCCATTGATAATTTAAAGATAATTCCGCTTTTAGTAAATATTTATTATTTCTCATTATTTTACTTAATAAGGGTCGAAAATATTTTGAATTGTGTAAGGTATACAATTTTTTACATCATTTTATAAAACATAATTTTGCGTGGCAAGATGCAAAAATTTGAGCGAAATCGTTCTACGTAAAATTATTTAAATACAGCAGAAATAATATTATGAAATTTTAGATAGAAGCCGATGATTAACTATTATAAATTTAATCTCACGTCAAGATTCAATGTTATGCATATAGTTTAAAAATCATTTCCTAACTTGAGAAGAAGAAAAAATACGTCCGTTTGTAAAGGTGAGATGAGTTACGACACGGTTCCATATGAACTAACAATCCAAATCTAACCTTGCAGTTCCATATTTGCATCTCATGACCCAAGCAAATATTAATCATGCTCGAAGGTGAAGCGGATCTGTTTTCAGATATATTTGACATTAATAACTGAAATTTCGGAAGCAAATTACGAAATATTAAGAGCACCTCTTCACACTTTCTCACGATCTTTTCATTTTCAAAATGAGAAGGTGAACGAACTAGTTATTCTTTTATTTCATTGCGCCATTATATTCGTGCGCCACAAACGATATTTTTAATAACGTCTTTAATTCATTTGTTACATCATCATTTAATTTCTTTGATATCTTCTTGTTTTCGAAATTACGCAATGACTTGCTAATTAAAAACGTGAGAGAAGGTGCATTTATATTAAATGATTAATCCCGATTCTGGAATTTTTTAGTTTTTCTATTGTGTTTTCTATTTTCTCAGGTCATTGAACTGAACAGTGGTGGTTTGTTATTTATTATTTTAGCAAGTGACATACCTAAAAAAATTAGACACGGAATGCCACTGAGTAAATAGAGCTTTGGTGTTTACACTTATAAGATTAAATGAAAATATCTATTGGAAATTATTTAATATCGCGGTAATATATTATGTATTTTTTAAATATATATATGAAATGTTCTGATATTTATGGAGATATAGAGTATTAAATACTTTAAAGCATTTTTTAAAAAAAATGAGATAAGATAAAGCTTTTTGTAAAAATTGAAATCTTTTATCGTATTAAACAATGACTAAAAAGAAATAAGAAACGAAGTAAAATCAATTTGCGTTGTGAAGTTTATATATATTCCGCCGACCGGCCTATGTAGGGATCAGGGAACTGGCCTTGCGTCAGAAAGGTTCTGGGTACGAATCCCGGGCAAGGTATGCATGTTCTTTCAGTCCCTGTACTATCTGTCCTTACTGTGGGAGCAAAGTCGGCCCACCTAATATGGTACTCCTGAAAAAGTAAACAAATCTGCCTTTCAGATGCCTGTGTGACGAAAGTTCATTCCCCAGGCCGGCAATGGAAAAAAAAAGTTTATATATACTACCGGAAAAGAATGAAACTCCAGCTTCTAAAACATAACTAGGTAATTAATAGAATACAGAAATTTTGCTATCAAAGTAGGATACGAAAAATCATTTCACATATTGATAAATTATATTATAGAATACCTGGAGTGTTTCGTGTTTTGCTGACTTGTTATTTAGCATACGAAATAATAAACTAGAAAAATATTAAATACACAAAAGCATTCTATAAAATCCTCAGGTATTGTATGATGACAAGGCGTTTCATAGATTTCCATAGATAAAATGCCCCTTAAAAGGTATATTTTCCCTTTTTTTTTATTCGAAATTACACTCGAATTTTTGAGGAATGCGCGTCTTTTAAATAATAGCTGCATAAAGAATTTATTTTTGCTACTCTGCGTAAAAATATTTGTCATTCTCTGAAATACCTAAGTAATTGTATGATTCACACACTGCAGCCATTGACTCCATAAACTCCAGGAAACTACTGTGCAAGTGGATAATGAGTGGAAATTGAGTAATTATTATCGTATCGAATTTAGCACATAATATTTCTTGAACCTCCTTTCAGAATATAATGTTTTTATTAACCTTTCGTCGCTGAGAGTTGCTACTTCTTTTCATTTGGGAAATTTATTCTAAATATCCAAGGAGAAATGCAAGAGCTTTGACACTTAATTTTAGAATATTTCAAGAAATGGGATTAATCTATATGTGTAATAATCGGCTCCTATGCAATACCTAAGAAAAGCATCTAATAATTCTCATATGTCATATGATGCCAAAAGATACCAGGTAATGTGAAAATTGCCTAAATATTCCGGCTTTTTTTTTTTTTTTTTTTTTTTTTTTTTTTTTTAANTTTTTTTTTTTTTTTTTTTTTTTTTTTTTTGTGTGTCTGTAACATATTTAAACTGAGTGGAATGCTTTGAATGTCTTAATATGATTTATAAAATTTAGTTTGGAGTTCAATTAATTTTTAAAATAATTTGCACCTTCATTTACTGTTAATAAACAATTTAGCAATATCTCAATATCAAAAATCTCATACGTCATATGATGCCAAAAGATACCAAGTAATGAGAAAATTGCCTAATTATTCCGGTTCCTTTTTAGTTGTGTCTGTAACATATTTAAACTGAGTGAAATGCTTTGAATGTCTTAATATGATTTATAAAATTTAGTTTGGGGTTCAATTAATTTTTTTAAATAATTTGCACCTTCATTTACTGTTAATAAACAATTTAGCAATAGATTGAAAAAGTAGAATTTAAAAAAATAGAACATAGCCATTATTTTGATTCCACAATCTTGAAATACATCCATTGAGGAACGTTATAGGGTCTATACCAGCTAGTTTGCCTGGAATTTTATACGAGTTTGACCCCTCGAAATCCCTCTTTCCTCATTAGACACGACACTGCTAATCTGCACTTTTCTTAGCGGTCAATGATCTCTGTTTGCAGAAAAAATATGCTTTTAAAGTGAAAGCGTGTCTCCTGGGGCCCCTTTTCTTGATGGGCCCCCTCTCATTTATTCCGGAAACCGTCAAAACAATAAACTAGAAAAGTAGTTAGTATAAAGAAACCGACATTTACAGTTGGTTTGATTCACGAAATATACTGGAAATTGACTTTTTCCCTCTACATTTTCAAGTATCAAACTCGTAATTAAAAAGAAAAAGAAAACGAAAGGACGGAAATCTTAAGATTTCAGGCTTAAAGAGGGAGAAAGAGGAAAAAGACCTTTTATGGAAGTGCTTTCCGTTATCCTTACAAATATAATTTCTACAAAAAATGATGTTTAAAATCTTGAAGTTGTTTCCCAGAAACTTCATATGGTTGGTATATCGAAACATTTATTTCCGTTATAATAACTCAATCCTCAAAATATCAGAGTCAAACATTTTTTTCTGATCATAAATTTATTCAAATTGGAAATTTATAATTTTATCTTTATGCTTTACTTGCACAAACTCTGATCGAAAGAAAAAAATGGGAAATAATACTTTAGAATTACACTGAAATAAAAGTATGAAACTGTTTATTTTTCTATTTATTTTCTATTTATTTAACTATTTATTTATTTTCTTAGTTAATATGCTAAAAAATAAAAGAATATGAAAAAGAAAATTTAAAGTGGAACGCCTGAGAATATTTGTATGTTTTCTCGGCAATGCGATGTAATTTAAATAAAACTTAATAAGTATTGTCTTCGTCAAAATAAATCTAATTCAAAGAGAAAATTCCTCAGTAGAATCAGTAAACTTTGGTTAGTTCTTAATGTTTTGACAAGTTTTGGACCTGTGTTTTTATTATAACAAACCAATCATTGAATTAAATTAGGAAAACATTCATTCAACTGAATTTCTACTTAAAAAATAGAATTAAATGAGGCAAAACCAGAAATCGACTTGAAACAATTATCAACTTGAGGCATACAAATTGGTATTTAATAACATAAATTCTTAAATTTATCAATTAAATTTGTGTAGTTCTGTACTGTTCAAAATCTGAAAATAACTCTTATATTTAATTAATAATACTTATGCAATATCTATAACTAATTTCGAATTCAACTGTACAATATAAGTAATTTAATATTTTGATTAATCTTTAGCGAAGAGCATTAACGAAAGACAAAAATGCTTATCACAATATATTTCATTCAAATTTTATAATTCAAAATTTTTTTCAGAACTTATCCATTTGTTTTCAAGATATTTTTTCAGCACCGAATTATTTGATTGCAAACTTTTTCAAAAATATATTCAGCTTAATCAAATAATGTGAATGCTTTCAAAAATAATTTGATATTTAAACAATTCAACATTTAACCGTCAAGCACTGCACTAGGTATAACGGCTTTTATTTCCACCTAAATCAGTACCCTCCTGACGAGCAAGCTTCAATGCATCCCTAATATATTAGAAGGAGGGAAGGGGATACAAAGGGGTTTGAGAGCAGGGGGAGCAAAGGGATGAATGTTTATTTAAATAGCTAGTGCTGCCATCTAGCATGCAAATGAAAAAATAATTTATTCAAATATTTTTACCAACAACGGAACGAAAAGTTTTGCTTGTTTTTCCTTAAATAAATAATGAAAAAATGAAGGGGAAAAAAAAACCCAAAAAGAATGAAACTTCAATACATTCAGCTCTTAATTAATGCAACAATATCTTTTTCTTGGAAATTTTAGAAAAATAATATATACTATTAAAAAAAACAATAATTTGAAATATATCTTCACAGTATCTATACTTTAAATAAATATATTTCTTTAGAGTAAAGTAAAGCAAGTAAATGCTTCAAACATTTTACATAGTATTTGGTTAAATATTTTCAGAAAAAAATACCGCAGATTGAGCAAAAACATTAAAATTTTTAATAAACATAAATAGTTACTCCGAAAGAAATTTTCAAATTTTCAAATAAATAAATTTATTTGTTTAGGAAAAAATTACAGAGAAAACTTAAAAAGAATAATAATAAATCCTTTCGAAACATATAAAAGTAAATGCTTCTCTCTTTTCATTTCAATACTTATTTTGTTTACATAGTTGATTTGTTTAATTATCATTTATAATAAGAAATAGGATATATTATTGTGGTATATTTTAAGTAATGAAGAGAGGAATATTGTTTTACGAAATCCAAATTCCGTTCTCTGAAACAGACAATTTTATATACGAATATAAAATACTTACATACTAGTATACTATAACGACTAATACAACAGTTTTTTGTAATATTATTATGTTTCAAAATATTTATTGAGTAATTATAAATTCAGAAGCTTGTGATTTATTTTTTCTTATTGTATCTACAGAAATTGTGCATGTGTATAAATGTATAAAAATAGTATTAGTGTGTACATACCAGATGAATAACTTTAGAGTTTATTAATATAATTAATTTTAGAGAATTAAAATAATGATAGATTTAAAAATTTATAACTAATAAAAAAAGGGAGAGAGAGAAGTCTTTAGATGCGAAGTTAATACTCATTTTCGAACTGCTTAAACGTGTCAGATGCGTTGCGTGTAAAAAATAAATAAATAAATAAATAAAATTTAAAAAATTCAAGGAAAGCTAATTAGTACGGTACAAATTTGACTAGAATTTCTTTGTATCACTTTCCATTAAGCTTCCTACGACCCATATTAAATCTTTGGCTGGACTTTAACCTCCGGTATAGATTTAATATGGTTTAAACTCTTTTTAAGTTCTACAAATATCTATTGTTTTACAGTTAAATAATGCAAAAAGATTTGGCACTTTATTGTATTTGGCACTTAATTGTAATCTTAATTTATAAAAATAAAAAAAAACTTAATTTATAAATGTCTAGGCATTAGTAAGTTTTTTGGCAATCACAGCAGCCGTAAATATTCTACTTTCGATATATTTTCTGAAACAAATGAAGCTTCTTATAATATTAGTCTTTATTGTAGCAATATGATTCGTTTTGATCGATTAATGATGCTACAAAACTTACTAACAGTTAACCAGAACTATACTTTTTGCATATATATATTCAGAATTCTTTAAAAAATGTTGATTTTCAGGCTTTACACTCTTGATAATAGACTGCAGATTATATTTAAAAGAAAAGACTCAATTAAATTTTGAGGCAACCAAGCAAAAATTTTACTAATAGTAGTAAATTAAATTACAAGATAGCTTACTATTTCTAGAGACATTGATAAAATAAAAGAGAAGTTTAAAAAAAAAAAAATATGACCTTGGTTTACAAATTATTGTGTGAAGATGGTTTATCCTTCAACTTTTTTTGGAGTGGACCAAATGCATTGAAAAGACTTCCTGGCCATTCAATTATTCATTTTCCTCTTCTTCTGGGTCAGAATCTGTCATCGAAGGTGACGAAATAAAACGAAATGAAAACAAAAAAATTTTGCATCGAAAACGAAAACTGCTTCTCTGTGAATAATATAATAACATTAATAAAAAAAAAAAGTTCTCGAATCCCGTTATAGAAGCAAAGGGGGAGGGGGCATTCTCAGAAGGGCCGAAGAAGATTTTTTTTTTTTTAAATTTGGGTCAAGGTTACTTTAAAGGGGGAGGTGAACAACAAAGGGTGACGCATAGTAATGTGAGCCCCCCTTCCGGTCAATACTTTTTTTAAATATAATAATAGTTGGGTAGGGAGAAGGATTTCATGCAGTTATTTTATTCTTATTAAGAGAGGATGCAGCAGAAGTTGACCTACTTTTCTGTAAATTTTATTGTTATTTTCATCCTTTTTCTCCCTTTTAATATTACAATGACAAAAAGAGGTAGAACGGTCGTTTTGAGGTGGGAAGAACACAGGTTAAAGCTTCTCCGGCCAAGGACCATCAAGAGAATGGGGAGGTGAACTAAAAGGGACATGTCAGCTGAAAAGCGCCAAAAAATTTTAAAAATCGATAAATCTAAAGAAGTCTTTTTAGTAAATCTTAATTTTTTTAAGGTGAATTAATAATTAGACTTATTAAATAAATTTTTTAGATTCAAAAATTTTTTTGGAAATTTAATCATAGAGAAATTAACGTCTGTCCTTATAATGGGTTACACAACTTTATGTTTTGCATTATTAAAATTGTAATATTAATTTTTAAATTGTTCAATGAATTTTTTAGATCCAAAAATTTTTTTGGAAATTTAATCGTGGAGAAATTAACGTCTGTCCTTATGATGGGTTACATAACTTTATGTTTTGCATTGTTAAAATCGCAATATTAATTTTTAAATCATTAAATCAATTTTTTAGATCCAAAACTTTTTTTGGAATTTTAATCGTAGAGAAATTAACGTCTGTCCTTATAATGGGTTACATAACTTTATGTTTTGCAATGTTAAAATCGTAATATTAATTTTTAAATCATTAAATTAATTTTTTAGATCCAAAACTTTTTTTGGAAATTTAATCGTAGAGAAATTAACGTCTGTCCTTATAATGGGTTACATAACTTTATGTTTTGCATTTTTAAAATCGTAATAATTCCACTTTTAAAATATTTAAAGTGCGAAAATTTTAAATTTTTTTATATAAGTAATTATTAATATAAAAAACTCATTTTGCAAATTATTTTAAACGAAAGTAATTTGCATTTGATTAGCAGTTAACTCAGAAGCAAAATGAATGAAGCTGCGGATAAAAAAATTTTAACTACACACGTGCACTAAGGTATATAAGTAATAAAATATCTAATTTGAAGTATAAAAATATTTACAATAAATAATATTAGTTACAAAACTTAATTATAATTTTCTTTGTATCGAGTTTAAATAAGCACATGGTAATCATTAAATTATGGAAATCATAAATAAAAAATAAAACTATTAAGTATGTGCGCTGTGTAATGCACAGCAATTAATCTAAATAAAATTTTGCTAATAGTTTTGAAATTTAAGAAACGGTTACATAATATATGGGTTCCATTATTTGTTAAAATGTTCGAAGGAGAAAGAAAGTGACTGTATGGTTGCTTTGTGGTAAGCGAAAGAGAGGATGCGCAATTGAATCATCTTTACAATTTCTTTATGAGTGGGTGCAAAATCCAATGACATAGTAGCCTATTGCTGAATTCGCGCATTCATGAAGCAAACCACAAAGATCATTATTTTTCATGGCTAAGGTCTTTGAACTTGGGAAGAGAATAAAAAACTTTCTCTTCTTTCTAAACTGGATGTTGTGGTTTTCTTAGTAAGAACCAGATATCTATGTATACATAAATTTTTTTTCTTCAAGTTATAAGTAGTTGCTCTTTGTTTTGTATACCTACGTAATTTCAGAGTAGCTTCGAATATCTTTGAATTATGTTTGAAACTTTATTGCTACATGTACTAATTAAAACGAGAATGAAGAACGTGTTAAAGAGAAAAAACATAAAATTTAAAAATATATTTTAATTAAAAAAGATTGAAAATTCTGCCCATAAAAAATCCAATTTGAATGTGGTGGCGAAATGTGAAATAACATACAGGTTATAATTTCAACAAATATGTCTGTAAATAAGTAATACCGAAACGCTGAAGCGGTGAGATATAACCTGATTGAAAACTTTCGCGTAAATATAAAATAACAGTCGACATGTTTTAAACTTTTCAAGACTTACGTGAATGCACCGAAGCGAAATGTTTTCTGAAGTGCTTCAAACATGTCGACTGTTATTACATATTTGTTTATTTCTGAAGCAAATGAATTTTCAATCAGGAAATATGACTTTAGTTTCAGTGAGATTCATTTTTATAGCTTTTGAATCTGTTTAAATTTGATCAAATAACAATCAACTCCCTTTTCAACATTTTATGTCACATTTAAAATATTTTCACGAAATAAAACTCTAAAATATTTATTTATAAATCTTGCACTAGGATTTTTATTATATTGGATGCTATGGTTTACGGTTCATCTAAGGCTTATGTATTACTTAACGCGCAGATGCTACGGCTTTTGCCTTATTTATGACCCAGTACGAGATGCTTTGAAGAGGAAACTTGAATTGTAAAATATGATTATTGATTAGTAATAATCTTCATATAATATTGTTTAGTTCGAATTACATTGTACATTTGATTTAACTTGACATTTAGCAGTCAAATAGCTTAAAAAATTGTTAAAAGAGTCACCATACTGCATTAATTTGTGTATTCCAAAAAAAAAAAAAATTATTTGAATTTTACTTATTGACTTAAATTTGTATGATCTGTGTCACGAACTTGGAGATGAGTGACTAATTTTAAAAGTATACAGTAATACCAGGCGTGAAATTTCCTTGCCATAGGCGATCAAATATTTGATGCTGGCGTATAAGTTTCATACTTTGATGGCGAGAAATAACGTTTGTATGCTGAATTTTAAATTAAACTATATACGTTTTTATCGAGTCTCAATCGAGCGACTCATAGTTTTTTGAAACCAAAGTAATGGCATGTTATTTCTATTAAGAGCAAAAAATGCTGGGTCTCTCACATTCCACCTAGGGAAACATTGTTTCTGAAAATACTGAAATCTCATGACAACCTTATTTTAATGTAGTATTATTATACCAAAGAATACGTTTCAATTTTTAAGTTCTTCATTCCTTTATGTTTTTGGTAACCAAAAATGCTGCATTTGTTAATATTTTAAAAATTGTTCGATAGTTTCATGAATGTAAAATATTGGTGATTTCTCTCCCTGATGCAGTATATAGATACTCCCTTTACATTGACAGTAAAGTAGTATTTAAGTACAAAGAAAACAATTCAAATTACACGGATAAAGATCACCCCTACCGACATAACTCCATATTCATTCTCGTCTGTATCTACATTTAACTCTATCAACTCCACCTAAAAAATTCTCCATTTAAAAACCTCATGCTGTAACGATGGGGTTATAGACCGGGAGTAATGGGTTACGAGGGAAGGGGGGAAACAGTGCAAATACTTCAACGCCCCTTCTATTTTTTTAGAATACTTCAAGCACTGCGTTCCGACGCCCACTTGCTTCCTGTCCCCCCTTCCTTTAGTAACAAAAAATTACAAAAATAGCCACCTGACAGATCAACCCCTTCGCGTGACCCCCTAACCCGATCGTCTCTTTTTCTATTCAAATGGAAGAGCAACTTTGTTAAAGGAAGAGAGTGGAGAGAAAAAAAATTTACAAGGGAGCTTTCTTTTTTTTCTTCCCCCGTTCACTCAACCCTTTCACTCCGTGTCGTCGCTTTCATTGATATCCATCTAATTTGATTTCCTTTCCCTACTGCTGAGTTTATTTTGATTAAGGTAATTATTTACATCCAGTAGAGTTTTAAATGGAAATTAGTTTTTGAATTGTAACTAAACAAAATGCATTAGCGACAGCTAGGTTTTTTATTCTCATGTAACTAGATAAAAAATCGTTCATTAGTGTTTAAATAATTTTGTTACATTCTTACCTTTCACTCAAATTCATTCAAATTAAATGGGGAAGAAAATGAATTAAGTCATGAGAAATTTGAACCGTAATGAAATCAGTTCAATAAAAATTTAAATCTTATAAAATTAAATCGTGAGAGTAAAGAAAAATTTAATCAATATAAAATTAAATAAAGAGAGTCAAAACGTCTTTAATCATTAAAAAAACTAGATTAGGAAAATCAAAAATAATTTATTTATTATATTATAAAATTTCGAAGTTCGAGTATATAGATAGTATAATAAGTAGGTTTTGAGTTCTGCTACAAAGCATTTAAAGGCGGATTCACGAGGTAAAAGAAAGTCTATTTACTATACTATTAAATTGTCAATTTACTACACTACAATAACTAAATATGCGATTCACTTTTAACCAATTTCAATTACTACACTCAGAAAGACTATATGGTCAAAACTGCCAAAATATGATAAAATTTACTGCTTCTCTGACTCTTTGGGAACACCAAAAAACTCGATACATTTTGTCAAAGTCATTTTGTGATTTTGGTAATCTTAACAATGAAATTTGCTTTCATAACGTATGATAAAATTTATCAAATGTGGTAAAATTTGGTAATTTAATCATGATATTGTAGAATATGGTATAAAAATTATTTATTCGGATAAATTTACTTTTCAGTCTTGTATTTTTTTCTAAATGTATTGCAATAAAAACGATAAATTAGAAAATCAGAATTTCTGGAATACCGTTATTATAAATACGGAAAAATTGCGAAACGAATCTTATAAATACCGTATATTTTGTTTTTAATACCAGAAACATTTTTTTACACAGAAATGCAATTACAATACAGTACGGTAATTTTAGTAGAATTATTTTCTCCTTGTAAATGCTTTGCCACATTTATTTGTATTTGTTGTAATATTGATAAACTTTTTTTTTAGTTTACTTTATTATCTCCTTTTTAGTAAACTCGTAACAAAAAATGTATTTTGAAAGTCTTTTTTTAAATTTTTTATTTTTATTGATTTATTTTTATTTTTCCATCTTTAATATAGTTTCTGCTTTAGAGTTTCAAAATGAAGTCAGTTTTACTGAAAATTGATATTAGGCTCATATCATTCAAATTATTGTTTTAAACATTATTTGAAACTTTTCATTGAATGTCACAGAAAAATTACCGAATTAAAATGCAAACAGTATTAATAGGCAAATTTACTGTTTTTTAGTACAGAACAATGTTTTGAGAACAGAACAATGTTTTTGCCCATGCTTAACCATACTATCTCGTAATTCGGTTAAAGAAGTATGATAATATGCTTCAACTTTAGCACCATTCTGAGGTTGAAGCAAAATTAAATAATATAATGGTTCACGCTCTAAAATTTCTAACTGAGTTATTTTATATTCCGTACTTATAACATTCAGTTTATTTTATTATTTGATAATTTCAAAAATTTTTGAAAACGAGGCTTTATTGTTACTGTAATAGCAATTCTCACTTCATATAAACTTTTCGTTTTATTATTTATTAAGAATTTCTGATTTCTGCAGTATTATTTTAGAATATTTTGAAAGGAATTCAATTTTATAAAATATGTATTTAAATCGAATCGATATTATATGCATTTTTATATATCTTCATAATCAATAGTTGTAGTTCCTAGATGCTATCGATTACATCGGCTTTAGATAAGAAATCAAATGATAAAAACCCTTTTATTTAAATTCATGGAAATTGTGCAATGTGCTCAACCGAAAATATTGCACATTGAGCTCATCTCTATCAGCAAACCTATTAAGAATTCTCTGCATGAGGGAAAAAACATCACTTTCGCACACTTTTGAGACATTTACTTGCGGTTTTCTGTCTTTGACCTCTTGCGGTTACTTTTTAAAGGATTCTGCGGATGAATTAAGCTTATTGTTATTATTATCTCGGGATGTGAGTATTTATTTTGGACTGGCTGGCTAAAATAGCGTTGAATCCGTGAGACTTGTTACAGTAATTTGAATGAAGGATTAGTATTTATAAAAATGGCGCCCTTGAGTCTAAAAAAAATATAAGCAGATATTAAGGGTCATTAGGCTATATTTTTTTTAAAAGTTTCGTTTCACAGAATGGGCGTAGAAGTGATCGACCTGGAAATGGGTTTGTTGATTTGTGTATTTGAATTTTTTCTCAAATTTTTTTTTAGACAATCACATTTAACAGTTAGACAAGTCGATGCATCTATATTCAATAATACTTATAATGGAGATTGTTTCTTCATTTGGTCAAATGATGAAAAGAATTGAATTCATTCCTTCGTATGCTAAATTAATACAATCAACTTTGTATTAAAATATAAAATTAATTGATTACATAAGTTATTTTAACAAAATCGTACATATTTCAAAAGTTTTTTTTAACTAATAACTTTTAAATATTTTAATGATTTTTTCAAATGCAATCTGTTATAAAAGAAATCTGTGTGAATAGTTCTATAAAATTCAACAAGTATAGTGTGCAATCAGTACTATTGTTTGTCATTCATTTTAAGGGAAATGTGGGCTAATTAACTATATTCTCGAATAATCGAGTTAAAATTGAAAAATATATTTATTGCTAAATATTCATTAAATTAATTAACTTATTATTTCAGAAGCTATGCTCATATATCCACAGTAACCCTTGCTAACTAACCGCTGTCTATTTTGAACTATTAGTGACTTTTGAACTAATAAGACGTTGTCATAGATCAATAGTAACATGAAGTGAGTTTCAATTAGATAATACCTGTGGTACCAGAAGAGAAATGTTATATTTCTGGGCGATACACAGCACTACAAAAATTCCCGATCAAACTACGGTATAAAGTACCGGTTCTTTGGGTGCATCATCCGTAAAATCCATCTTTACATTTAATAATATAACGTAATTTTTGCATTAATGTTAATTTAATTAAAGTGATAAAGTGATTTTAAGATAATTGTTACTATTAAATTTATTATATATCAAATTTTTTGTTCCGTAACATGTTCCGGCAAAAATGAATTTTCAGTAAAAAGTACCGGTACCCTGAGTGCCAGTACTTTTTACCACAGTTTGAGTGCACCAATTTCAGGAAACTAAATGCTACGTAAAAAAAAAAACATTTTAAAAAATGACCAATACAATAGATTTTGACAAGAAAAATTCTTGCAGTCATTAAAAAAAGTGAGTATTGTTTTTATAAAAAATTTGCTTTTTCAACTATGGATACTTTTCAACTATGGAGTGAATTCCTATTTTCAGCACAAAGAGAAAACAATGTTATACTAATTGCACTACTTTTATCAACGAAAATTCATTTTTATGTAAGCTACATTTATTATTAAGAATATGTATTACTATATTGAGGTTACATTAGGACACAAGTTTAGGAGAACGCATTATAATACCATCTTATTGAAAGCTATGAATTTAAATAAAATGATACTTGGCCACCTGAAGATGCCATCTGTCATTTGAATTTAATTTTTTATAGCATGTTTTCTACACAAATCAATAGATTTCTACAAAAGGAAGGAAAACACGGTCTATTCCATTTCTTTAGATCACTTTGGTAACTGTTATCTAGATTCGTGGGATTCGTTTACATCAGGAAAAAAAATATATACATTGATGTTCATTTTTAAATTCTAATTTTTTCTTATTCCCTTCCCATACAAGTCGATTATTGATTTTTTCGGATCCCATATGATCCGCTATTCTGACAGATACGATAAAAATAAATCGACACCAAAAAAGGGGGATGTATTTTGGATGGGACGACCTTGGCCCATTTTCGTTTTTATTATTTTTTTTACCTCCCTTTCCTTTCACTTTCATTTTGAAAATCCCCTTTTTACACCCATTTCCCTCAACGCACCACTTTCACCTTTCCTCTGGACCATTGAGGCTTTTTTTTTTATATTTAGGATTTAGCTGCGGTAACACTTTGAAGTTTGTGGAATCTTTTGCCATTTTTTTTTTCATTCATGTTTTTTTGGAAAGGCTTCAAAATGAACTCGTTGCTGGCCTCGTGTAGCGAATTCAAAAAGAATAATTTTTACTTAATCGAATTTTAAGAGTGTGGGAATCAGGGGGCCTCATCGGAAGTATTATGCACGCCGTTTTATCCGTTTGCATTACAAGCAAAATTATTTACCAAATTGTCATAAAATGGTTAAATTGATTTCATGGCGATCTGCAGCGAAATTAGACTTTAGTATTCTCCAAATTGTCATAATTATTCACCAAATTGTCATAAAATGGTTAAAATGATTTCAGGGCGATATGTGACGAAATTAGTCTTTCGTATTCACCAAATTGTCATAATTGCGCACCAATTTGTCATAAAATGGGTAAAAGGATTTCAGGGCGATATGCGACGAAATTGTCATAATTATTCTCCAATTTGTCATAAAATGGTTAAAATGATTTCAGAGCGATATGTGACGAAATTAGACTTACACCATACAATTTTTCCTCGTTAAAAATAAAAATATTTAAACTATTTAATGAAAAGAGGACATGATCAGGTATGCAATTTCTGGCAGATGTGATAAAATTATCATTAATTAATTGTTCAAAATATTTTATTTTTCTATCCTAAAAATGTACACATCATATAATATTAAAAAATAATAATGATTATAATAACTGCACTGGTCTGGCATGTAGGAGTCAAATAAAAATTGTGAGCCTACTTTTTTTTTCATCAAAAATTATACGCATAGTGTTAAAACAAAATATGTCATTTTTATCCTGTAAATGAAACATAAAAAAAAAAAATAATTTAAAAGATATTGCGTAAAAGTGTTGATTTAGGTCAAAGTTACCGAGCCAATAAATTAAAAAGTCATAATTAAATCTCTGATTAGATTGAATGAGTCTCCGAAAAAATGAAATGGCTATTATTAATCAATAAGACAAAAAGAATCTTTTTCAAACATTCCTACACGAAATAGTTTTAACTAATTACAATTTGGATAAATTTGACATACACCACGGTAATAAATTACCTGAAAAAATTGGTAGTAATTTTCACGCAGATATTAAATAACGTACAGTTATGTTTTAAGATTGGAAGTCCAAAAACATTCTTTTATTAGTTAGGGAATTTTGTTAAAACCTAACTGTTATAACATACATTTTGAGTGGTTTAAATTAGACATCGTTCAACTTGAAAAATAGTTTTTTTAAAAGAGAGTTAATATAATGTCTGATAATTTTGTTATCGAAAGAAAGGTAAATGAAGAAAAGAAAATATTCAAAGTAACAATTTCTATTTTCTTATTAATGGCAAAAACTCTGCTAGAGATATTTTTTACGTTATTATAATTCTTCTTATTGACCTAAAAATTCTGCTATTTGACATAAACCTTAAGTCGAATATGTCAATAATAATTCAAAGAAGAAAAACATTTTTCTATTGAAACATCATAAACAAGTTTTTCAAAAATAATTGTAAAATTTATCGCACATAAAAAGTCGAGTATAATTTATTATACTCGAGTATTATTAGTTAAGTATAATTTATTCCGAACTCTGAATAAAACAATAGGAAAAACTATGTTAAACAATTAATATTAAATATTCAATAGATGTTTAAATGCAATTAAAATTTATTTTTATTTGCACCAAAGAATTAAAGAAACGTATGAAATAAGAAAAGTAGGAGCTTAAAAAAATCCACTAAAATCTTCAAAAGGTATCGAAATGATTTTATTTTATTTTAAACAGCTCACAAACATAACTATGAACATAAATATACTTCAATTATTAAAATTTATAAATATACTTTAAATTTATAATTACATTTTTACTATTAAAGTATCGTGCAATGCTTAAAAAAGAAAGGAAGAATCGAGACTCCCTGAAAAACTTTTGATCTAAAGATCGGATTTCCACGTATTGCAACTAAATCTTAATGGTTCGAGAGGTGACCTCAAATATGGTAATTAATTTGTACAGACAATATAAGTTATGGTCCTTCTTTCTTTTTCTTTTTTTTTTTTTTACATATATCAGGCAAAATACAAAATTTGAACGAAATTTGACGAATAGTTTCTGAGAAATTAAATTTTAGAGAAATTAAATTTTAAAGCAGTATATTTAAAATTCGATGTTTTAGGAACGATTCGACTGATTTAGTTCAAATTCCATATTTTGCCTTATGAAGTTACATTCTTTTAAACTATGTAAAAATTTTATACTTTAGAATTACAAACTTTTCAGCTAATATTAAATAAAATTTTTTAAAAAATACTGAAAAATCATTAAAAATTATTTTTTGCACAGGATTATCTTTAAATAAACGGAATTTATAATTGCGTATAAAAATGTTTCCATTTGTTTAAAAAATTCTTGAAGCACGCTAAAAGGAGTAATACGCAACATACGACCAACGCAACATTAAGGGGTTCAAACCTTAGACCACCCTCCAGATCAAACTATTAGGACCATTTTTCCCAGATTGCGGCAACCTCCAATAGTTTGGGACTCAGAAAACCAAATCAGCCACACACACAAAAAAAGTTTATTTAGAGATAGTATGTTTTTGTGCCTAATTTTTTAACTTAAAATATCGTTTGCACAAATTAATTTGCGCATTATTCAATTTTTTCTTTCTTTTTACTTTCGTAAATCAATCTTCCTTTATCTTCCTTTTTCTAGTTCTTTCACTGTCATATATTATTAACGAAGCAAAGGAAATTTTCATGACTTAATCTATATTCTTCTTTTTCTTTCTTTAATTATAAATATATCCAAAAAAAAGGAGTATACTAAAAATGTACTGTTCATTATTTTTTCAATACAAAATTAATAAAAAAAGACAATAAATTTTATTACACAAGGGTGATTAGTAAATCACAGGAAATAACGAAAAACAAATAAGATGCAGATCTCTTGAACTGGTTTTTTTTCTGTTTGAATTTGATTGACATTAAATTTCAATTATTATTATTTTTTTATAATCATTTTTTAAAACTTAAAAATTTTCTAAAGAAAAAAAAAATACGAAGAAAGAAAAAACTAATAAATTGCAGAAATGGGCTCTTGTAAATGTAAATTATTATTTTTTTATATAAATAATTTTATTAATTAAATCTTAATTGGCTACGTTTCAATTCCGCTATAGATCATCAACGAAATCAATTCACTGTACGATATACAGTTTTCCTGCAATGCACGTTGTTTTCTTTCTGAATTGTAAAATGAAGAATTAATAAAAGTAAAAAAAATTAGTCCAAATCAAACGACATTTGATACTGACAGTAAGTTTTAATAATTATTAACTATAAATATTTTTTATAGTCATTTTTTGTAGCTTGAAAATTTTCTAAAGGAATTTAAAACTTGAAGAAAGAAAATAATAAATTGTGTTTAGTTTAATTTTAAGCTCTTACTGCTTTAATAATCTTGTACATAGATTATCTTGCATTGACTTCTAATAATAAACAAACTAATCTTAGTGGAAGATCCGTGCTATAATTCGTATACATTTTGAAACCTATCTATTCGTAAAATAACTTAAAATAATGATTTTTTTTTTTTTTTTACATTTTACTTTTTAGGTGTAATTAATTTAAATGTAATTTTTCAGGAGTAATTTTAGAAGCCCTAAAAGTCGTGTTCAGATTTTTCTTATTATTCAAAACAAGCATATTATTTTACATGAAAAATGTAATGCAATTTTAGCTCATTGTTGCAAATAATGAATCTATAAATCTAAGTTTTTCTTTTTATTTAAACTTAATAGAAGTAATAAATTTTTATTTAATTGCAAATCATAAGTAAACTTACAATTGTTTTTAATGTAAGAGAACATAAGTTTATTAATGAAATAAACTAATAGGAATTTTAAACTTTAACAAAAATTATGAAAATAAAACTGAAACTGAAGAGTTTGTGTTATTGAAGAGTCTGTTTTTTTAATTATTCCAAGAGGAAAATGAATTAAAAAAGAATGCTTGTTGACTAACCATAAGGAATCTAGTTTTTCTTTAAAAATCTATGTTTTTTAATTTTGCATAAGGAGTTATTATTATTATTTTTTTTTTTTTTAAATTTTATTTTGTAATTAAAAATTTTTAAAATGACTGAAATTAACTACTGATATGCCCACTAGATGGCAGAACCACCTTCGAATTAGAATTGCAAGGAAAAGTCCCCAGAAGGATTTTTTTTCGATGAGTGAAAAAAAAAGGTGTGGGGTAGGGGACATAAAAAAAATCAGAGGGAAACTTTCATTTTTTTTTATCCTCTTACGTAATTTGAGTGACTTCCCCATTAGAATTTTTCCTTTCGAAATAAGTGATACGTCGTTACCTAAGTGTGATTTTTGTTTAAAGTGTTTTATTTGCGTATTTATTTAGTTAGTTATTTCACAAATTATAAATATGGTATTTTTAAGGTAATGTTAGCAGAGCGTTTACAACCTTCAAACGTATATAATTAATGTTACATCAATAGTGTGCAGCATGGGTGAACAAATGTTTTTATTAAACAAATTTTTTTTTTTAAAACTTCCGCATTTTAATTTTGGCAATTTTTTTTAATACCCGCAGTACACCTATATTAGTGTTAGTGGTCATCAGTAAATTTTCGCTTTCGTGTTTGATTTCAGTTGAAATGTTTCGAAACTAATTTAAACGTTAAAAAAATCAATAATCATGAAAAATACTGTTTTTTTTTCCATTATGAAATACGTTTCTTAAGAACGAAAATTTATGCGAAATCTAAAAAGTTTAATTAATGGATTCTTCGACTATTTAATTGGAAACATCTGAAGTGAACACGAAAAATGCGGAAGACTATTAAGACTAAGACTATTTTGAATGCTTAAACCTAAGCTTAAAATGCTTAACACCTAAGTCAACTGTAAATATTCGTTTCTATTAGTCAAATAAAGTATTTTATTGCTGGTGAACAGCAGACAATTTAATTGCTTGAGTTTAAGAATCTCGATACGAAAATATTTAACGTAATAAATATTTCAATAAAATATTAAACTTTTATTTTCTTCAGATTGGCTGTCATAGCCGCAGATATGCCCGACAAGGAGTATCGAAATTCTCGGTTGGCGAAATACCACCATAATAAGTAAATACAGAATATAAAATGTATGTAAATATAAATCATAATATGTAATCATGTAACAAATTATAAAACGTAATAAATCATAATATGTAAATATAAAATAAGTATACATTAAAAAACTTGTATTTTTTTTCTATACAAAAAAAAAATGTTAATGATCTTTAATGAAAGGACAAGCGCTCTCCATTGGAAGGCATTTGTGAACCTTTCGCACTTATAGTGTCATTCATAAGAAAAACTAAACAAACTATACAAAACAGCGAAAGAAGAATATTGAAATTTATTTGTGATAATGCTGAAAATTTCAATTCCTTATAACTCAAGGGAACTATATAATATTTGATCATTTTTATTTATTTGATCAATCATGTAGGATTAGAATTTAGATTTTTAAAAATTACAAAAAAGTTAGAGTGTTGAAATCATGCCATATATAATAAAGTCACTTCTTTACAAAACAAATGGGTTTTTCAGGTTTTTGGTGAAATATGACCTGGGATTCGTGAAACTTTTATGGATACATGCCACATTATAAAGCTAAAGTGGCCCTAAAGGAACCTCAATGAATTTCTACTTTCACATTTAATTGGCCACTAAGAGTACTTCGTAACATCGTGCACATGTTGGGTAACGTATCAAATGTCGGAAACTCGATTCCCATGGCGTATAAAATAAAAGTCGATGAGTATCTTTTTGACACGCAATTGATCGTGATAACTTTTTCCTCTAGAAACTGGACAAAATTAAGAGAAAGACAACTTTATTTTGGCAAAAAATGTGTGCCTACTTATGTCATTTTTGACATTTTCTATGTATGAAGAAAGAAAAACTATTTTCATTGCCTTAAAATTTAAAATTATTGTCAGTGTACTGAGAAAGAAATACGGTAAAAACTACCAGAATATGGTAAAATATATCGTGTTTCTGACTCTATCTGAACACCAAAAAGCTCAGTTATTTTTACCAAAGCGCTTTGGTAATAATGATTTCGGTGATTTTAAAATATATGATAAAATTAGGTGTGGTGCAATTTGGTAATTGTATTATGATTTCATTCAAGGTATAAAAACCATTCATTCAGTTTAAATAACTTTTCTGTTTAGTGTTTTTAACTAAATGTTTAGTAATAAGAACTATTATTTTGAAAACCAAAATTTTAGCTAAACTCTTATTATGAACGGAGAAATTAACAAATGAATAGTTTGAATACAGTATATTTATTAAGAAGAATTATGGGTTTTTTTTCACCAGAAATGTCACTACCATACAGTACAGTAATTTTAACAGAATTTTTTTCTCTTTCATGCTCAAAAAAAAGAAGTATAATTACAACGAATAATCAAAATTTTGGCTTTGAAAAATTTGGCTGTTTTTTTGAAGAAAAAAATGTTTTCTTTTGGCCTTATCCTTCATATCAACAATTTAACTTCCTTTTACGTCAGCAAGATTCAATTTATTGTGGAAAAAATTATGGTGTGAGAAGGCATATAAATGGAAACTTCTAGCCATGAATGATAAAAAAAAAACATCATTTTCCTTTCATAAAAAGTTTGAAAACTTTTAGTAAACCAGTTTGCAGGAAACATAAGCAAGACATAATTAAATAATAACTGTTTTTTAAAAATAATAGATGGCATAATTATATTTGTGATTTGACAGAGAAAAATTGGAAAAAAAGTAATTTATGTAGCACAAGTTCGTACATTAAAAAATTCATAAATAATTTTGCTTATTAAATGACTAAAAATTATAATAATATGATAGATTCTGTTGCAAATTTCTGTAATTGTTACAAAAATACGGATTTTTTAGCATTTCTTAAAAATTTATGAATGTATGTTTTAAAATTACGAGATTTAGAGTAAATTTTTTGATTTTCCTATTTTGAGAGAGCAAAAAAAAGTATATGAAAAAGATACATCTTTAATCTCTTAAGAGATCATATATTATATAATGGAAGTAAGAAAATTATAGATGATAGGCGAGTTTTAATACCAATGCATTGCTATTCAAATATCTTTACCATGTAAATGTTTTTTTCTTTTTTCAGTAACTTTTTCCAAATTTATGTTTACGGAAAAAAAACTTGCACTTTGAGCTATCTAAAAGTATCAAAATAAATGTTTAAAAGAAAAAATTCCGTGACTGTAAACAAAACTCAAAAAGAAATTTTGAATATTTTATTAAATAGGATCATTTTATTTCTCCAAAAATCGTCTTTAGTATTTTATATGCAAATAACAAGAGTTCATCACACATTAAAAGCCAACGAATATGCATGTTTGAAATAAATTTCTCGAAAAAATATATACAGTTTTATATTTTTAAAATGCATTTTTACATATATCTATAAAAAAGACTTTTAAGATCTATTATATCTATAAAAAAGAACCTAAACCTAATTTTTATGTTCAATGATAATTATTTAATTACCACATTACTATTTCAAACATTAAAAAAATTTTAAAAAATGGAGAAAAATTTTTTATATATAATAATTTTTAATTTTTTAGCGTAACTTAAAAAAATTTAAGCTTTTAGAAGTCATACAGAGTGTAGTTAGTCGTTAATAATGATCAGCCAATCACGCAGCGAGCGTTCTGTGTGTAGCGGTAATCAGATTGGCTCTTCAAGTTCATAAAGGAAGTATTTGAACCGCCCAAACTTAAACAGCTGTGAAGTTTTAAAAGTAGGCTATTAAAATGTATGCCACTAAATTTTTTTGAAAAAGAAAGTGTATCATAACCTACTAATTTCTGAATAATTTTTTGTTATCGAAAAGTATTATGAGTTTCATAGCTTTATAAAATGATCAAAAAACTACTTTGAAATGTAATGGAAAGTGAAACTTGTCATTATTAATTCATTATATTGACTTTTATGAATTATTTTATGCATTTTTTTAAATTATTGTATTATTAATATTCTCTATCTAGCTTGTTTCCATAGTTTAAATATTGCATGCTGTGCTGTATTAAAATGTATACCAACAACTTCCTTCAATTGAGAAATTGTAACACAACCTTTTAATCTGCTAATATCATTTAATAAGTATTATGAATTTTATTACATTAACTTTATTGCATTACGTTATCATAAAGCCACCCAATGTAACAAGAAGCTTAACAATATTAATTTATCGCACTGTCTTGCATTTATCATTTATATAGTTTTGCAATTTTTGAACAATGAAGCTTTTCTTTCTAGTTGTCATACTAGGATTACAGAAGGCAGTATTTTTTGCTCGTTGAAGTTGTATCATCACTACTCTATGCAAATTTCTGCAAAACAATCTAATGTAATAGCAATTTGTACTGAAAATAAAATTTTTACTGGCAATGGTAACTTCGATATTTAGCATAAATAACTGTTTAAGTTTTTTTTAATTTACAGAAATCTCAAACGTGCCAGAAGCTTGAGTAAAGTTCCGAAAGAATGGAGTAGAAAGCAAGTTTGATATAATGTGAAGCATGTCATTAATGCTCCTTACATTATTTTTTATAAACCTTTTTTTTTATAGTTTTTGTAATTGTTGTACAATATATATTTTCTGTTTCATTGTTACCATAAAAATATTGAATATCATATTCTTTATTTACTAAAATAATTGCCTGAATGCTTTATGCAAAATAATACGAAACAATATAAAATTATATATAAAATTTTTGCTGAAATAATATTTTTTATAATAAATACAAATTTATAGATTTAACTGAAATTATTGCTTAATTAATTTAAAATTTGAAGAAACCTGATTCAGATATTAACTTTGCTTATATAATTTTAAAATTTTGCTTGAACAAATTCTTTAAGAATTGAGTAAAAAGTTGCCTCACAAAACAAGTTTTAAAATTTATTTTTATGGAATAATGTATGCAAATAATTAGATAATATTAATTCAATTATAACTTTAGAATAAGTTGAAAATGAACATTAACTGTGGAGTTGTGCAATGTATAGAAATTTTCGGACAAACATAACATAAATAAGAAAAATTTGAAAAATATATTTTTTTCCATTAGAAATAATAAATTGTTCTTCAGTAACAATTTTCAAATAATGGAGACCAAAATGTACTGAAATAGGAATCTTCTTTCAATATGATGTTGATTAAATAAAAATGTATAAATAAAAATTTATAAATAAATATTTAGTTGACTCAATTATTGCGTGCTTTTTTAAACGGAAGCAACTGCTCTTTGTTCTCTTATATAAAATGTTATTTCAAATTTGCAGCACATAACATTAAATGTATACAATGCAGAATAATTGATAAAAAATATAAAATACAAGTATTTTCATCAAACTCCTGATTTTGTTAAAATTGTATTTACTGAACAAAAATAATTTCATTTGCAAAATAACGAGTAAAACGTAATATTTTCATATCGTTTTTCTTTCTTTCGATTCTTGCATAATAAGCAAGAAACTAAAAAAGAATCTTGAAAAATTTAAAACTTGAAATTTTTAGCTGTTTTCAACTGTTTAGAAACTATTCTCTGTTTCGGCAATCACACATCAAATTTGAAGACTTTTTAAAAAAAATAACGTAATCACATGTTCCATAATTTTTTTTCTGATGCCTGTGTATTTATTACTATTGAAATTAGTTTTAAAATAATTCAAAATTAAATTAATTAGTTAAAAAATTACCTGTCTCCAACAGTTTAGAAACTATTCTTTGTTCCGACAATCACGCATCAAATTTGAAGACATTTTAAGAAAAGTATCATAAGTACATATTCCATAATTATATTTTCGTTCTCAGGTCTGTCTATTTTATTGCTATTGTAGTTAATTTTACTTTTGCTATAAATATATAAGTTTCTTTTTCACGTTTAAACTAATTGTCACAAATCAAAATCATATGTTCCAACATTTAACTCTACCGAATGAAAAAATGGTATAATGCAGTTGAAGTTTATAAGAAGTTAATATCGTTTGAATTTTTTTCCTTAAAATATTAACACTCCAATATTTTTTTTCATTTATTAATTATTTCAAATTATGTGAAATCGTTAATAAACATTTTATTAAGATAAAAAAAAATTTATTAATGCCTAAAATATTTTTAAAAAGAACTACTGGTTTCATTTTTTGTAATTTTCGTCAACATTTCAATCTTTTAAATTTAAAGAAAAAACTTTTTTTTAATTTAATATAATGCATCTCAAAGATAGTTTAATTATACTTTCTTATGAATTCATTTTTTAAGCCAGAAAAAGTTATATTAAATTTGAAACTAAGATTTCTATTTATCGTCTGACTTTTTTTTAATCATCTGCCAAATAAATGTATTGATGCGTAATATAAAGTACGGAATAAATTATAAAATGCCTCCTATCTTTGTATTCTTGCTAAATAAACTTTTTAAAAAATAGCTTTAAAAGTTTAAGCAATACAGGAAATGCTGCTGCGAAATTATACTTTTATCAAAAGCATACCTTTGCATATCATATTTTTTGCATTAACTAATTTTAAAATAAGAAAACGATCGCGAAATAGTGTCTTATATAGAATCGTTTTCTAAAATAAAATGTTCCTTCTTTTTGCTTTAAAATATTTTAAATACAATAACATAGCATATTTTTCGATAAAAAAATTATTTTAGGACATTAATTTAAAAGTTGTTGAAATTTAATATCGATTTTGAACATAAGTTTTTTTTTTTATAGAATTTTTCTCTTTACATTGATTTTAGGATAAATGTGTCTTTATAACTGTAGAAGTAGCTTTTGAAAATATGCTTACCGCTCAGGTGAAGTAGAAGATTTTTCTGATTCAGATGAGTGTATCGTGTATACTTCTTGAACTCTGGTTTCATCTCGTCTTTGACCATGATTAGATTTCGTACGACCCTGTGGAGACTTCTTCCTCTCCTGCTTATTATGTCCAGTCTTTTTGTGCTTTTTTCTTCTATCTTTTCTTTCCATATTGTGAATTTAAAAGTAATTATTCAAATATATTATATAATATTTTTCAAAACTACAACTCTGTAATCTAAAGAGTTGGTTTGATTGAAAAGTAAATGACTTATAATTGTTTAAGTTCTAGATGCACTTCTTTTCTGAAAAATGGCGTTTCAATGTATAACCAGAAGGTCTTTAAAGTGTGATTTTAATTTTTTACTAATATAGATATAGGAAAAATATCACTGAATTTATCTCATATATGCGTGCTTGTTAAAATTGTTTCATGCAATAGAATTATTCCATAAATCTTTAACAGAGATGAGTGTTATTTCCTTATAGTTTATTTTGAATTCAGTTGTTCCACGGGAATTCTTGGAATAATCCAAATCAGTTTCAACCACAAAATTTAAAAAAATGTCAGAAAATCTCTTAGTCCACACTTCAACATTTATCATGGTTCAGTACTAAAGTTTTTTTTTCAAATGTCAAAAAATCAGAGTTTTTTTTTAATAGGCTTTTATCAATCCATTAAAGTTCGTTTAAATATCTCTTGCAACAAGCTTTTGAAGTTTTGTAATTTAATTGTTAAAAATGATGAAAACCATGAACAGCATTAGAAAATCCAAAAATGCACAAAATCCTAGAAAGTTTTCTTAAAAAAAAATCTTTTTCACTAATGAAAAACAATCCAAAGATAGGGTAAATGAGAAGGAAAGTTCTGCAGCGAAAAACTTCCTAGTTGCGGCTGAAACCACAACTAACTACCTTTCTCTAATATCAAAAACATTTATTGTTTACACTTTAGATCTTTGCATTGTTTTTAGCTGATTAAGGAGTTGCTGACCCATTAAACTTTGAGAAAAGGATATCTGATAGTATGCCGAAAACTTTTTCGTCGCAACCAGCCTGTTCGAATTTTTCTCTGCCAAAGTTCTTATAAAACTTTCCGGGAGTGCGCTAGTCTGCCCCTTGGGTACGGGCTCAGCAAAAAACATTACCATTTTTTTTAACGTTGTTCCCTATATATATGACCCGACCCCCCGCTACCCTACCCCTCAGATCTCCCTGGGGTTGGGATTCGAGGATACGGGATGTTAAAAAAATATCCAGAGATGAGATGACTCTGGGCAGAAGGAGGGTATAAAAAATTGAAGCGGAATTTTTTTTTTCATCATGGATTAACATCGGCTCGCGTATCTGTCTAAATGTAGGTGGGTATTATTGAAAGATGTAACAAATACATATTGCTGAGAACTATTTCATAGAGGAGTTTGATAAGTTGTTTTAATAAATAGTTTTATCTTAATTGAATCAATGTTGACAAGCTATTTTTTTAAAAAAAATAATGGAAGTTATCTTAAATAATACTGTTTAAACAGATAGAAAAAATCAGGCACTTATAAAATCGAGTATAAAAAATTTGAAACTAATTTTTTCTCATTATGGATTATTATTGAGCCACGTATCCACATAATTGCAGGTGAAAATTATTAAAATTCATATTAAATAAAATCATTAAAACAATTGTAAAACTAATAATATCTAAATCAGGCACTTATCAATTGGAGTATAAAATTTGAAAAAAAAAATTTTTTTTCATTATGATTATCACTGGCTTGCATGTCTGTCTAAATTTAAGTGAGAATTATTAAAATTTAAAAATTTATTTACAATAAATATTAAAAAAAACCAGTTAAACAAATATAAAACTTAAATTAAGTCAAGCACTTATAATTAGAGAATAAGAAAGGGAAACTAATTTTTTTCCATAATGGATTAACATCAATACATGCATCTGTCTAAAAGTACGCGGGAATTTCTGAAGGATAAAATAAATTTGTATAGCTTTACACTTTTTTAAAGCGTAAACTGATAAATTGCTTACATTAAAAATTTTGTTTTAGTTGAAGTATTGTACACAAGCTGCATTTTTTCTTTCTTTTTACAAAAATTAGGAAATTTATGTCGAACTATTAAAATTATTAAAATTAAAACATAAAGATTAAGAAGTACAAAATGAAGCCCTTAATAGGAGTTATAACATGGCTGACCAAAAACAAACTTAAGAACATATTAAAAGTAGCTCATTTAAACGACTAAAGCTAATCTTTATTTTCTACATGTAAAAAAAAATTCTCTTAAAATTACCGTATTGGTATTGGTAAAAAAGGGAAAAAACATAATTCTAGTGATAAAACCAAAATATACAGCATTTAAACGATTCTTTCAACATTTTTACCATAAACATAGTAATGATTTACTACAAATTTTAATTTTTGAAAATTATAATTCTTATTACCACAAGTTGAATAAAAAATTAAAAAACTGAACAGTAAAAGAATTTAATTTGATTAAAAGATTAACATGGTTAAAAGAACTTCATGCCATGCTCTAAAATATCATGATAAAATTATGAAATTTTACCTGGTTTACCATATTTTGTAATACATAATGAAAACATATTTTATTTGTTAATTTTGCAAAATCTTTACTAAAACGTTTTGATAAAAATTACCAAAGTGTTTGGCGTTCCCACAGAGCCTAAAATACTGTAAATTTTCCCATATTTTGGTAGTTTGACCAAGTTGTCTTTCTCAGATAATGAGAAATTAATTTCTGAGCAAATTATGCATTGAAAATTTACAACAAAAAGTTTTCATTGATTTTATTTCTTTTTTAAACCTAAATTTATTTCAAAATTGTCCGATACAATTTTTTACGAAAAATAAATTCATACAAAGCTAGATTGCTTAAAAATATTATTCATTTTGTAATAACATTAACCTTTGTTTTTAACTTGTACCATAGATTTCAATGTTTGAGTGTGATTTCGCTGTAGATTGCATGGCATTTTATTCTACAAAATTTGTTAGTCATACCGTAATATGTTTATATAATAAATAAAAAATTCAAGCGGTTTTTCTTTTGGCTTTTTCAAAGAGTACCGAACAAAATTATTTTTACAACATTTGATATGCATTTCCACAATGAATTTAAACTGACAAACCACAACAAATAATTACTATTTTGAGCACTAATTTTAGTCAGAAAACAAAACATATTACTATTCTAGTAAGATTTCTTTGTTCCAATGCGAAACAAAACGTCACATTGTGTCTCTATAGGGTCGTAAATGAAAAGAAATTCTAAAATGCATGAAATGTTTGACAAACGCGAGAGATTTAACTTTTAATTTCATTCGAAAAAACAATACCTAAAAATGAATTTGATTCTTTGTCAGCAAATTTAGCACAAAGTTAAGTTTAAAGTTACAAAGAAGAGGAGGCTAACATCAATGCATCACGATAACCTGGAATAAATTTTGCTCTTTAATGAAATTTTTGTTTCACATCGAAATACATTTTAAAAAAATGCTCAAACCTACCAGTATATGGTAAAATTACCATTGTGTTTCTGGCTCTATGGGAACACTAAAAAGCTTAAAAAAGATAATTTTTACTAAAGTGCTTCGATTATGAGTTTGGCAAATTTAACAATAAGATATGGTTTTATGATGTGTGAATAAAATTTAGCATATGTGGTAAAATTTGTTATATTTACCATGATACCTTAGAACATGACAAAAAACTATTTATTAGGTTAAATTTTCTTTTAAATTTTGTATTCATTTTACTAAATATGTGGTGACGAGAACTACAATTAATTTTAAAAGCCTGATTTCTTGTTAAACTGTTACCAAATGAAAGAAAAAATTACCAAATGAATGATTTTGATTTTATTAACTAGAATTATTGTTTTTTTTTTTTTTTTTTGCAGTAAATTTCATTACCATGCAGCACGATAGTTTCAAAATATATTTTTTCTACGTGCACAAAGTTAATCGCTTAGTTATCAGGCAGAAGGGGAGCGAAGCGTGTAGGGGTTTGAACCCCTCAGTAATTAAAAGATTATAATCAGGAAAAGTGTTACAAATTTATGACACGATTTTTTCTTTATATTAAAATTTAATAAATTCATATAAACTAAAAAGCCTATTTTTTTATAAAAAATAAACGAAAATAGTCAGAGCTGATTCAAAATAAAAATTGTTATGGTACTTTCTGATTTTATCTGATGTAATAAATTAATGTTGCATTTTACATTTAAAAAAAATTATCTTACACTACCCTACTTTTGAATAAAAAAAATAAGAAAAATTTTTTTAAACGTAGCTTTATTCAGTATTTTTATAAATTACACAACCATATATTTGCAAATTTATAAACTTTTGTGTGACACGTGCTAGTTCTAGAAAACTTTAAGGATTAAGTCGCATAACGTCAAAATAGTTTTACATACGTTTTAGATTTTTTCTAAAATAGTTTAGTTAATGCGAAGACTAAAATATTGCTAAAGAAAAATAGAAGAAATACTACAGTATATTCCAATAAAAATTAGTTTACTATAACATATATAAAGCCTTTTCAATTTTAAGCACTAATTCGCGTAAAAGTGTTTCCTATTAATTTTGAGAAGAAATACGCAAACACCAATTTTTAAATTTAAATTATCTTTCAAATTTTAAAATATTTAAAATTACTGATGTAAATTTGTTTATATCATCTTCGGAAAATATAATGTTAAGCAGCTGACAAAACAACTGTTACATTTCTTTTAAGTTTGAATGGAATATCAGTGATCTCTTATAAAGTTTAATAATTTAACAAAATAGGTTTTTAGAGTTGTTTAAAATTGTAATAGATATTGAATATTTGTTTAAGAAAATATTTACTTCGTACTTTCTACTTTATTAAACGGAATTTATTCAATTTAACGGCCTTAAAGCTATTTCGAAAAATAATTAAAAGAAATAAGGAAATAGAAGCTTTTAATAACATCCGTATTACTTTATTATCCATAATAAAATGAAGAATTTATCTATGTCTGCGTGTGGCGCTCTCTTAAAACTGTAGAATCGTTACGTACACTGGATTAATTTAGATTGAAATTGCAAGTAGTTTTTGTTCGTATTACTTCGAATAAACTTACAGATTAAATTATTTAATATAAATTGATTTAAAACTAAGTTTAAAACACTAAAGAAACTTCATTCCATTTGAACAATTTAATTAATTTGACATAATTGATAAAAAATATACAAAAATACTTGTCTACAGAAAAACTTAGTATACCGAAAGCAAAAACAAAAGAACCTTTTCTGTCATTGTTGCAGTTCTATAACTGTACACTGCGCAATATTCCGTATGTGCAATATTCCAATACTGCGCAATATTCCAATTTAACAACAATTAATCAACAATGAAATATTCCGTATCAAATTACTGTAAAAATTATCGGCACTCAGGATGTCGGTAATTTTTACCGGAACATGTTACGGAACATAAAATTTAACATACTGTATTTCTTTACAGTAATATTTTTCGTAAAATCACTGAATCACGATAATTAAATAAATGTTACTGTAACAATTCCGGTATAATATATTACTGCAAGAATGACTTTTACGCAAGAACGGATTTTTCGATAAAAGGAAATTTAAGGATGATGCACTCAAAGTGCTGGTATTTTATACCATAATTTGATCTTGAATTTCTTACAGTGTAATAACATTTTTACATTTTTAGAATAAAAACTCAGATAACTTGGCTAACTACAGTCTAAAGGAAACAAAAATTCTGGTAGTAAAAGCTTTCAAAGAATATTCGTAAACTCGCAATTTTACCTTTTAAATCTAAAAATTTCGTACAGAAAAGTTCTTTTTTTTTAAAAAATTGAAAATGTTAAAACAATAAATTTTCAAATATCTATCCTGTTAAAAGATTATCTCTAGTTTTTTCATTTTTCCTAGAAATCTAAGTCTATAGATAACAGAAAGTACAATTCAATTGGCATTTAGAATCCTAATACCTGCGCACATATCGCGTCAAAACAAAAAAGAGAAAATAGAAAAATATCTTCCGATGGGTTAAGTAAACTGAACACCTTGCGATTTTAACAATGTGCTAATTACATTTAAATGAAACAATGAAAATTTTTTTGTATCAAATGATTAAAAATTGCGAACTTTTTTTTTTTATCTAACTCTTAAAACTTTATCGAAAAAAAATCAAAACAGCAGGAACAATCCATTATTTAGCAAAAATATAGGGCATTTTAATGTTTTGATTTTAGGAAAACTGCATTTCCTATTAATTGTTTATTATCAGTTGGATTAGGTGAAGCGAAAACAAACTTAGTTGGTTATCAACTGTAAAGCACTTAACATAAAAAGACAAACAACTAACTGATAAGAACGTGCGAAAATTCTTCCTTTTTGAGCAATATTTAACACCCTTCATTCTATTACGTAAACTTTTCTTACATATGGGAATAGAAAATGTCAAACGTACTTGTTAAAAGAAGCACCCAATCAAACATAAAAGAAAGTATTAAGCACATTATTAGCAGTTATTAACAATTTATTATTAATTTCTGAAATTAGTATAAATTTCTGGTTTCCGACTCACATTTCTTATTCAATAAAATTATAATTTGGAAGAAAAAAGTAAGTATTTTCTTATCTTAACTACCACTTAAGTAAATGTCTTGTCCAACAGCTGTAATGGGTTAACCAATGAACGGTAGCATTGTTCAGTATTCAGTTAAACATGATTTTTTAAGTACTTCTACATTTATTCCATGTTGGATAGGGAATTCCATACCCTTTAACATTCGAGCGATTTACGAATTTTTCCGTCCAGTAGAGAGCTAAAGCATCATCATCATTGATGAGACAGCCAAGGTAGGGCCTTGGCCTTCTCTAAAACATTTCTCAATGCTGTTCAAGCATTTTCAATCTGAAGGAAATACGTATGGATACCAAAGCTCTCTGTTTCTGTAATGCTCAAAAATCTACATTTAAACAATTTTTAGTATCTTTGAGAAACCTTAACTATCATTTTTTTTTTCATTTTTCATTATTTTCATTTATTTTATTTTTCATTTTTAACTTTTAATTTTTAACTTTTAATTATTTTTTTGACTTTTAATTCATCACTTTTTAATTTTTTTCCTTTTTTTCTGCAACTAGGGATGCCTAAAGGAAGTTATAGGAATTTAAATCTTTTTTTTTTTAATTTTTAATTTACTTAATTTTTAATCTATCCAATTATTCAATCTTAGCTACCACCGTGACTTATATTGCAAGTTTGATTTATTTAAAGCGCAAATATTCTTTGCTGTATAGTAAATTGGAAGAAATATCCTAGAAAAAGTTGTTACTTTTATTCTCTTTCAGTATTTTATTTTGATTTTTGTTAATTACTACTTTTATTAGTTTCGGCGCATGTGGTACCCTAAGTAGCAACCCTGTGAAACCATAAACTGTATTAAAACACTAAGAAAAATTCTCAGAGCATTTTACTGTCAGCTTTCAAGAAAACAATTATATTATATATATAATTTTATTATACATGAAATCTGTTCATGCGATAGATTTTCGTAGTATTCAGATGAACCGCAGAGATGATAACGTGTTTTTAAAAACAATATTTTCTGGTGGTAGTCGATGTTTAAGTTATTTCTAGTTTAGTAAATTTGATTTTGATTTATTTTTCCATCACAACATATCAAACTTACAAAGTTTGATATAAAATGCATCCTAGTTGCAGCTTTTTCGTGATTAAAATTTTAGAGAGTTGGCGGAAATGTCCCTTATTCTAGAATTTTTATTTTTAAATTTGCTACTAATTTATAAGTATCTTTGCATAAAGCTGAGAGTCATCTTTATGGAACAGTTTCTTTTCTCAAAAATATACATTGTGATAGAACAATTGCTTTACTGTTATCATTTGTTTAGGAAAAATCAGTAGATTTTCACCTAATGGAATTTAATACTGATTTAGGTATCCGGGATTAGATCTAGATAGTCATAGAAAGTTGAGAATTTAGTAAAAAATAGTAACTTAGCTTTAATATTATGCATTAGATCTGTACCAAGACACGGAGCTTTGGAGTCCGTTCAAAATTTTCTCAATTTGAGAGAAGTTTATCGTTTAATACTTAACGGTTGTTAATCGCTTAACTGTTAATTATTGCGATCGATTCAATTCGTATTTTTACGTGACGTCATTAATCTTCATCTAATATTAATTCTCTTATCAATAGTTTAAATATTTCTTTCAGAAAATTAAACGACAATGAAAAAGTTAAATTCTTAAAGTTGAATAAAATACAATTCACGATTTTTACAAACTTAGGAAGCATTCCTATTGAATGTCAATTGATATTTCTACTTTAAATACACTAACTGAATTCTCATTTTCTGAATGTATATTTTATATGGATTTTTATTTTAAGGGAGAAAAAGATTAAAAATGATGTCGGTGCAGCGTTGGAAAATATTTTGTATTAAATGATAATTTTGCTTTCAAAACATTTAAATTCTACATAAAATCGTCTATTTCTAACAAAAGGAAAAGGAAAGAATATCTTCACTCTTCTGTTGTGATGAAAACTGATTAAACTTATCAGTTTGTTTTCGAACGGCATCATCAAAACAGTTTGGATCGTGCTCCAAAGGCACCGTGTCGGGGAACCTACCCAATACACCACTTTTTCCTTAAAGACTCTTTTTTGTATCACTTCATATCGTTTTGTATCATCTGGATAAAACCAGTTAATTAAGTGATCTAATTACCGTCCTAATATGTTCTAGTTCCTAACAATTTTTAACGTGGAAATATAATAATAATTAACTCGTCAGCGACCTCATTTTGAGACAGTTCTTTTGTATTCAAAAGGTAGCGAAATTGGTAGCTCAATCCTTTAATTATTCCCTAATTAGTTTTATCGTGAGCGAGTAAAACATTCTTTTATGATAGGAATAAAATTATGACACTATATATTAGTGTTACAAAATGTTTTTCTTTTAACTTGTAGTAATGAATTTGTAATCTTGTAAACTTGATTGGTTTCATTTTTTGATTTGACTTCAAAGATATAGTCTTTGGAATTTTCATAAATTAAATATTCAAAGAAATTTATTGAGTTCAGTAAATAGAAAAAATTAATTAATTAGAAAATTTAGTAAATTGAAATTCGATAAGTGAATACGTTACATACCTTGATTTTAATGTGAAATGCTTATTTTAAAAACATGTGGGAGCGTAAAGTTTCAGAAATTTTTTTCCTTCAAAAAACAAAAACAAAAAAAAAATCAAACAAGTTATGTTATGCTTGGAATAGAAAGAATGATTCTTCTATTTTTTGTAAAACACTGCTCTTTAAATAACAACCCATACTGTTATTTACTATTTAGTTTGATACATTAAGATCATTTGATACATAAGATTTCACTATTGTATAATATATCAAACTTGTACTATTGTTATAAAATATTTTTAAAAAATTTCTGAAGCGTCACATAAGATAAATTAAACAAGTTGTTCTCAGTCTTGTTATTCACTTAAAGAATAATTTGATTAACAGTAGCTCACTTTTTCAACATACAAGGCCAAAAAATTCAGTATATCAAATACATTCGACACTTGATTAGAATTGGCAACTAATACGATCATTTCAGAATAACGCAACTTCACAGAAGAGAAAAATGCCTTCCAATCAGTGGCGTAAGTAAAACTCATTAATTGCATTGCGGAGCGAGGAAGGTTTATGAAGTTTGATAGTACACGGTGCAAAAAAAAAAAAAAAAACTATGAGTTAATATTAAAACATGTTTTATTTATAAGATATCAAAATATGTTTTATTTTTCTAATATTAATTTTTTATTGTAAAGCTACTGCTATCCAAAAAGAAAAAGTTATAAGGTAGAGTTGATAGAGTTTTTCCTTGATATAAAATATAAATATCTTGTCCTCGGAGAAAAAGTTGTTGGGTATCTTATTCCTTCAGTCACTTCATCTCCATGTGAAGCTGGATTTTCAGCAGTCACTGTTTTAAAGAGTAAAATGAGAAAGAAATGCGAATGAGTTTTATTCTATGATTTGAAAAAATTAAATGTAACGAGCAACAAGTCTGCCCTTTGCAATAAACGAGTTCAAAGTACTTCAGAGGGTGGACAGTTATTTTTCCTTGCTTATATTTTCTTTTATATTATTAATGCTTATATTTTCTTTCATATTATTAATGCTTATGTTATAAATAATGATTGATATATTTTTATTAATAACAATTAAACGACTTAGCAGTTTTTAAGTAGAGTTGATAAGTAGAGTTAAGAGGAGTTGTATTAACCTTGTTTATATTCTTGCCACTTCCACATTTTCTGTTTCATAGACATATCTGCGATTGCATGTATGTTTTACACACACAGGGAAACATACTCCAGACAAATATTAGGTGACGTGAGGCTATTTTAAATCTCATCAAAATGTTGCAACTCTGAAAAATTTGTGAAACTCTGAACTAAAGGAAAAAACTTGATAAGTTACAATAAATTGCTTGAAAATAATCTGAATGTTGTGTATAAATGTGAAATCTAATTTAGAAATGATACTTAGAGAATATATCTATTCCAACTTTCATATTGTTTTACAGTGAGCAACAATTCTTAAGTCACAGCTGGCAAACTTTTACACTTTTTTTTAATCAAGACTTTTCCGTTAGAAGTAAAACGTCCGCTTCCGTTCTTGACTTAATTAAATTTAATTAAAATTATTTTTATCACAATGATTTGTAATTTAAACACATAAAAAATTTGATAATCTGGTGGAGGTGGAGTTTGGGAGAGATGATTCGAGACATGTTGCTAGAAGTCTTTGTTCAACAAAAACCAATGGAAAAGTTTTATTTCAAAAGATTAAAAGTTGTCAACTATGCCTTGGTTTTAAAATTCTCTACATCCTTTATGGCGATTAATATGATCTCAGTATTTCTGATTCTTCTGCTAGATTCTTCTCATCTAGTTAACTCTTCTTGACTTACTTTCGCCCTCCAAGTGATCTATATACAACCCAGACAGAGTAAAGTTGATTTTAATATCAGCAACATCCTTTATCACAGAATCCAACGAGGTTTGTAAATGATTAGCAAATAAACCATGCAAGCTTGAAGCAATGTTGTATTTAATTATGCGAGTTTGCATGCTATGAGGTTCGCGTTAAACTTGCATAAGCGACCTTTTTACATCGAGATTGAATCTAGCTTTAAAAAATAAGGCTAGGAAAACCTTCTGAAATCAAGGATGGATCATCATTAGCAAATCAAGAGCAGAAAGCATTTTCAAACTGTGGGTAAATTCACCTTCTAAAGAATGATTTATTTTAGATTTTATGACCTTAAACGAGGTATATTTGAGCAGGATTTTACATACTTCTTTTAACACTTTAAAATTGAGGATTGGCCTTATCGTAAAGTTTTTAACGCAAACAAAATGTTGCATCTTAGAGCCTAAACAAAAATGAAACCTGAACGAAAATGGCGAAAACAAGGTTTTCAGTAAAAGCCAGAAAAGGAGATTTTTTTGTAAAGTTTTTTGCATGCGGCTTTTCAGTCTTTAAGGAAACGAGCTTAGCACACTAGTATTTCTACTAAATTAAAAGAAGAGATTAAGTAGTCAACCTTTCTACTCCAACCAAGTGAAAAGGAAAATACAACGTTTGCCGTAACGCTATCTGGGAAGTTGTATATATTTATTTATATTAAAGTATACCTTACAAGTATACCTTACAAGTATATCTACAAGTATATCTGCAAGTATATCTTACAAGCATATCTACAACTTTAAAAAATCCTGTGCTTTGACTTCGAAATTAAACATAAATATTTGTAATATGGATATATTGTGGATTTTTTATAGAAAAAATAAATGCTTTAGAGGCCTTTTTCTTCTCGACCGAACTCCACATCGATGGGGTGGAGACGGAGGGGGAAATTATAAATACGCTTTTAATCTTCCTCATTTGAATTTCAGAAATAAAATTATGGTTGATCTATATTCTATACGACCATATCAAACATTCAAAATTCAATACTGTCACTCAATTGGAATGTGAGGCATAAAGTTTGCGGTGTTCTAGATTACCTATTAATTTTTTTCCCGACACAGTTATACCAATAAAATTCTGCAATGAATTTTGAAATGATGTTAATATAATTCGATAATTTTAGATGATGTAATTGTATATATATATGTGAATAAAGTATTAACTATTAGTTAATTGTAATACATTTGTTTGTTCTTAGATTTTTGTTAAATATCTTTCTTGTGCAATTTTCACTAGAAGAAATTTTTACCATCATCCAAATCGATTTGCATCAGTTTAAACAGAAAACCAAAACGGATATTGAAAATTTATTTCGAAATGCGCAGTGGATATGATGATAAACTTAATGCTAGTTTAGAATGTTTTTTAACTTTAAAATATTCTTTCATTTTTATTTACATTTTAAAATCAAGTAATTTATTCATTATAGCAATTTATAAAATATTACTATTATTATAAATACTAATACTTCTATAATTAATGTAATTTTTTATAATTAGCTAAAAATACTTTTATTCAAAAAGTGACAATTAAATTCAGATTAATTATGGATTTGGTTTGATTTTTATTTAAATAAAAATTTATATTTGGCATCATATTATTGACATATATACTACTTGACAAGCAGTCAGAAAGCAATAACTAATATAACATAAATATCTCTGCACAGATGTGTTATATAAAATTAGAATATATTTAGGTTTATTAAATTAATACCTATAACCTAGTATTAATCTAGATATCTCTAAAATAGGAAATAATATAAAATATTATTAATAATAAAACACAATTTACATAAATAATATTTATTATTATTAATAATATTATATTGCTAATATAATACTATTAATATAATTTTAAAGGGAGTCGATAAAAAAGTGGTTCAGATTATTTTTTTTATATTCCTTTGGATTTTTTCTTGTTTTTATTTAATTGCTATTAAAGTAGTTGCGCATATTTTATACCAATTCTGAGAAAAAAGTGAATTTCAAATTAACTTTAAAATTAACAATTTTATGAGTTTATATTGTAGTAAAATTTATGCTAATTTACAATGCTTTGTTCAATTTTAAAAAGTTCCTGTATTGTTAACTTTTAAAAAATCAATATTTTTTCTCTCATTATAAATACTAAATACGGTTTTTTAATCTTATTATTATAAATACAAGTACATGTATTAAAAATATAATATTTATAGTATAATATCTATAGCACAATATTGATAATAATAATATTGTAATAACAGAAACATTTATTTTACTTAAAAAGGAACAATTAAATTGAGATTAATTGTGGCCTAAGTTCTGCTTATATTTCATTAGAATTCGCTATTTATCTAAAATGATAATCAAGCATAAAATATCAGAAGCTAAAAATTTGATAAATAGTCTTACACATAGTTGTAATTTAAAACTTGAGTTTAATTATATTAATACTGATGGCCTACTATGAAATTAGATATTCCAAATTATAAAACAATTAAAAAAATATTTATGATTTGAACACAATTTACGCGCATTATCATGTGTGCAATTATTTGAAAATGAGTCATAAAAAAGAGGGTTATAAATATTTTTTCACATCCCGTGGGTGATATATTTTTTCTTGTTGACCCGATCTACTAATCTTCAACCCACAGTTTCGATCACGATTCTTAACCCACTCGATCTTTCACCTTTTCCCGCCATTTTTTCTTCTTTCTCGGAACCTTCTGTTATCGTCTCGCAGAGTCTACGATATCTAAACGCAACACCTAGAAATGGATAAGGGATCATTAACTCTAGAGATTTCTTCAGTTCACGGGGGTCAACGGTTTTTGAACTGCAAGGGTTAACGCACCATTTTTTTGTACCATCCTTCTATTATTTTTTTCTCTTCCTCCGGTTGTGCCCTACCCCTAGTTCCACAACTCTTCCATTGTGCTCAAAGGGTAAACGTACCCCGTTTACCCCGTGGGTGCGGACGGTCACCTACCTCTGAGACGGAGGTAGGCAAAAAAAAGGGTTAGAGCAAGAGGTAAAAAATACTAAATGGTGGCATATCACTAGGGTAAGGGCTTGTATCCAAAGGGGTAGGGTTGATTTTTTAAGGAGATCCCGTACGGACGGAGATATCCGCAGATGTTACGTATATCCATAAAAAATTTTCCAGGTGAGGATATTTTTTCAATGAGTTTTTCATCAATAGTACGGATTCGTTGACCCACGGGGACTTTAACCCTTTTTTTTTCACCCTTCCTTCGGGTTCCTGTGAGCACAAATTGAGTTCTTCACTACATCTTGGAAAGGGTTCAGGAGGAGTTTTTCTTCGATTTTCGATTATCTCGAAGTAAAGCGGATGGCAGAATAATGGACAAAGGCAATTGTGCTGGCATCAGTCGTTTTGTTTGTTGGCACGCGCCGGTAGATGGGTTATCGTGTGCCAAAGAACGGTTCAACATTCTTGGCGGAAGTTCGAAAGTTCAAACAGTAGTACCAATAGATTTGAACTCTTGGATGGTAAAAACTTTAATGTTGAAAGTTCACCAGCTGTAAAAATTTATCACTTTGTATTCCTGTACTCACTTTGTACTTCACTTTGTATCATAATGTACTGAGTTATTTTTTTACTGAAATTAAATTTATAATTTTCACAGTGTACCTACACAGTCTTTGCCTAAAATAAATAATTTGAATGTATTATTCATCCAATGGATTCAACAGCAAAGACGTTTATTATGAATTAAAAATAAATACCACTTATAAAGTTATGCTTGCGCAGAGTTACTCTGAATATCTTGATGCGTTTAATTAAAGATCTTAAATCATCCATATATTTAGAAAGTTCAGACAGTAATACCAATAGATTTGAACTCCTGGATGATGAAAACTTTGATGTTCAAAGTTCACCAGCTGTAAAAATTTATCACTTTGTATTCTTGTACTCATATGTATCGTAATGTACTAAATTAGTTTTGACTGAAATTAAACTTATAATTTTCAGCATGTACCAACGCAATTTTTGCCTAAAATAAATAATTTGAATAAAAAGCCCCATCCAATGGGTTCAATAGCAAAGACGACTATTATGAATTGAAGTACCGCTAATAAATTTATGCCTGTTTTGAGTTACTCTGAATATCTTGATGCGTTTAATTAAGATTTCAAAGCGTCCATACATTTAGAAATATCAATCTCATATATGTAACCTCATATAGATACATCAACATAGACACTTTATTTGTGTAGATATCTACCATATATTTAAACATTTTCATCTATATACTGGATACCCATATCATGTATTGAAATCTTATTTATATGAATAAATACATTCTTTCGAAATGGTGATTTGTTGCGTATGGATATGAAAAGAAATTTATCCTCCTTTACATAGCCTGCTGTCCTTAGAAACGAAACTGATATGCATTGTAAACATACCACACATATTCAAATTTTACTTATTATTTAGTTTTAAAATATCATGTGTTTATTTTTAAAATATCATTGGGATATTTTATAAGTATCAAAAATAGACTGACATGCAGTTTTCATTTTCATAAATTAACCAATTTTAACTACTTATGCTATAAGAAAAAGCCTCATAAGTTTCATAAGTACTTTACTTATACTACTCACTTTGCACTTTCTGTAGGTTTCTAAGAAGCATTTACGTCTGATATTTAAAAATAATTTGCTGATAAACATAAATGTGGCTTATGGTGATTACATATTATGCTATCTAAGAGACATTTTCATCTAGCTGAAAATTGTTTGCCGTTTAACATGTATATGGCTTTCTGCTATTAAATACAGGCTTGCCAACTAATATGTTTTTTGCAAAATATTTTATGTAGTGGTAGACATTTAAAAACCAAAGATTTTAGAATTTTTGGCAATTTTTACAACATTTTAAAAGCCTCCGCATGATGGAGCTGAAACAAAGTGGAGTTGCAGAGGAACTTTTAAATCTTTTATGTATAGTGGTGTGGAAAACAAGTTAAAATGAATAAAAAATAATACATTAATACATAAACTTAGATACTTCTGGAATAAATTTTTAAAAAAGCGTAGAAATTTGGCAGCCCTGTAAATATATAAGTTCCATTGAGGTAGAAGATCTTGATTTTTGAAAGAGATTTTATTTTTATTTTTAAAATGGTAACAAAATGTATACGTTAAAATTTTTTTACTTGAATATAACGACGTTGATTTATAATAATTTTATCCACTACATATAAATAATTTGAATAAATTTATACACGTCCAGACGATATAACGACATTAAGTGCTAAAATCTGTAGTGATATCGCTACCTAAACAAAGAAATTTAATCAGAAAGTGAAGGGGAAAAAACAGATATATATCAAGAAACATTTAATATATACAATTAACTCAAGAAACCTAAATAACCACACCATTTTTAATAGTTTTTTTTCCTAAGGGCAGTGGACCTTTAAAATCATTTTTCTAAGCCTTAGCTGCTATGCCGATGTGAATTAGTACCCCGACTCTATCACAACATATATACTAACTAAATGCAGATTTTCTCGACTAAGCCATAGATTGCAGTGCAGCTAACTTCAATCAAATATTCCACCATGAAAACTTCAGCAGAGTTCAAAAATTCGACCAATAGCATCACACTTCACTTCCGACACTCCATATCACAATTATCAAAATAAATAAATAATAACCTCAACAATTTGATAAACCTCATCAACCCTTAAGAAATCTCATCAGCATCAAACCTCATCCTCAGCTTCAGTTTCACACACAAATTTTAACCGTAATTTCAACTCCTGATCAATTCCGATTTCGCAAACAACAAAATTTTATCTACTCCGACTGTCCAATCTGTAAATAGATAATACAGCAATCATGCCGCTCCCTCATGCTGATACTTTAACCTCATCCAGAATCAACAATCTGAAATTTTTGAGCAAGCTGCTTCCTTTTATTTCAATTTATTTTATTTCCTCGAGAAAAATGCTCGAACTTTTCATTTAGCAACCAAAAGGTCAGCTGACCACAATGTGATACTAGAAATATTATACACGTTCACTGTGGATGGGATAAGGGTCGCTTCGCGATCCAGGTGCCCACTTTCTGAAAAATACTAAGACGATGTGAATTTGGAGTACCTAGTTCAAAGGGTTAACTACTCCTTCACCAAAATAAAAATAAAGGGTAATAAAAATATAGAGGAAACTTAGCTGGATTTCCGGATTTTCCGAAGATCTTACTTTTACATTTAAAATGGTGGTAAAACATTTACTTTTCTGTTTCATTCTTTTGTACTTCATTTATTTTCTATTTCATTCTTACTTTTCTATTTTATTTACAGAGGTAATAATAAGTGTTTTTAATTACCACTACAAAAATACATATATACATTTTCATAATGTAGATGTATTCAAGCGTGCCATCACATAGACTGCTGATCTTAAAAATTCCTACCACAAATATCAAAACAAACATATGGATGGGATAGGGGTCGCTTCGTGGCCCAGATGCCCAGCTCAAAGAACAAAAGGAAAGACGATGTGTTCAAGCTACTACAGATCCTCAACACAACCCACCATTATCGATATTTAATTACCGTTGAATCAGCTAGTGCCGCTAAGCGGCAGCGCACTGAGATATTAAAAATTTCTAACGTTCTAATGATGTGTTCAAGCTCTAGGCAAAATGCTAAAATTATTTTTTTTTCTAATTGATTTTTCAAGTTACGATTTACCAACACTTGAGAAAATAATTTATTGAAAGAGCTATAGTTGGCAGATAAGATAAGCAGCACAACTAATAAACCATTGAATGAAAATACAAAAAATTATGGAAATAATAATGAAAATATAATTTTTATCAAATCTACATATCTTTAAATACGAATAAGGTTTGAAACAAATGTTACTTGAAATAGTTTCAAATATGTTTACATAGATAAAAAGTAATAAAATTTTAAATTTCAATATGCCTTTTTACAAGAAATTTGTAATTTAAATTTCAATGGTTCAATTCATTTTAAGCAACAATTGTTGTAGACCTTATTTAAAAAAAAAAAAAAAACTAAAGATTGAAATATTTTTGAAAAAAATTGTTGCACAATGGACATTTAACAATAGACATATTGTTGAAGGATTGAAGTAATTAATATCGTAATAAAAATCTTTTATATATATTTTAACATATTTTTCAGATAAAGTACCTTGAATATGTATATTTCTCACATTATTAAATAGGTCTCTAGCATCAATATTCATGAGAAAATCTTGCAAATGAACAAGGATCTTTTTTTAGGACGTTTAAGGAACACTGTCTTTTTAAACAGAGCAATTTTTAATCAATCACTTTGAAAAATATAATGTATAACCGTTCGCTTCTTTATAAACGTTCGTATCCAATAATAAGCGCAATTCTTATGTCTTTTCTTGAATAAAAGTTTCGTTCAAAAAATTTTTTAACCCGAAAAGGTTATGGGAAAATTAGGACTTAAGCTAGATCTCTTAAATAATGAAACACAAATATTAATTTTCTAATTCTAGTTGCTACTTTTTGTTTTAAAAAAAAACACCGCCTTGATTTATCAGGATTTATACTTTTAAAAAAGTAAATAATTAACTAAAATAAATTTTTTTAGCGTATTGTTGCTAAGGCAATCGTTGTTATAAATTATCTATGAATCAGCGTATTAGAACATTAGCGAATCAAAAAGTTTATAAAGTACAATACGTGGCACAACATTTCATGACTATTATATTTTTTTTTACTACTCTTCTAAATATTTTATTAATTCTTTAAAATTATTCAATGTTATTTTTGTTCTAAATACTTAGAAATCAGCCAAAAATTATGATTAGACCTTGTACTTTCATTGAAGACATAAATCACATGGTATGATTCGGTTATTTCACACGGATATCAAAATTTTATAGTTTGTTATCAGCATAAAATTACTAAAGGTAGAATGGTACTGTTAGTTTGAAAAATATTTCTTTAACTCTAGTTTAAAGATAATATTCCTGTAACATTTATTTATCATTCCCAGTTGTAGATTTGCAACTAAAAGCTGTGTTTCGTTATTAAAAAGTTATCTTATAATATTACCTTATTGCGCAACATTTTATGATAAACATCTATAAATTGGTATCAAAACTTAACCGTTGCAACTATTGCTGTTACTGTTATATAATTCACTATCATTGAGCGTTAAAAATACTTGTGCTTAATTTTTATCAAGTTTTGTGTAAAACTGTAGTCAACCTAGGCAATTAAAATAATAAATACTAAATAAATACTGAATACTAAAGCCTTAATTGGGATTTACTTTTCACACATTAATTTATCTCTTTAGCAAAAACAATAATGTTTTTAAACAAAAATTAAATGGGAAATTAAAAAAACGAAATTGTGAAGGAAGTTACAACTGTAAGGGAACAAAATTTTTAGGTTTAAATTTCATCCCATTAGAGTCGGGAATTAATACTGTGTAGCTAAATTTTTGCCAATATGACTTTAAAAAAATGGGATAATTCATTATTTCTTGACTTTTTTTTGTTCCGCATTAGTATGTGGAAAAAACTGATATTTAGTAATATCCGTTAAGTTGTAACTGATAAATTGTAACGAATATTTAGATAGCAATGTAAGTAACTCAAAAGTAATTTTAACAGTTCTGCTCCCTACTATGTTAAAGTGTCCCGAAGACATATTTACGGTTATTTGTGTAAGTCAATGGCTGCCGGACAGATTTGAAATTATTACTAAAATTCAATACATAAAGAACTTTGACAATATCGTGAACATCTCTTGAAAATAGTTAAAATCGAAGTCAAAGTACTTCAGCTCGGTGAAAAGTTTTGTTAATGTATGATTTAAAGCTAATTAACCCTTTAACGGGCTCTTTATTTCTAGTAAAGGTAAATTAAAGTATTTTTGGAATTGAAATTGTTTTAAGAACAGTAATTGATATAAAAAATAAAAAACTCATTTAGTTTATAAAAATGCCATTTTTTTGGTGGTAAATATATTTAACATGACCTATTAGGAACTTACTGACTTTTATTTTTCTTTATTTATAAAATAAATTCCTTAAATGCTACAAACTTCAAAAGGAATTATGTATTTTATAACTTTATATGTTTTTTAAAAGTGACAAATGGTTACCAATTTTATTCAAACTCACTTCAAGAAAGCTGAAGTTATTGAAAAATGGAAACCTAAATTAAAAGTGGTAAAACGTGGTGGTAAGCATACTTACCACGACCTTCAAAAGGGTTAAGGTGTTAGGATTGTAAAAGGGATTGAAATATTAAATACAGTTGTTCCGTGCGTTCGTCTTGGTTACCATTAAAATGTTATGTTGATCAAGATAATTTTCAAAGGTAACCGAGCTGGTAACCAATGGAGGCTAGTTTATTGTAAAATGTTTCTAATCACTACAACAACCCTTTAACTCAAATAGTTACACAGAAATATAACATCATAAGGATGAAAAATGTTTAAACATAAGTAGTCAGATGCTTACTTCTGCTTAAATATGTGAACCTCTGAGATCCTTAATATTCGAACATAAACAATTTACTTTATCCAAAAAAAAGAAGAAGAAAAAAAAGACGAATAGTGTCCTAGTTCTCTTACCAGTTTTTTTAAATTCCTAATAGAAGCTGCGAGAACAACACAGGGTACCCTAGTAATTCTTCATATTAAAAATTTGTAAACGCCGCAGCTGTTTTATAAATTCAACATAACGTACAATTTTCTTTANTATAACTCCGCCCACAAATAAACTGCTAAAGAATTACTTAGATTACCAGTTTTATCTTTTTGCCTTGGTTGATACGGTTTTATGCTGGCACGTATTTGTGACAGTCGGCGCGAAAGGGTTAATATTCGAACATAAACAATTTACTTTATCCCAAAAAAAGAAGAAGAAAAAAAAGATGAATAGTGTCCTAGTTCTCTTACCAGTTTTTTTAAATTCATAATAGAAGCTGCGAGAACAACACAGGGTACCCTAGTAATTCTTCATATTAAAAATTTGTAAACGCCGCAGCTGTTTTATAAATTCAACATAACGTACAATTTTCTTTACTATAACACTTGACACATTGCACGCCGGCAGCTTTTCTAAAAATTGTATAACAACTGTTATCGATAAAAATTATAAAAAACTGGTTGGCAAGATTTCATAAAAGTTGAAGCAAACTTGTCACTATAGCTGCAATTTCAATTTAAAAAAAAAAACATTTAAGACGAACGGTTGTAATACTGATAGCATACATACTGAATCATTTACGTTTATGGAAATCATGAATGGATAATTTCTTTCAAAAACAGTAGTTTTGCTACCACTTTAACTTTTGTATGGATCGAAGAAATTTCATAAACGTAATTCTTACGTGAGCCGCTTGCAATGTATTAGGAACGTGAGGTTAAGATGGTGCATAATAAATTGCAATAAATAAAAATATAGTATTCGATAATTATTTACTGCAAAATGTTTATTAAAAAAATATAATACAGGCTACTTTGCATCGCAGTAAAATGTAGCTACAGATTGGAAATTTGTCCTGCAAAAAAAAAGTATTTTTTTGTTAATAAATTTACAATCGAGGTTTGAAAGTAAAATAAATAAATAAATAAATAAATTATCGTAATATCGCTAAGGTTTATCTCAATTACTATTTTTAAAGTAATTGAGTCAAAAACAATTGCTTTGAAAAAATTTTATAGTACAAATTGCATTACCAAAAATAAATAATCGAGGTGTTCGTTTTCAAAACAAAAGTATTGAAAATGATGCTTAATAAATAATTTAATTAATAAATAATTATTTTTAAAAAAATAAATCAAAACCGTGTTTCAAAGAGAAAAAAAAACTTTGTTTAATTAGCGTCTATTTTTGAGTTGGTGGCTACATAGGCACTTTTAAAAAAATTAATCTGACTTTAAAATCTGCGGGAAATATATTGCGGGGGATAATACAGAGAAATTATTCATCAATGTCCGTCTTAAATTGTATGCCAACTGACTCCAGTATGTTGAAATTATTATTAAGAAGACATGATACTTTTTTCTTTCGAAATGCAGAAATAAATGAAGCAAATAAAGTAATTACAAAGACTACATACACTGTTTGTGCTTTTGTTAATAGCAAACTGTCGAATTTACTACTATATTAACACTAGAAAAACGGAAACTTAATATATACCTATATTGCCCAAAAGAAGTTAAAATGTCTGGATTGTAAAAGTATAAAATTTGTTTAAAATTAATTTTTAATATTTTTTATATTATTTATAGTTAGATAACAAGTTATAAGTAAGTTTTACCAAAAAAAATTATATGTTACACAAAATTCTAAGAAATCGCGCCACATCATCGTTCTCCTAATTGAAACTAAAAGCAATCAAAATGACTTCCTTAGGCAATCTAGTGTTAATGCCCAGTCACAAAAAACAGCCTATGCATAATGAAGACCTACGAAATGAAAGTGGCTATATCTTTCTGTTACCAAGCATTTTAGCTTTGTAAAATTACGAGTACTAAGACAGAGATGCCAACTTGCTCCGGACAGCAGATAAATATTTTCGATGATAGCCATTTAATGTTTGGTTAATTGTTTTGTAAATTTGATTTAAGTGCTTTTTTACTTACTACTACCTCTAAATAATTCAGCTTACGTGATACGTATTTCAGTTAAATTAAAAAAGTTAGCAAAATTAACTGAAAATCTGCAAATTTAAATCTGTAGTTCTCTAACGCTTATTAAAATATTTTTTCGAATCCGAAGCAGTTGGTATTTCTGTTATGTTTTGATAGTAGGAATCAGCGATGCCAACTGCTCGGCAAACGATTTTATAAAGTGGTAGCAACTAAAAACTAAAATTTACTTAATCCCGTTGAATTTTGGGTGGTAATTCAACACAGACTTTCACTTAAAACTGGTAATAAAACCATAACCCTTTGTAGCAATTCTTCAATAAAATCAGCAATAACCACGAAGGAAACAAAATTGACTTAATACTAATACATAGACATATAAGCTCAGTGCCGTAGCGAGCTTAACTCGCGCCCGGGGCACAATACCTTTTAGCGCCCCCCCCCCCCATTCGAAAACCATATAATATTATATGTAAAATATACTCGCAAATTAATAAATAAATAACGTAAAATAAATAAAGTCATAGATTCAAGCTAGGCTTTAAATAGAGACAAAAAATGTAGTTGAGAGAACAAGACTAGATTTTGAAATGTATATGATCATCTAGAATTAGTTCAAAAGATACCTATTATTTATTTTACATATTTATAGAGAAATATTTTAAAAACACGCAGCTTTAAAACAATAAAAAAGTAAATATTTATTATCTCTAAGGAGATACATATATTTAATAATCATATGATTATAATACATTAATAAAACTTATTACTATGTCTAAATTTTCC
>NC_092212.1:55734863-55766096 GCF_043381705.1 Parasteatoda tepidariorum
AAAAAAAAAAAAAAAAAAAAAAAAAAAAAAAAAAAAAAAAAAAAAAAAAAACAAGTAAACATAATATTCATGTTTCTTTTCCATGTTCAAGTATTACTTGCACTTTGATTCAGTTGTTAATGTTATTAACTCGTTTGTGTCATTAGATATGCTGCATATGTGGGAGATCTCGGTACTCGTCTACACTGGGCTAACATGAACTATAAAGTCATGTATAGTAAAATTTTTAAGCTGGTTAATCATGTTACTTGATTAACCGGTTAACGCCCAGCGTCATATATTTAGGACAGTTCCTTTTTTCAAAGACATTCATTGTGATGAGAAACTTTTTTCAGTATTTTCATTTATCTGGGTGAATTAAGAGATTTTCAGATACCATGATGATTTAGTTATTTCTGATAAGATCTAGAATTACAAGGAGCAAGTACTTTTTGATCTATCAAAGACTGTTTGAATGCTATAACAGTAGAAAAATCAATTAATTTCGATAATATATTATACCACTTTTTCCATAAAACCACTTTTTGTATCATTTCAATACATAAATACTGGACTAAACGGGTTAACATAGATGCAAACTGTTCCCGACGCGCCAAAATAATTTAAAAAACGGTAAATGACTACAAACTAAATTTTGCAAATATTTGACTAATTTTGCTTGTTTCTTAAAAGGTTTAGCATGGCAAAGCTATAAAAAAGAGGTGAATTATACAAACCTACGAATTATTCTGAAATAGTGGTAGATAATTGAATTCATTAAACCAAGAATCGCAATTAATAAATTGCCACTTGAAAATATTTCTTTGCAGTCCGGAGCAAGTTGGCATCGCTGCAAGTATGATGCTTGGAATGTGTAACATCTCGGCGTTTAGCGCGAAGCGCCACTAGACGATTCATCGAATCTTTATATCCTTAAATTAGTTAGTCATAAATTGAAAACAAATTATGTACTAATAAGTTTAAAGAAAAATAGGAGAAAACCCCATTGTCAAGTTAGAAATTATGTAAAAATTAAAGCACACAATGACAAGCACAATATTTAGTGGATAAGTTTAGTAAAATAGCTACTAATAATCATCAGAATAAATTGAGAATAATATACACTAAATGACGATAATAATAATAAAAGTAATAAAAATTACTTACAAATTCTATATATATTTCGTATTCCTCTGTTAGAATAGTGACCGGTTGTCCTGGTAGTAACTGCTCGTCCTGAAAGCAAAATTAACTAACTACTAACTAATCAACTTTTTTCAGAGTACCTATCCATGTATGGATATCTGCTCTTTCATCTAAATTGGATAATATGTGGTGGAAGGGAAGGGAGGTGCTGCGTTAACATTAAGTTAAATCTCAGAATGAACAATAATTGATAAAATCAAGTCTGAGTCATACATAAAAATAAGTCGCAAGTTGATACATAATAAAGGGAACGACGAAGGTACTATAAAGTAGTGAATTATATAAGCTTATGAATTATTTAGAAATAGTGGTGGATAAAAATCTACTAAATTGAATTTATTAAACCACGAATCACAATTGTTAAACTACCACTTTAAAATATATATTTGCTGTCCGGAGTTAGTTGGCATCTCTGTTTGCAGAGTATTCACAAACTCTGAAAAAGTGGTAGGTAGGTCCACTGCTTTACTTTCTGCGTAAATTTTTATAAATTAGCAGAAATTTAAATACCTAAACTTTCAGTTGTGCAATACTTATTCACTAACTACAAGTTTAACGAAATAAAGTTGCATTTCATGTCATACTTCAAATTTTTGATATGTGGTGGTGGAAAAATAACTTAAAATGAAAAATTCTAAGCTAAAAGCACCCAATCGAAAATACTTTTTTGCAAAACGAAGAAAGTTGGCATCAAATTAGAACGTAGCTCAAATCTCAGTGCGCTGCAGCGAAGTGGCATTAACTGATTCGTCGGATTTTTGAGACATATAATGGGGGAATGTGTGAAGTGTGAATCGGGGAGAAAGGGTTGGCATCTCTGAAAGGGGAGTATCATATATGCCTTTGAAATATTTAGAAGTAGTAGAAAGTGAAACAATATAAATCGAATTTACTATACTAAGAATCATACATTCAAAGACTACCACTCGATAACATTTATCTGCTGTCCGGAGCCAAGTTGGTATCTCTGCGAAGTCCAAAATTTACTGTCACTTTAAAAATTCAAGAAAATTCACTCGCTCAAACAGAAGTAGTCAGCATGTATGTAAGAAATAAACATTGATCTTCTAAATTGCGTGGATGGAAGAAAAAAATGTTTTATCACACCGAAATAAATCACTGGTTCTGCAGTTTTACGTTCATTCATCCGACGGTCATAAGTAAAGGTGCAAATACGCCGAAATAAAATAAGTGGATAGACCTTTCTCACTTTTTATTAAGAGTGTATCGAAGTTCTTTCTCCCAATAAAATTTTAAAAAAGCCGCACTTCAAATGTCTCAAACTCAATGCATTGCTTAAATTTTAATCTATATATATCACCTTTTTGTTAAGAATTATTAGGCTCAAAACGAACAAATAGCTTAAATATTTAAAATATTATTAGCCTTTAAAAAAACACTAATGTGGCAAGATTTTTTACGAATAGAAAAATCATTAAAACCAATTATTAGTTTTCAAGTTTTGCAAAGTTTCATAAACCTAGACATTGCAGTATAGGAATGACTTTACACATATTTTTAACTTAGGTCACAAGTCATTTTGATGTTTACAAAACTGTGTCTTTCCTTCACAACCACTTCTTCCATTTTTATAGGAAGCATAAATGCGCCAGTTACAAATAGGCAAACCTTAACCTGGTTTACACGAATAACTGTTACAATCTCACAACATTTTCGTGTGATGTCTAGGTATATGCCTAAGAATATATGCCTAGGAATATATGTCTAAGTATATACTATGTAAATGTCTAGGTAAATAATATGTATGCGTTAAGGTATGTAATATGTATGCGTTAAGGTATGTAATATGTATGCGTTAAGGTATGTAATATGTTTATGTCAGGGTACATAAAATGCATATGTCGAGGCATATAATGTGTATTATATATGGGTATATAATAACTACATATCATTAGTGAAAAAGCGTTATTTCATGTGACGGCATAGCCTTCGAAAAACAACCTGAACCATGTACCAGTGTTACCCATTCCAGGTTCTAAACAATTAAAGACTTAAAAATTAAAAATTTAGTGATACTGATATTCGAAAGAATTTTTATTGGTTCATAAATAGATAACATAAAACTTTTACAATAAAATAGTATGAGATTTGACAATAAAAATGGTTTCACAATAAAAAATTTTAAGGTTGCATTATTAACAGACACGCAATGATATTTTCTTGAAAGAATAATAAAATCTAAGAGCTTTCGGAAAGGATCTTATTTTTTTTAGGTGTTATTAATCCACCATAGGTTGAGGTTTTAAAACCAGATATACAAAAGTTCGAAAAATATATTAAGTACTGGTGGTAAAAACATTTCAAAATGCTGACTTCTGCAGCTGAGCGATCTCGCCCATCTCCCAAGCGCTTTATAGCTTGTACGTAGCGGGTTGTATCTTAGTGATGTCTTTCTTAAATTTGAACAAACTGTTCTTCAGTTTGACAAGAACTTTAAAGCACATAAACCTGCATATGAGTAACAATAAATTGAATAAACAAAAATGTATATACACATTATATCGATTAACATGTTGCCGCATGCTTTTAATTTGACTATCATGCTCTGAAATACTTTTTTTGAATTGTTTAAGACTGCCATCTGAGATTGAGGAACAGTCGTGCGTTCGGAAGTGAAACAGTATTTTTCCATTGCAAACTCTCGAAGGCTGTAACAATCATTTGCCAATCACAACTCTTTTTTTCTTCTCAAACAAACAAACAAACAAAAATACAATTGATACGTTATCTGGAATGCACATCTTTTTTAGAAAATTTACGATTGCGTATTTTTCTATTGGCTACTTTTTGCAGAGTTAACAATTAATAATTAGTAGTGTCAACTGCCAGTTGTGATTTTTAACTTTTGAGCTTCCCCGATTAAAAAAAAATATGGAATGGATGAGATATCCGTTTAATGCAACATCCATGCCAGAAAGATTGTCGCATGCGGAAGAAGAGCAACCTTTGGAATTGGCTTCAGACGGATTCTTGAAAAGTAAACATGAGGACTGTATTTTAACATCATTCTGACGGCAAATGCAAAATATGTATCCAGTCTTAACAGTAAAGTAGTGAAATATATTTTTTCCTTTTCTAACTTCATATTCATGTGAAGTCGCTTTATCAGCATTAGTGGACATCAAGTCGAAAAAAAGAAATAGATTATTGGACGTAGAATCAGACTAAAATTGACCTTAAGTGAACCGAATTATGATGAACTGTTATCACAGCAAAAACAATATCATCCTTCTCACTGATACAAATAAACTTATTAACAAAACTTTGTGCAAAAAAGAAAAATAAACATTTTAAAAAAATACATTCATTCTTTTACTAGTGGTATGTACACAGCATTATGAAAAATTCAGAAAGGGTATACAAAAGTCATAAGTTTGGGAAACACTGTTCTGGGGCAACGGTGACTAATGGCATCAAAAGAAGTAGTAATTTCCACAAGAGGGTTGTGCACGTTTTGAGTGTGTGGAGGTTTAGGAGGATGATCTCCGCTTCTATGGCTTTCCGGCGTGCAGGGATCTAAGTAAATTGAGAAGTTCCTGGTCTTTTAGTAGCTGCTGCATCTCTTTGAAGATCAGTAGAAATCTGGTAGCTGAATCAGAGATTTTCCTGGGCTGTGTTGGACTTCCTCTTGGTTTTCTTTTGGGTTTTGCACTGCAGCCTGGGTGCTCACCATGTTAGTTTATGCATTTAGATGTCTCACATATCGATTTCGTACATAAATACTTAAAATGTGCATCGGCACATTTCATGCAAGCTGGTTCTGCATTGCAGGACTTCTGCGTGTGGCCAAATTTCTGACATGCAATTTTCAGGGATTGAGCTATCTCACATTGAGGATTTAGTTTTAAAAAATAAATGGGCATTAACAGATCTGCTAAATGATATTTTTGTTTGAGACGGTAGACACCCTTAGGACGGATATATCCGTTATTTGCCTACAAATTACCGAAAATCGGACGGTTACAGCCATCATTTGCGGTAAGGTGTTAAGAATTAATGATAGTTTACTTCTCACGATAAATGCTTAGACTAACAGTATTGTTACTGATACCATTTATATACTATTATGATTTTTGAAACAAAAATCTATAAGCAAATTATAAAATTCTTTAAAGATTTATGCTACCAGTTTTATAATAAAATTTCAAGTGTTTTACTCCTTTAACCCCTTGGAGACGGGTGATCCATAAAAGCATTCTTACAAAATCAGGATGTAAATAAATAAAAAACGGTAACTTAAATATAGGCGTTGCTAATTTGACAGACTTACTTTGCTTTCACTTTAATTATTGGTAGTTTAATCATATATATATAATCAATCTTAGTTAAAAGTATAGCTAAATAAATTTATTTTGAACTAGATAATGGTGAATTAAGTAAATCAAACAATTATAATCCCGCCCACAAATAGACTGCTGAAGAATTACTTTTATTACCAGTTTTATCTTTTTTCCCTGATTGATACGATTTTATGCTGGCACGCACTTGTGACAGTCGGCGCGAAAGGGTTAATCTTAGAAATCATATTCAATATTATACATAAATAGTAAATACTTCACTTTAATAGTAAATACTTTTTCCCTATCCCAGATTTTCATTTTGTATGTACTTAATTAATTCATTTTAACATGATGTTGATACGTTGAATGATGCCACGCTAATTTTACATGGCTTGCCCGTGCAGCCAAACGGTAAACAACCGATATATTAAACCGATTTTGTTAGTTTTTAAAAGGTTTAACATACATATCTTTCCTTTCCTTTATTTATTAAAACTGGGAACCTGGGCCGCACAGTGGCCCCTACCCCATACATGATATAACCCATACATACATCATAGACCCCATACATCATACATTTAGTTAAAAGCATATTGGGTTTAGCATCATCATGGTAGCTATACAAGCATACATATCAAATGGTAGAATGGTGGAAATCACATAAATCTCGGTGCGCTGCCGCTAAGCGGCATTAACCGATTCATCTGTAGTAATAAATCGATGATGAGGAGTAGTGAGGAGGAATGGAGATGGGAAGAAGAGGGCACCAAAAAATCGCTTAGCACCAAAAAATTGAGAGGGGGTTCGTGTGAGTCGGCTGGGGCTGAGTGTATTTCGTGAGCTAGGGCAACATATCCCTAAGGAAAAAGGCAGTGATGGGGCTAAATTTAGTGTTGTCGTCAATTAGTTCTATATCTAGGAGTGAGTTAAAATTACTGGTGGTACAGGTTTTTGCTTCATCGTAGAAATTTTTATTTAAATTTTTTATATAGACGTTGATGTCATCAATTTTAAGATCCCTTTTTACACTATTATTGCTAATGCATTTTGGCGCGCCGACGAGTCTTCTAATAATCTTCCCTTCTGCCATAGAGAGTTTATTTTTTAAATGATCACTTAGAGTGTTAATGGTGGGCAGGCATAAGTTAGGATTGGCCTAATTGCCATTAGATAGACACTGCGCTTGCATTTTAAGTCTAAAGATGACTTCGAGTTTAATATGGAGTTGAGGGCCCAATAGGCATCATTCGCTTTTTTAATAATGTTATTTATGTGTTGTTTCCAACTTAAATTAGAGGTGATAGTGACTCCTAGATATTTTGCACTCTTTGTGGGTTTAATGATCTGCTTGTGGAGGAGAATATCAGGAATAGTTCTACCTTTCTTTTTACTATTGAAAATAATCATTTGGCACTTATCTGGATGTAGTTTTATCTTCCATTGTGAGCACCATTTTTCGATATTGTAGATACATATCAAAAAAAGTGGTGAGTTATATAAGCCTACGAACTGTTTAGAAGTAGTGGTGGATAAAAATCTACTATATTGAATTTATTAAACCAAGAATCACAATTAATAAACTACCACTTGAAAATATTTATTCGCTCTCCGGAGCAAGAAGACTTCTCTGTGTATGTAAGTAAAACTATTTTTGTGTGTTCTATATTGCATTAACTTCTTCAAACCATTTTAGTAGCGATAATAATAATTTTTAAAAATTAAAAATTTACTCGAATTGTGCGTTTCTAATAATCTTGGCTTCGCCAGTCACCGGTGACCACCGTGGCGCTACGAACAAACTCAGTGCCGGTCATCGATGACCACCCCCATGCACACCTGCCAACTTTTAATCCTTTCAAGGATGATATTCCCCAGTAGTTGTAAATTTAAATTTAAAATGCAATTTTAGGCAGTAACATTCGCTGTATTTTGAGCAAGCTTATACGGATTACTACAGTCCTAGTTCTAGTGTTTTGAATTTATTGGGCACCTGGGCCGCGAAGCGGCCCCTATCCCATTCATCTGGAATTTTAGAGCAGTTTTGGTTGAGCAATGAGGTAAGCAGGCAATGGAGTTGCTTTTATGAATGTTTCAAGCTCTTTGCTTGAATAACTAAAAAGGAATCAAAAATAAATTGAGCAGCTTGCTCTAAACTGTGTTTGTTTGATTTTGGAGTTGTTCAGAATTGTATCAGCATGAGTAAACGTTATTTTCAGAAAGGTTGATGAAATTATTTGTTTTGATAGTTATGATATGAGGCGTCGGAGGTGAAATGTGCAGCTATTGGTCTGTAGTTTTTATCTTTGATATAATTTTCAAATTTAAAGATTTCATTAAAATTTGCTGTTTTACATTCTATGGCTTTATCGAAAAAATCTGCGTTTAGCTTGTATATATGCTGTGATAGAGTTGGTATTTTGAGGTCTGCATGTATATTGGTATTCCGGATGAACCATCTTGCACAGGTTATTCTTCTAAGGATCTTGTTTTGGCATTGGTCTAATTTCTTCAGTAGATGTTGAGGTATCGTTGTCCAGGCAGGTGAGGCATAGGTAAGTATTGGGCGGATCATTGCTGTATATAGTAGCTTCTTTAGTTTAAGTGACACATTCTGATTATATATTAATTGTTGTATGGCTATTATTGCTGCATACGGATTACTACAACAGTATTACATGTTAATATATATGCTTAATTTTTTAAAAAATAGTCGTGGGTTAAAAATATTAAATTTGAAAATGCAGGAATATATCGAAAGCATATATTTAACTACCACTTTAAATATAGAAATTAAATTTTGCGCCAAATGCGTAAAAGTTGGCAGGTATGCCTATTACATTCAACGTGTTAATTTACGAAAGTAATCCTCTTAAATTTCGCTGAGGACTCAGATAGTCCCTCTCCCCGTGCTAGATACTCCGTACCCAGCAAGGCTGAAAGCCCTTATAGACGGAAAAGAGCAAAAACTGGTGCGAAAAACATTTCATTTTAGCATTTTTTTTCGAGAAAAATAAAATATCTGTAACCATCAAGATTTCTCTTATAGTCTTAGGATAGATGTAAAACTGCTTCTTTTCAAAGATGAAGTATGTATTGTTGAACAGATTTGAAGAAAAATAAGTAAACTCCTGCCGAAAACTAGCAATAACTGAAATGGCTTTACTCCGAGCCTTTCCTCTTTTCCGTCTCGCTTTCACTTCTGGTACTTAGAATTTAACTTGGCGGGGAAACCTAGAGCCAAATACAGCCCGGCAACTGCGTTCTTTCTGTCAGAGATAGGGTTGGGTATTATCAGTAATACTTTGTTGGTCGAGGATAAAATAAGTAGAAATAAATTCAAGAGTAGTTGAAAAAATTAATTTATTATTATTTATTTTAATAAATTTTATTTAAACTAAGTAATCGTTAACTTGCTTGAGTAATAATCTAACTTGTTCATATTAATCTAACTTGTCTAACGTGTTAGAGTTATGTTAGAGTAATAGAGAGAGAGCTAAGTAAACGTTAACTTGTTTTTCTTTAAAAAAATTATACATTTTAAAACATTTTTATTAATTTCTATAAATGTAAATGTAAGCCAAAAAATTAAAAACCAATGCAATGATTGTTGATAGTATATTTCGTTCAACTGGTACGAAACCTAACAGAAAGATTATATAAACGCATAATTAACAGAATCTATTTTTTATTTATTTTATTTTTCAAAGTTTTTTTTAAAGCTATATAGTTCCTTCCTACCATTCGGAGTTCTTACTCCTCACAGGATGCGAATTTTTTGCAAATTTTGAATAATACTTTTTTATTGATAAGCGTCGGAAATGTGTAAAATATATGTAAAATACGTATAACGCGTACCGAAAATTTCAATCAAATAACGGTACCTTTCATTAAGTTTTGTTAGTCAAAAAATTGCAAATCATTGCCTTTATTGCTAATACAAAACATAAGCAGAAAGATTATACGATCGCCCAATTAACAAAATCTGATCTATGTTTGAAAAAGGAGAAAAAAAAAGAATTTTTTTAATGCGCTATGGTTTCTTTCAACCATTCGGGGTTCATGCCCTACCCAGGATACAAATTTTTTGCAAACTATGAATAATATTTTTTATATAACAACGTCGGAAATGCTTAAATATATGTAAAATACGTAAAACGCGTATTCTATCGAAACTTTAAATCAAATAACGGTAACTTTTATCAAGTTTTGTGAGTCAAAAAATTGCAAATACTTGCCTTTATTGCTAATTGTAAATTTTGAACTAATACAGAACATAGCAGAAAGATAATACGAACGCCCAATTAACAAAATCTGATCTATCTTTAGAAAAAAAAAAGGGGAAAAAACAAATTTTTTTAATGCGCTATAGTTCCTTTCTACCATTCGGGGTTCATGCCCTACCCAGGATACAAATTTTTTGTAAACTTTAAAAAAATAAACTCTTTTTTATAGAACCAGTTCGTTAAACTCGAGTAAAAAAATCCTTCAGTTAAAATTTCAGTTGTAAAGATTCTAATAGGAGGAAAATGAAAAGTAGGGGGGAAATACCTTCCAAATAGAAATAATACTCTCAACCCTTTCACTCCTCCGAACCCCTCCTACAATATTTGCTATTGGTTATAGAGAGATAGATAATCAGCGAATAGAAATACTTTATTCTAGGAATTTCGCATCTCATTATCTCACATACATTACTCCTAATTTAAAATACTGTACTTTTGAGATTCATTTAAATCAAAATATTAAATTCTACGTTATTCAAATTTCAGTATCATAGCAAATACTGAAACTGATATTGAAATTACAATTATCACAAAATATTATCAACAACATAAAAAAACTCTTCATTTAATCAAATAAAAAACTATTTTTAGTAGCTTTCATTTTAGCAATTAAACTATTTATAAACTAATAAATATATAACTATTTATAAACTGAAAAAATAAACTTTTTAAAATAACTATTTCTAAAGTTATTATTTTAATTTTCATTTATGAAAAAAAAATTGTTTTTATTAATGCAGGTTAAGAAAAAAGTTATAAGAAGATTACAAGAAGTTAAAAGTTAAAAAAAAAGTCATAAGAAGATTAAGTCATTATTAATGTGTTTAGATGTAAAATTAAATATTTTGTAATTAAAATATTTAATTTTACATCCAAGCACATTACCAGAACATATTAAAATTTTGAGCGGTAAATGTGTAATTATTAATAGTACTTTTTTAAATATTACATTATTTTTAAAGAAAAAACACTTCACAGTTTTTGAAGCAAATTGATTACTTTTAATTTATTAATATGTACAATATATGAAAATACCATGTTTCCAACAAGAAATAAATAATGATACAGTCTTCTTAAAGCTTCTTCTCTTTAATGGGAAATATAACTACTTAAAAAAAGATTCAAGTAAATTTTAATTTTTCTGAAAATTTATATTGAAAAATACTTAGTTACTAAGTACTTTTAAGTTTCATGATTTGTTACAAATAATTTTAGCTCTGTGCAAAATATCATAAAAAATTATGTTCTTTTTCTAGCAGTATTTAATTTTTATGTTTTTATTCAAAATTAAAGGTTAAAAAAAATTATTAAAAGTCATTTAAGTTTTAAGTTTTCGAAATATGTGAACAATAATAAAGAATTTTAACTTTAAAAAATGAATTTAAAATCAGAAATGCATTTAAAATAAAACTCAAATTTTGAGAATTTTAATTTTATGTTCTTTTAATGTATTTGTTACTTAACTAAGAGAACTGAAATTCAATATAACATTTTAAATTAAAATAAATTAATTAATTACATTTAATAAATAAATTATAAAGTAATTTTATATACTTTTCTCATTCATCACAATGAAAAATATATAAACTCAAAAAAATCGACTCATAGGAAAGTATTTATATTTTATTTTCTAAAATACTTTCAAATTAAAAAATTAAAGAGTTTAAATTAAGATATTTCGTTATTGATTTTGCAAAACCAAAAGGGCAATAAAAAACATTTCATTCCTGAAAAGTTTCTAATTACATGAGAAAAGATACGAAAGTAAAGAAAAATTTTAAAGGCAAATTTGTAAATAAATTTAAATTCAATCGACATAAGTATAAATTAATAGAGATCTTAACTTACATAGCAGCAATACTTTTAAATTAAAGCAATTATAATTTCAGTTTCAAAAGAAACTTTGTTAAATCACAATTGAAGAAATATTAGTTTTAAAATAATTTGGAGTAAATTTTTTAGTTGTCAAACACTGGATAAAAAAAATATTATATACCGAAGTTTTTAATCTAATATTTACAGTAAAACCACTAAATCACTATAATTAAATAAATATTAAATTTAAAAATTACGGCATAATATTTTACGGTAAAAATGAATTCTAATGGTAAAATTGACCTTACCAATGATGAACCCAAAATGCCAGTATTTTATACCATATTTTGAATTTTTACCGGAATTTTTTACAGTGTTTATAAGCAGACAAATTAAAAAATATATTACATTTAATTGATATTGATACATACAAATTAAAAGTCAAAAACCCCAAAATTTTTGGCAGTAATACTTTTAGATTAAACTTAATTTTTCTTGGATATACAGGAAACTGTAGATCTGATTTAAGTAAAAAGAAATTAATACCCTAAAATATTTATTAGTTTTCCAATTAAAATGTCCTAATTTAAAAAGAACCATTTTCTATAGTTAGTGTAATTAGTAGTTCTGTGAAAATACAAAAAGCACTTTGTTAAAATTTTGATCTTAATCTCGCAAAATATGCAAGGAGTTTTTATACATAAAATTTTTAAAGGCTTTCGTTAAGTTGTAAAAAGTAAGTACTGTTCATACTGTTCATTAAAACTAATATAGCATGGCTTACAATATTTATCGACCCTATGGAAGTTAAAATTTTTATTTTAAAATAATAGATTCTAATTAATATATATTTAAAAAAGATATTTAAATTTTTATTATCTACAAAAACGTAAGTAAAACGTAACGTTGGAAAACTTTAATTTTCAAAATAATGAAAATGAAAAACTCTACATTTATTTTTTATGAGAAAGATGTAATTTTTTGTATAAAAATAGTTAATTTATTCTAAATGATATAATTTTTTTGCAATGTTTAATATTTCATAATTCATAAATATACTCATATACTCATACTCATTTACTCATACTCATATACTGTGTCAGCAAATACCTTTCCTGGATTTAGCAGTCTGCAAACAAAAAACTTGATTTCAAGTAGCACTTTTATGTGAAGTAAAATTCTTGTACTAGCTTTCTAAAATTTATCGTTTCATGCTGTTGTTCTGAATTACTCCAAAATAAAGAACTTGAAAATTATTGAACTGCTACCAATATGTCCTGTTGCTCTGAACCTCTGCAAAACAAATATTCATTTCTCTACGCGTGATTCCAAAATAATTGAAAAATTAATGTTCCAAAAGTGTCGATTATTTTGAATCTCTTTATGATATTTTCTGCAGCAAGAGTGCCCCGTTTTCCTGAACTTCCACAAAATAAATATTTTTGACTCCAAGAATGCTCTGTTACTGTTAACTACACCAAAATAGATGACAATTATTAATTTATGAGAGTCCAGTATCTCTGAATTACATCAAAATAATGAACTCAAAAATAATTTTAATACTCTTAAAGTGTCCTGTTGTACTGAAGCACAAATACTTACTTATCCAAGCGAATAATTTTTTAAAACTATTTCAGAATAATTTTAAATTTTTGCTGAAAAATTATCCGATAGATCTAAGTATCTTCAAAATAAATGATATTTACTAATGCAAGGGTACCCTGTTTTTCTGAACCGCTACAAAATAAATATTTTCGATTCCAAGAATGTTCTGGTACTGTTAAATACATGAAACTAAATGAAAATTATTATTTCATAATGACATCGAAAATAATTGAAATACTCTAGAAGTGTCCTGTTGTCCTGAACCTCCGAAAAATAAATACTTACTTATCCAAGCCAATTTTTTTTCCACTTTTCCAGGATAATTGAAAATTTTTGCTCCAAGAATAGAGCATCTGATTGTTATGATCTAAGCTAAAATAATGAACTTGAAAGTAATTGAAATACTCCCGAAGTTTTCTGTTGTTCGGAACCTCTCCAAAACAAATACTTACAGCCTCAGACGACTCCATTTTTGTTAACTATTCAAACTATAATTGAAAATTATTACACCAAAAGAGCCTGATGTAAATATTTACTGATCCAAGGTTGTCTTGTTTTTTTTTAACTACAGCAAAATAAATGAAAAGGATTATTATTTCATGAGTGTCCTGTTGCTCTGAATCAGTCCAAAGTATATAATAAAATAATAAATATTAAAATAATAAAGTAACAAATATTTACTGCTCCAAAGGTGTCCTGTTTTTTTTTAACTGCACCAAAATAAGTAAAAATGATTATTTCATGAGTGTCCTGTTGCTCTGAATCCGCCCAAATTAAATATTTGCTGCTCCAAAGGTGTCCTGTTTCTTTTTAACTACAGCAAAATAAATGAAAATTATCATGTCATGAGTGTCCTGTTGCTCTGAATCAGTCCAAATGAAATATTTTCTGCTCCAAAGATGTCATGTTTCTTTTTAACTACAGCAAAATAAATTAAAAGGATTATTTCATGAGTGTCCTGTTGCTCTAAATCAGTCCAAATTGAATATTTGCTGCTCCAAAGGAGTCATGCTTCCTTTTAACTACAGCAAAATAAATAAAAATGATTATGTCATGAGTGTCCTGTTGCTCTGAATCAGTTCAAATTATATATTTGCTGCTCCAAAGGTGTCCTGTTGCTCTGAATCAGTCCAAATTAAATATTTGCTGCTTGCTAAGGTGTCCTGTTTCTTTTTAACTACAGCAAAATGAATGAAAAGGATTATTTCATGAGTGTCCTGTTGCTCTGAATCAGCCCAAATGAAATATTTGCTGCTCCAAAGTTGCCCTGTTTCCTTTTAACTACAGCAAAATAAATGAAAAGGATTATTTCATGAGTGTCCTGTTGCTCTGAATCAGTCCAAAGTATTTATTTGCTGCTCCAAAGGTGTCCCGTTTCTTTTTAACTCCACCAAAATAAATGAAAATGATTATTTCATGAGTGTCCTGTTACTCTGAATCAGTCCAAAGTATTTATTTGTTGCTCCAAAGGCGTTCTCTTTTTTTTCGGGGTGGGAGGGACTGCACCAAAATAAATGAAAGGTATTGTTTCAAGAATGCCTGATTGTTCTGAATCTCTACAAAATAAATATTTTATGCAGCATGGATGTTCTATTCAACAGAATCTCTCCTAATTAATTATTTACCTCTCCAAGAATGTCCTTTTTCTCAGAACCGTACCTTAATAATACTCTACGAGAGTCCTGTTGTTCTGAACTGTTCCAAAATAAATATTTACTGCTGAAGGAGTGTTTTGCTCAATTGAGCTTCTAAAAATAAATATCAACTGTTCCAAGAATTTCTCGTTACTCGAACAACATCAAAATAATCTTTAAAAAATATTACTTTATGGGTGTTCTGTTGTTCCGAACAAATCCGAAATAAATTTAGATAGCTGCACCAATAAACTTAATCACATGGAAACAAATATTTTTTCAATAACATATATTGCGAAGAGGTTTGTTTCAAGAACTTAACTTTATAAGAAAAGTAAGCATTCTGATGCTTCTATTCTGAAGAGCACTTTGTACCCGTACCGATATAAAACTGGAAGCTGGAGTCCGATGCTCTCGGGGTGTATTGCCGACGACCTCCAAAGGGTAACCGCAGATGAACTTTAGTTCCCGCTTCTCAGTGAACTCCAGGAAATATTTTGGCGGTGTTCCTCCGATGGTGGTTCCGCAAAGGGTAAGTGATATGGGGCCGGCCTTGAAGATCTAAGAATAGCAAGTAAAAATAAGAATATTTAAGTAATATTTAAGAATATTTAAGTAAATGAAACAAACTATAAGCTGAAATGTCAGTTATAAATCTGATATTTCTTTGTTTACAATATCTTTAAAATGAATGTTGAGCACAAAATTGACATTGTTTAAATTAATGTAATTAAAACAATTTGAAATATAATTCCTTACATTTCTAATTGATGGTGGCTTCGCAAAGGTTAAGTGATACGAGGCCGGCTTTGAAGTTCAATGAATAGTAAGTATTAAAAAGATAATTCTTTCTAAGAATATTTAAATAAATAAAAGAAAATATGAGATAAAATGTCAGTTATAAATCTGCTATTTCGTTGTTTATAATATCTCTAAATAAATGTAGAGTTCAAAATTGACATAGTTTGAATTAATATTATTAAACTTATTTGCAATATAATTTTGTAAATTTCAAATTGATGGCGATTTCGCAAAGTGAAAGTGATATGAGACGGATCAAGAAGTTCTATGAATAATAAATATAAAAATTTAATTTAAGATTAATTAATAATTAATTTAAGAATATGTAAGTAAATGAAACATATTATGAAGTGAAATGCCAGTTATAAAACTGCTTTTTATTATATCTTTGAAAGAAATGTAGAGTACAAAATTGTTATTGCTTGAATTAATATTTATATAATTAAAACTATTTGCAATATAGTTCTGTTATTTTAACGATGTTATTTTTTCAAAATAAGTTTTTAAATCATGGTGGTCCCTCAAAGGGTAAATTATATGAGGATATTTAAGTTCTATGAATAGTAAGTATATAAAAGCTAATTTATAAACAATTAAGTAAATAAAACAAGTAGGAGATAAAATGTCGTTAATGAAACCGCTATTTCTTTTGTTTACAATATATTTTTAATAAATGTAGAGTTCAAAATTGACATTGTTTAAATTAATATTATTAAAACTATTTACCACAAAATTCCGTTTGTTTAACCATGTGATTTTTTTTACAAAGAAATTTTTAATCTATAACAGAGGTAAAATTCGTTGAAGTGATTCAAAAATATAAATCATTACTTTTATATTTATAGAAACAATAAAACAGAGTTATATTTCCAAGTGAAGATGTAATTTTAACAAAGATTGTATAATATTTCTTTTCAAAGTTGAAATCCGCTGAAAAGGAAAACATTCAACAGGGAATAAGAAATATGAAGATAATTCATGAATAAAAACATGTAAACGGAATATATTATGAATTTTAGAGCATAAAGTTTTAATTTTAGTAAAAATAAAATGTTTCTTTCAACATTAAGCAATAATTGTACGCAATTTCCAGTTTAATTATAGAAATTCGGTTGGAGAAATCAATACTGGAATAAAAGCAAGATTATGTATATATTTTTCTCCAAAAGCAAAACTATAACTGTGAGCAACTGAAGAAGACAATTCGATAGTAATGTTGCAATCTAAGATTTCTTTGCGAATCATTCAAATCCATTTTAATGTTAACAATTTTTATGGGTACTAGAAGGTTCCAGTTCTGATTTTCTTCCGTTCATCAATCCAAGTTGTTGCTCTTCTTTTATCATTGAGCTTTTTCTTAAAAGACAAAACTTTTTTACAAAAGCAAAGAATGTTTTGTTATTAAAATATATATTTATTATAATTTTGTGTAGAAATGTTTTGTTAATGTTTTATTCCTGAGCAAATGGCTTTAAAAGAAAAACAGTTTTTTTTTTCTAAATCGATTGTATTTAGAAAAAAAATTGAATTAAATTGCGAATATAGAGTGTGTGATTCATTAAGAAGAAATGAGTAAGAAGTAATTTTATTAGTTAGCGAAGATTATTTCGTTTTTACGTCAGCGCAATTTTTGACATCAACTCAAATTCTTAAAGAAACATATCGAGAGACAGAAACAATTATTCTTACAAAAATATATAAATAGCCAACATTTAAAGCAGAAAAATTTGCAAAAAAGCAGTTAAAATTGCAATAACTTTTATACAAACAGGAATTAAAAAAACAACCGTGTTAAGTTCACTAAACAAATTGGCCCTTCAATCATGTCGAAGTCCACCTATGCTGGTTGTAAATCGGCATTTCTACAGGCTGCAAAGCGGGTCGCACGGCATTTTTTATAAGAAATTTATCAATTTATGTATATATCGATTTATTTATCAAATGCTAAACTTCTTATATTCCATCGTATTTTCAGAACATTCTTGTATATCACTTCGTAATTTCAAGTTTCTAAGTCTAAAAGGTTTTGCTCAGCAAAACGTATTTATTTTATGTGTATGCAAGTAAAAAAATTTTTATGGTATGTATGAGGAAAAATTCCTGAAAAATCGAAATAACTTTCGAGCAAGCTGAAATTTCAAAAGAAATTCGTATACAAGAATAATCCTTCGAGCAGGTTAAATTTCAACTTTATAATTGCATTTCTGATGGATATTAAACGACCTGATTGGCAATTTTCTTCAACAAGTTTAACAATTCTAGAATTAATTATTAATTTTTCATTTTATTTTAGTACTCTCTGTATATTTTTCTGTGTATCTTAATAGCTTCTAGTTTCTAAATCTTATTGTTTTTGTTGAGCAAAAAAAAAATTTAACTCAAAGTTGAGCGCCCAAAACAGCAGTGGCGATGTTGCATTCGGTTTTTTAATATAGAAAGATACCGTAAAAACAAATCTAAGTCAAAGTGGGAAAATATCAGAAAAATCAAGACAATTATTATTACAATATTATATTTGTTCAATTTTTTGCAGTATAAAACTCTTTACGGTATAAAAATGGGAGATAATTTATAACTTAACAAAACATAAATACACCTCTAAAATTCTCCTTCTAAAATTATAGTAAAATAATCGAAAGCAGTCTGTTCATACAATTAACCATAAAGTTTAAGGTAAAGAATATTTCTTACATTTATGGCTTTGAAACCGTTTACAACTAATATAGGTATGAAACTATGCGGGTGTTTTAACCATTTACATCTAGCATGGTTTCAGAACCACAAAAAAAAATTTTACTAGACATTGGAGCAAAAATCATGATGAGGAAATGGGCATTGTAGTGTGCAGCACACAAATTAAGGAGCACTATTTTTGTGTTGAAGGGAATCAAGGAAATATTGTGGTGTTAGCGCTGGGATTCGAACCCCCGTTCCGTCGATCATGATCTTAACAGATAAGCCCACTCGGCTATTATATGTACCCAACTGCAAGGAACTAAGTTGCTACTTTAGGTGATCTTAGTTGGTGTGATAAAATTCTGGTTATTTAACTGGTTATATTATCATTTATCTAGCATTAGGTGAAAGCAGTTAATAAACAGTTTTCCTCACAGTTAATAGTTTGAATATCATCTTATTTATGGTAATTTGACTGCTTTGTTTGAATATAGTAAAATAGCAATAATTCAACACTTTGTTTTAGAGAAATTTCTAACAGAGTGCACTCAGCTAAATATTTTTCTAAGTTAAAAATTTCTCAGCCAAATATTATTTAATAAAAACTTTTCAACTATCTGAGAGGAGTACTCTGCAATGATATTTGAGAAACTTAGGGGAAGAAGGTTATAAATATTATTAGAGTTAATTTAGGAATGCAAGATTTAGGAAACATACAAAACATACTTTCGTATTGAAACTGTTTAATTCTATGGCTTGGTAATAAAAATTTTTCTCTAAACCCATCAGTGATTGACAAAGAATGTTTCTCAGAACCCAATGGTTGCGTGGAAAAACTTTTGGTTCCAGAAAAACTTTTTTTAAAACTTGCAACGACTTCTGTGATCTGTAACTTAGCATTTGGATTGCTTTATGAAATTATTTAAATTAAATACTTATAAAAAAAGAAATCACAATATTTTAATAAAATAATTTTTTTTCGAATAACAATAGAGAGGATAAGTAATGAAAAAATAAACATTTATAAAATATTACAATAGTATTTACCATCAAACTTCAATTTAAAATAGAAAAAAATGATTTGCAACAAAAATGACAATGGGACACTAACCCATTATCCATCTACCACTGAGGATATTTTACGTCAGCACTGTGGGGGGGGGGCGGAATTCGTTTTAGCCAACACTGGGATTCGAACCCGGGTCACTTCATTGGGAGACTAGCCCTATACCACTTGAGCCACCACGGCTCTAACCATCACCTTAATTATTTTCAAAATAATTAGAATTCTTTTATTGGGTAATAAGTTTACAATTGCTTATGTAATTTATTTAAAAAGTTGACGTTCCGTCGAAAGAAAGTCCGTCATTTAGGGTTTCTTGGCCGAAAAAATTTACGAACCGCTGATCTAGACTTACAAGACAGACAAGAATATGCTTAAACCCAAAATTTAGAATGAAAAATTTTGAATTTTAGAATGTCACCTTCCACCTCTTAATGTTTCATTTTAATGATTAATTAATTTTCTGATAAAATTATGAAAAGAAATGCCTCTTACATATATTACAAACGTATTTTTAAGTTTTTAAAAATAGCTATATATATTTTAAGAATTTGTCAAAATTTTCAAAATTTAAAAAAAAAATTATTAACTTCTGATAATTAAATATAACTTATATTCTTTACGAATCTAAAATTTAAACCTTTTTACTTAACACATTTTTTCATAAATTTGAATTATGAAAAATATGTGAGTCGAAATTGATTTTACAAAGAATTTTTTTTCAATTCAAATGCTCTGATATTTATTTAAACTAAAAATATCAAAACTTTTGGGAAACCTATGCTTTATTGATTTTTATGCTTTAGTATTTTTTTGATGTAAATAAAAATATATATTGACGTAAGAAAAACTTGAAAACAGAAAAATTTAAATCTGAAATTGTCATCCGTAAACTTAAATCGATTTTATTTTTGCTCTACTCAAAATTTTTGTTTCGCGTAGTTTGTTTGTAGTCCTCGCGAAACATTAGAACTTATGAGTTTTAGTTGCCTTTTTTTCCTAATATTTCATAGTATGCACTCCTCTTCTTTTGAGTTTGTTTTTAATTAAATTATAACTCGTTAAAGGAGAAATAAATATAATTGTGTAATATAATATAGAAATAAATATAAGTGTTTATTGCATACAATAAACACTTTTTTTTAAAGTTTATTAAAATTTCTTTAAAAATACTACTTTAGATTAACATGAAAATAATTGTTTTGAAAATAAGTCTCATACAATGCTAAGTTGATATAATATAAAAATTTAAGTTAAAACATTAGACTATTTAAACAATTTAATTAATTTAAAATAAAATTAAATAGAATTACTTCATTGAATTTTATCTTTAAAATTTAAAACTTCAAGATAAATGCCTTAAAAAAATTTATTTAAAATAATCTGTCTTTGATAACGAAAGTGTTTATACTTTTTTTTGTATTAGGTTCCTCTAAAAAATGTGCAAAAGTTCTCTAAAAATTAAAGTTCTGTAATATTTTTAAATATATGACAACATAATTCTACCTGATGCTCCAAAATTAAAAACTGTACAAAAATTCGCATAATATTTTTAATAATTTGTAATATTTTAAGATCATTTAAAATAAAGCAAATATTGCATTATGCTAGTACCTACACAGCACAAAACGTTTCAATTATATTTCAAAAATTACATTTCTGAAAGGTGTACTTATTTCCTGAAAAACATGACGCTGCATTTGAACAGGTTTCTGTGGTAGGATTTTGGAAATATAACATTACTGTAGAGCAGAAACTTTCAAGAAATGTATTACATTTCAAAAATGTAAATGAAAAGTTATGATAATCATTCTATATTATAGGAAATGAATTTAAAAAAATTCGGGTATTTTTTATTGTATTTTTGAAATCTTCTCTTCATTTCTGATTTCTGGGACGAAACATAAGATTGCTGGTAAAAGGTTAAAACAATTGCTTACGGATTCAATTGAAAAGGCGATACGGCAAAAATCTTGACAGTTTCAGAATTATATGGTATGTAAATCCTTGTGCTACACACACCTATACGAAATATAAAAATAAATGCGCATATAATTCTTGAAAATATTCTTCTGGTCATTCTCCACTGGAAAAATTAATTTTCTAAAGGAAAGCGTTAAAAATAAAATTTAAATATAAAAGGAATTTTTTTTAAAAAATATAAAATGTATCAAATAAATAAAAAAATATAATTGCGTTGTAAATACTACAAAAAATATACCACGGTTTAAAGTTTAAACGCAATTATGGGACTTAATTATTAGATTATTGTATTAAGTTATGTTTGAAATAGATAAAATCTGAAAAAGCATGTATAGTATAAATAATAAGAAATTTAAATTCATGAGTATGAAATTGAATATTATGTGCATCAATAGACAGATTTTTAAACATGTTCCATTAAATTAAAGATCAATTCATTTAAAGAAATATTCAATGCTTTTAGAGGTACAAGCCCTATTTATAATGGGAAGATGAAAATATGACAATAAATAATCAGATTTACATGAGATAAATTAATAATCTATATATTTATTGAGAAAATAAAATAAATGACTTATAATATTATAAATACGTGAGTAATAAAATGTACTCAATGAAATGCATAAAATATTTATGAAATCTTACCAAAAAAATATTTACCTTTGTCCTTATACCACAAATATCAGTAAATTCATAGTTGAAATAATTTTAACATTAAACGTAAAAGTAGAGGAAGTGAATTTTACAGACACAAAAAATTATTTACCCGAAGTAATAGAAAGTATTTATATAAATAAGCAAATTGAGAAATAGAATATAAAAATTAAATATAAGAGTTAAAGGTATAATACGGATTTTATTTACAATTATTCCAGATTAGGATTGAATATCTGAAGAAAAGATAATTTTAATAATTAGATTCTGCAAAATCCTATTTATTATGAAAATAATATACATAAAAGCAAAATAATTAACCTAAGAGTTTTGCAAAAGACAAACTTTTGCTACATAAATAAATGTAAAATATATACTTCCTTATACTATTACCTTAAATTAATTTACATTGCCGAATAACCACAATTACTATTCATAAAAATAATGCTTAAATTATGTAATCATAATTCAAGTATACATTATTTAAAGAAAAAATTTAGTCCTTAAACTTACCTTTATTTTTAGTAACATATATAATTATTAATAATATATATTTTTTATATTAGTACCTTTTTTACTACAGGGTTGCTACAAAATACTGTTACAGATATTCAATCATTTTATTGCATAGAAATTAAATATAAAATGCTAAATAAACAAATATGATGAACATCATAAATGGAAGTTTACTTCAAAAAAATTTTATTCAAATCGACCGCCATCATTATCGATTACTAAAGATAATCTCGTATGCCATTATTCGATGGCGACACAAATCATTTTAAGAGGTAATTTGTCCGATTCACTCAATAAAAAAGCATTAGAGAGTCCAAATTTTTGTGCTGATTAGCATTAATTTTAGATTCTAAAATCCTCCAAACACAATAGTTTAAAGGATTTAGATCCTGTAAAGAAGGGGGCCAATCTTCCAGCTTGATAAACTTCAGGCAATTTACATGGAGTCAAGTCTGTGTTGTTTGGCGATGATTGGTGCGATGGCGCAAAATCTAAAATATTTAAACCTTTTTGGAATACAATCTGTCAGCATGTAGCAATAAATGTGCAGCCAATACTTCCTTTTTGTAATATTCAGCATTGAGTTTTTCCCTTTTATCGATGAATTTCAGAGGTAATTTTCCTTTATTTGACCCTGCAGCCCAAACCATTACTGGATTCTTGTTCTGAAAGCGTTGTACAGTTCGAACACTTTCAGGTATATCATTAAAGGTTGCTAAATATATACAACATCGTTTTTAGCATTAAAACTAATTTTCTGGGCGAAATATTTTCTCATGAGAAAAGATTACTCTATTAATACTATTGCTACCGTACCTGTTCAGCAATTTCGTACATCTTTGCATCCTTTTTTATTTTGATACAGTTGTCAAACCCTGAATTTTCCTTTTGCAATATAGGTGAAAACTCAGGTCTTTATTTAATATAACTTGCATAGTTCACTGACTCACGTTTTCTTCTGCAGCCATTTTATTAGCAGAACGTTGTAGATTTCTCTTATTTTTTCACGAATTCTTTTAATGCGCTCTTTAGTACGAACTGAGCGTGGACGACCAGACCTGGTTAGATCTTTGCAGCTATTAGTATACAATAATCGATTTATAGTTCCATGCATGAATGTTCTATTAAATGCAAGAGATTTTAATTGCTTAAAGATTCTACCTCCAGAAAATACGCGATCGAAAAGCTGTTTAACGTCAACCTTTTCGATTCCATCTTTAAACTGATTCTAAATATATTGCTTTGCAATATATTTAGAAAAGCAAAAATGCACTTATGCAAAGCTCTACTCACAGTGAGAGTAATTGTTTTACAGAACGATTACAATTAATTTCTTTTGGAGTGTTACAGTATTTGGTAGCCACCCTGTAGTACCGTCTTCTATTGTTACTGTAACAAAACAATTTTGGAAAAAAGATAATATATATAACTATAAACCGTAACTTTGTAATATAAATTTCCAATTAATTAAATATCTCAAAAAGAAGATAGTTAAAATATATCTACATATCTAAACTATCTTAGTGTATACTTACACTTTCTTAGTGTAGATATATACTAAATATATCTACACTAAAAAGGTAGATAGTGAAGCTATAGGTAATGAAAAGCTATTACTTGAAATCTATTTAAAATATTCTTAGCATAATAGCTGATTAAGTATTACTAACCTTTTTTTAAAGGACTTGGAGACTCTGGTGCCAGCTCGCTTCGCTCCCCAGCCCTCATGATGACCTCTCATCCATCTTTGTTTTTTTCTTCTTAAAATTCCAAAACTTTTTTTTAAAAAAGAAAAAGATAATTTTGTTTATAAAATATATACTTATCATTATGTGTAATAATAGTAACAAAATGAACGACTTGGGCTTAAATATTTGGACTTGGAAAAAAATCATCTGCACTTGAAAAAATATATTTTAACTTAATATAGAATGTGTGACCCACTAAAAAGTTTTAAATGGGAAGTAACTTTTTGTTAACAATCTGTAACCGTAACCTTATAATGTATAACAGCTCAAATTGCAAGCGATTCTCATCTCTCTTGAGATATTTATATATTTAAAAAATAATTTATACCTGGCAACATCTGATCGCTTTCGCTTATTTCTTTTATATTATTTATTCTTTTTTTTGTTGCTACTTTTGATTTACAATAAAAGCACGATCAGATGAAATGATGATATCAGGAGATAAACTTTTTGACAACAATCGAGAAATAATCATCATTTAAATAATCATCAAAAAAAAAAAAAAAAAAAAAAAAAAAAAAAAAAAAAAACACTTAAAGTATCCGGCTAGTTTCGACAACTTTTTTTAAAAATATTAGTATAATTACTAAAATATTATCAACCAAAATAAAACTAAATCTTTGAAAATTAATCATTACAGTTAAACGTCAGGAGTGTAGAATTACAGTTAAAAAACATGTTCTTAGAAAATAATAAACAGAAGGAGGCAAGCAGTTTTACCTATCTTGGAAGCAGAATTATCAACAAAGAAGGAACTGAAGAAGATATACTAAATGCTATTCTCAATAAATTCTGGAAAAACAGAAACATAACTATTTAAACAAAAATTATAATTTTTAATTCTAATGTTAAATCTGTCCAACTATAAGGATCTGCAATAAAAATAGCATGAAAAATTTTCAAGCATTTATTAACAGCTTAAGAAGAATCTTTCGTATCAAGTGGTTCCATGAAATTTGTAATGCTTAAATCCTTAGAAAATCAAAACAGAAGCCGATTGATCTGGAAATGGATTGGTCATGTTCTACGTTAACCTGAAAAATTTAACTTGAAACAAGTTTTTGATTGGAACCCTGCATATTAAAACTTTGCAATTTTAATAAGAAAATCCCCCATCTAGGTCTATTCGAAGCAATAATAAAAGCTTCCCATAGCAGTATTTATAATTAGACAAACTATAGTGTAAAAAAATCAAACGGGACGTTTATTAATTGAAAATTTTTCAGTATTAGAGGCAAATAATGTTTTAAAAAATCAAAAAGAATAGTACGATATTTTACATTCTCATTATTTGTGACTTATAATGAGGTTTATCGAATCTAAGACTATCTATATACAAAGCAAAGAGTGAAGCTTTGAGAAACTGCCATTTTATAGTTAAACTAACTAATGAAGCACTATTTTAAAGGATCTTAAAATACCGTACAATTGTCTTAACGTAATTTAATGTTTTGTTCTATTATAATGCCAAAGAAAATCATACAAGGCCATTCACAAATAAGACATTTTCAATATTTCATTGTATTAAATTCATAAAGAATAACATACGATGTCCGCCGTTCTTCTTTCATGCATTTCAAACCATAGGATCTTAAAGCGAAAACACAATGGAAGCAAGTGATTAAAATAAAGCCAAAATTGTATCCTCCATTCTTTTTCTATATACTATAACGAAGTGTATCAAATCACCAATTACCTTTATAAGAACCAATAAGAGAAGATTCGTGAAGTTGTAATTATAGTTAGGCTAACTAATGAAACATTATTACACCGAGTTTTGAAAATATCGTGAGGTTTCTTCAACGAGATTGAACAATATCATAATATCATTCTGATGTTACGAAGTTAAACTATATCATAATTCCACTCTGCTGCAAAAAAATATCGATCTCATTTCCAATATTAATATTTTTCTATATTTGATTACATTAAGTGGTTAAAAATGAAACCCATACTGAATTATATATTATTATTCTGTATGCTGTAACGAAGTGTATCAAATCACCCGCTATCTTTATACACAACAATGATTGAAGCTTGTGAAGTTGTCATTATGGTTAAGCTAACTAAGAAAATATTACTACAACGAGTTTTAAAAATATCGTGAAGTTGCCTCAACGAGATTGAGCAGTATCATAATACTACTCTGATGTTACGAAGTTAAACTATATCGTAATTCCACTCTGATGCAAAAAAAAAGAAGAAAAAAATATCGATCTGGTTTCCAATATTAATATTTCTCTATATTTGATTACATTAAGTGGTTAAAAAGGAAACACATACTAAATCATCCATTTTTTTTTCTGTATGCTGTAACGAAGTGAATCAAATCAACTGCTATCTTTATACGAAGCAATGATTGAAGCTTGTGAAGTTGTCATTATAGTTAGGCTAACTAAGGAAATATTACTACAACGAGTTTTAAAAATATCATGAGGTTGCTTCATCGAAATTGAGCAATATCATAGTACCATTCTGATGTTACGAAGTTAAACTATAGTAATATCGAACTCGTGTCCAATGTTAATATTTTTCTATATTTAATTATATCAAGTGGTTAAAAATGAAACCCATACTCTATCATCCATTCTTTTATTGCATGTTGCAACAAATTGCATCAAATCATACACTTATCTTTATATGAAGCAATGATTGAAGCTTCGCGAGGCTGTCGTAATATTTGAACAGACTAATAATATTATTGCACCAAGTTTAAAACATATCAACGATTAAGCTACCTCATACTACATCTACTTTATTGCGATTAAACTACATCATAATATCATTCTGATGTTAGCAATATGTATCAAACTAGTTTCCTAAATTAATATTTTTCAATACTTGATTGTTTGAAGAGATAATTTTTTTTTAAAAACTCATATTCTCTATTCTCCTTCTGTGTGCTATAACGAGCCGTATCAGATCACCGATTAATAATAACAACGCCCAACATTTCTTGTTAACGGATCTTTTTAATATCAAGATATAAATCAGCCGTTATAATTTCATTTCTCCCGGTTCGTGGCCACAAACATTAAGCAGAATCGTGACAAACCATAGGATTGATACAGCTGATGATATCCATGAGTTTCCTTAAAAGCCCAAACTCATCTTTCCATTGCTGAACAGATAGTTGAAAGAGCAATTACTTTCACTTTCAGCATGTCAGATATTCTCCCCACCATATGGAAATCGTGCACCCTTATACGCTCTTCGAGACACAGTTGCAGCTGCATATATAGGTAGGTGCCTCTATAAAAGGGTATATACCTAACTGCGTTTGGGTCATTGGCTCATCCGCAGGGTCTATAGAGATCCAGGTTATAAAGAGAAATTTTGACGATAGTAGGAAGCAACAGATGAGAGCCTTTTTTGTGAACTTACGCCGAGATGTCAAAGACAGTCATGTTTTTAATAGGATTTCCTTTTTTGCTTCAATGAATGTTGAATCGAGTGCGATTGATGCTTAATGAGTTACTCTATGAATGAATTATGTATGGAAGTATTTGTATTTAATAGTTAATTTAAATAAAGTGTAATGTTGGAAAAGTGATTTGCACTTATCGAGATCATTGGTCTTTTTTGCACTATATTTTATAGTTTATAAATAGCACTATATTTTATTGTTTAGTTAATTATATATATATTTTTAAAATGAATATGTAAATAAATGAGATCACGAAAAAGTAATTGCAATTATCAAGACATCGGTCTTTTTGACACTGAATCATTTCGTTATTATAATCAAATAACACTATCTTACATTATTTAGTTAATTATATTATTTGAAAAAATAATTAATATATAAATAAATGAGATCACTAGAAAGTAATTGCACTTTTTACGATCATTGGCCTTTTTCACACTGAATTATTTCATTATTATAATTAAATAACACTATTTTATATTTTGTAGTTAATTATATTATTTGAAAAAATAATTGGTATATAAACAAATGAGATCACGAAAAAACAATTGCACTTATTGAGATCATTGGTCTTTTTGACACTGGTCTTTTTCGTTATTATAATTAAATAACACTATCTTATATTATTCAGCTGATTATGTTATTTGAAAAAATAATTAATATATAAATAAATGAGATTACTAAAAAGTAATTGTACTTATCAAGATCATCGGTCTTTTCGACACTGAATCATTTCGTTATTATAATCAAATAACCCTATCTTATATTATTTAGTAAATTATATTATTTGAAAAAATAATTAATATATAAATAAATGAGATCACTGAAAAGTTATTGCGCTTATCTAGATCATTGATCTTTTTGGCACTGAATTATTTTGTTATTACAGTTAAATGACACTATCATATATTATTGAGTTAATTATATATTTTTTTCAAAATAATTAATATATAAATAAATGAGATCACTAAAAAGTAATTACACTTATCAAGATCATTGATCATTTTGGCATTAAATTATTTAGTTATTATAGTTAAATAACTAGAGCTGATATCGTTTAATTAATTAGATTTTTTAATTAACTAAATTTTATAAAAATAATTAATATATAAATAAATGAGATCACTAAAAGGTAATTGGACTTATCTAAATCATTTTTTGCACTGAATCATTTCGTTAATATACTCAAATAACAAGTTTTTATAGTATTTATTTAGTTAAAAATATAATTTTTAACAAATTAATCAATATCAATCAATATCAATTAATCAATATAATCGCTTATCAAGATCATTCATGTTTTCTCTCTGAATCATTACATTACTATTGTTACGCAACACAATCGTATATTGTTTAGATAATTATATATTTTTTAAATAATTAATATATAAAAAAATGAGATCACTAAAAATTAATTGCACTTAACATAGATCATTGATTTGTAGCACTTAATCATTACGTTATTATAATCAAATAACACCATATTAAATTTTTCTGTTAATTACATTTTTAAAAGAAATGTTTAATACGTTTACAAATTAGATTTCAAAAGTGATTGCAGTTTAAGAGATTCGTAGATTATGCAATAAATAATTGCATAATAACGTATGATTTAAATCATTTTGGCAATAAAACCATCAAGTTATATTTTGTTAATTAGATTTTTTTTAAAAATAGTTTCGATATTAATAAAATTGATAAAAGTGATTCCACTTATTTAAATCATCTGTCTTTTTGGCACTGTATTATTATATTATCATAATTAAACATCATAATGTTTATTATTTTGTTTTTATATTTTTTGAAAAATAACTTATATAGTAAAAATATGGATTAAGAAAAAATGATTGCACATACCTAAATCATTGGTAAAAGTCATTACGTTACTTAAAAATAAATCAATCTGTGTAATATCATTTCGTAGATTTAATTTTTTAAAAAAAGCATTGATATTTATGCAAACATATTTAGATTTTAATACTGTTAAAACTAAACAATTATTAAAATCACAGAATTTTTTTTAAGTTCTAGAAGTCTGTGAACATTAATGAGTGTATGAAAAAAAAAAGGATTATTATACTTTCCAATATCATGTATGCAAACTCAGAAAATATCCAAAAGTGGATAAAAACACAAAGACTAATGAGCAACTTAAATAATGTGAACAATTTATAATTAATTTATTCAATTGATATCATGAATTTTGCGAATATTGTATTTAATTTAATCAACTACTTCTTTTGACTTCAATTTCAGTTTTATTTATTAAAAAATTTGAAATTCCCTCTTACTCGTACGTGTAAACCTGTGAATTTTCTGGCTGTTTAGGTATGTTCGGCGTATGGCATTATTTACATAACTTTTGTTAAAATCTTAATCTTAAAATTTTTTTATTTATTTAAAAATACAAAGCAAATGAATTTCAATTCTTATTAAAACAAAATATTTTTTGTTTAAAAAAAAGTATTTTAATACCACATGTTTTATTTATTTACTTTGTTTAATTTATATTTTTTATTTTTGATAATTAATAATATTACTAATTTATTCAATTGATATTATGAATTTTGTGAATATTATATTTAATATTATCTACTATCTCTTTTGACTTCAATTTCAGTTTTATTTATTAAAAAATTTGAAATTGCCTCTTACTCGTAGGAGTAAATCTGTGAATTTTCTGGTTATTTAGGTATGTTCGGCGTATGGCATCATTTGCATAACTTTTGTTAAAATCTTAATCTTAAATTTTTTTTCTTTATTTAAAAATGCAAAGCCAATGAATTTTAATTCTTATTAAAACAAATTATTTTTTGTTTAAAAAAACTATTTAATACCACATGTTTTATTTATTTACTTTGTTTAATTTATATTTTCTATTTCTGATAATTTATAATATAATTAATTTATTCAATTGATATTATGAATTTTGCGAATATTATCTTTAATTTTATCAACTATTTATTTTGACTTCAATTTCAGTTTTATTTATTAAAAAATTTGAAATTCCCTCTTACTCGTACGTGTAAACCTGTGAATTTTCTGGCTGTTTAGGTATGTTCGGTCTTTGGCATTATTTGCATAACTTTTGTTAAAATCAAAATATTAAAATGTTTTTCTTCATTTAAAAATATAAAACAAATGAATTTTAATTCCTATTAAAATAAATTATTTTTTGTTGAAGAAAAAACTATTTACTATCGCATAATTGCTATTACTATTAAAATTATTTGCAATCACATATTTTATTTATTTACTTTGCTAAAATTATGTTTTTTATTTTTGATAGGTTTCCTCAATTTTTCTTAAATAATCGATAAACATGTTGAGGGGTATTGATCTCTGAATGGCGAAAATGGAAGCATTTTAGTCCCGAAATAAGAACTATGGCTTTCAAAAGAATCAATTTAAATATGCAATTACAAAGATTTTATCGGAGCAAATTTATTCCCCTTAGCACCGCTAAAAAATTTTTTTACATATGTTTCTGAAATTAGAGAATTTTATGGCTTATATATTTAATAATAATAAGAGTTTTTAGT
>NC_092212.1:55766596-55812876 GCF_043381705.1 Parasteatoda tepidariorum
AGTAATTACACTTATCAAGATCATTGATCTTTTTGGCACTAAATTATTTCACTATCAGAGTTAAATAACATTATCTTATATCGTTTAGTTAATTAGATTTTTTAATTAATTAAATTTTGTAAAAATAATTAATATGTAAATAAATGAAATCACTAAAAATTGATTGGACTTATCTAAATAATTTTTTGCACTGAATCATCTCGTTATTATACTCAAATAACAAGTTTTTACATTATTTATTTAGTTAAAAAATAAAATTTTTAGCAAATTAATTAATATATAAGTAAATGAGAACAGTGAAAATTAATTGCGCTTATCAAGATCATTCATGTTTTCTCCCTGAATCATTACATTAATATTGTTACACAACAAAATCGTATATTGTTTAGATAATTATATTTTTTAAAAATAATTAATATGTAAAAAAATGAGATCACTAAAAATTAATTGCACTTTACATAGATCATTGATTCGTAGCACTTAATCATTACGTTATTATAATCAAATAACACCATGTTAAATTTTTCTGCTAATTACATTTTTAAAAGAAATGTTAAAAGAATGTACGCTTATAAATTAGATTTCAAAAGTGATTGCAATTTAAGAAATTCGTAGGTTTCTTAGCAATAAATAATTGCGTAATAACGTATGATTTAAATCATTCTGGCAATAAAATCATCATGTTATATTTTGTTAGCTAGATTTTTTTTAAAATAGTTTCGATATTAATAAAATATATTAAAGTGATTGCACTTATTTAGATCATCTGTCTTTTTGGCACTGTATCATTACATTATCATAATTAAACATCATAATGTTTATTATTTTGTTAGTAATATTTTTTGAAAAATAACTTAATAACTAGTAAAAATAGGGATCAAGAAAAAATAATTGCACATACCTATATCATTGGTTCTTTTGACACTAAGTCATTACGTTACTTATAAATAAATCACTCAGTGTTATATCATTTTGTAGCTTTAATTTTTTAAAAAAGCATTAATAGTTATGCAAACATATTTAAATTTTAATATTGTTAAAACTAAGCAATTATTAAAATCACAGGAATTTTTTCTTAAGTTCTAGAAGTTTATGCACATTAATGAGTGTATGAAAAAAAAGGATTATTATACTTTCCAATATCATGTATACAAGCTCAGAAAATATCTAAAAGTGGATAAAAACACATAGACGCATGAGCAACTTAATGTGAGCAATTTATAATTAATTTATTCAATTGATATTATGAATTTCATGAATATTATATTTAATTTTATCTACTATTTCTTTTGACTTCAATTTAAATTTTATTTAATAAAAAAATTGAAATTCCCTCTTACTCGTACGTGTTAGCCTGTGAATTTTTTGGTTGTTAAGGTACGTTCGGTGTATGGTATTATTTGCATAACTTTTGTTGAAATCTTAATCTTAAATTTTTTTCTTTATTTAAAAATACAAAACAAATGAATTTTAATTCTTATTAAAACAAATTATTTTTTGTTGAAAAAACTATTTACTATTACAATTAAAACAATTTACAATTACTATTAAAACTGTTAACTATCACATATTTAATTTATTTACTTTGTTTCATTTATATTTTTTATTTTTGATAGTTAATAATTAATAATATAAAATTGATATTATGAATTTTGAGAATATTAGGTTTAATTTTATCTACTATTTCTTTTGACTTCAATTTCAATTTTATTTATTAAAAAATTTGAAATTCCCTCTTACTCGTACGTGTAAACCTGTGAATTTTTTGGTTGTTTAGGTATGTTCGGTGTATGGTATTATTTGCATAACTTTTGTTAAAACTTTAATTTTTTTTTCTTTATTTAAAAATACAAAACAAATGAATTTTAATTCTTATTAAAACAATTTATTTTTTGTTAAAAAAACTATTTACTATTACTATTAAAACTATTTACAATTACTATTAAAACTGTTTACTATCACATATTTAATTTATTTACTTTGTTTCATTTATATTTTTTTATTTTTGACAGTTAATAATTAATAATATAAAATTGATATTATAAATTTTGTGAATATTATGTTTAATTTTTTCTACTATTTCTTTTGACTTCAATTTCAATTTTATTTATTAAAAAATTTGAAATTCCCTCTTACTCGTACGTGTAAACCTGTGAATTTTTTGGTTGTTTAGGCTTGTTCGGTGTATGGTATTATTTGCATAACTTTCGTTAAAATCTTAATTTTTTTTTCTTTATTTAAAAATACAAAACAAATGAATTTTAATTCTCATTAAAACAAATTATTTTTTGTTAAAAAAAAACTATTTACTATTACTATTAAAACTATTTACAATTACTATTAAAACTGTTTACTATCACACATTTTATTTATTTACTTTGTTTCATTTATATTTTTTATTTTTGATAGTTAATAATTAATAATATGAAATTGATATTATGAATTTTGTGAATATTATGTTTAATTTTATCTACTATTTCTTTTGACTTCAATTTCAGTTTTATATATTAAAAAATTTGAAATTCCCTCTTTCTCGTACGTGTAAACCTGTGAATTTTTTGGTTGTTTAGGTGTGTTCGGTGTATGGTATTATTTGCGTAACTTTTGCTAAATTATTAATTATTTTTCTTTATTTAGAAGTACAAAACAAATTAATTTTAATTCTTATTAAAACAAATTATTTTTTGTTAAAAAAACTATTTACTATTACTATTAAAACTATTTACAATTACTATTAAAACTCTTTACTATCACACATTTTATTTATTTACTTTGTTTCATTTATATTTTTTATTTTTGATAGTTAATAATTAATAATATAAAATTGATATTATGCATTTTGTGAATATTATGTTTAATTTTATCTACTATTTCTTTTGACTTCAATTTCAGTTTTTATATATTAAAAAATTTGAAATTCCCTCTTACTCGTACGTGTAAACCTGTGAATTTTTTGGTTGTTTAGGTGTGTTCGGTGTATGGTATTATTTGCGTAACTTTTGTTAAATTATTAATTATTTTTCTTTATTTAGAAATACAAAACAAATGAATTTTAATTCTTATTAAAACAAATTATTTTTTGTTAAAAAATAATTTTTATATATACATATATATAGATAGATAGATCTCACCCCCATTAAATCACCCCAATAATTTCCCTTCAAAAAGAGTGAAGCGTACAGTTTTCATCCATCGTTTAGAATGAAATAACGTTTCCATTGAAAAAAATCTCAGGTATTAATTTTCCGAAGAAGATGTCTGATTTTTCTAGACTATATCTACAAAACTTTGCTTTTTATATGACAGGATGGCAAAATGACAAATTGCATTAGAAAGTATGCATTATATATTCAGCAACTTAAAAAACGCACATATCAAATTTATTTTATAAGTAATACAATATTTTTACATAAAAAAGAAATGCAACTTCTGAACTAGTAATTCTATTGACTCCAGTCAGTTTCATTCGATTGAGCGTAAAAAAATAATGAGAAACCACGTTTCATTCTATATTTTTAGATTGCAATATTAGATGCATAGATAGATACAAGTACAAAATTGTATATTTTTGAGCATAAAATCCTTGTAGCTTCTACACTATTGGTCAGATCATCTCGAAATTAGTCTCATTCGCCAGTGTAAAAAATACATAAAAAATAATGCCTTACTTACCTGCGCAAAAAAAATTTAATTCTCCCCCTTAATTCACCCTTTTTTCCCTCAGAAAAGAGTAAAGGAGCTTTCAAGTATCATTTATGAGGGCATAACGAAGCTTTATATATATTATATATATATATATATATGCATATATATCCAGAGAGCAAGAGAACTCCTAGATCAAGATCAAGTATTGGATTAAATTTGCCTTCGTGGGAGACTTTTTAGATGGAACTAACTAGCATTAGCGTTACATAGAGAGGGAAAGTACGAAAACCTCTCACAATTAGCCAAAGAGCAGGAGGACTCTAATCCATGATCCGTCTACTACCAAGGCCAGCACTGTGGTCGGTGCGAGTCGGCTGCGGAATTCGAATCGACCAGCCATCCCTGAGATTCGAACCCGTTTCACCTCATTAGGAGGTGAGTGCTCTGTCTCCAAAGCCACCACGGCTCTATAAAAAAGAGTTTGAGTACATTATAAGGATTGAGAATTGTACTGCAAATCACGATCGAAAATGTCATCTTACGCTGATAGAGGCGCTTTCTCATACATGCCAACCTAGAAATATTAGTAATGCTATATATTAAAATGGTAATGAAACAGCAACACTTAAGTAAGCAAAGTAGATTTAAACTTCACTAAAGCACTTAACTAAATTCACAGTTATCACGCAAAGTATTTAATATCAATTATTGAATTATTTTAAGGTTATGGTTTTTAATATAAGTAAAATTAGAATTTTTTAGAGCCGTGGGGGCTCAAGGATAGAGCGGTAGACACCTAAGGAAGTTACCCGGGTACGTATCCCATCAATGACAGATCGATACGATTTCTGTATCCGGGTCACACTGACCACAGTGACATGAAATATCCTAAATGGTATGGGAATCATATGTTTGAGTCCCCTTATCATCAGGCTAACCGTCGGAAGTTTCCGTGGTTTCGCTCTCCGTGTAACGCAAATGTGGGTTAGTTTCATCAAAAAGTCCAGGGATGCTAACTTGCTCCGGACAGCAAATAAATATTTTCGAGTTATATTCTTTTAATGTACGATTTTTAGTTTAGAAAATTCAATTTACAGAGTTTTTAACCACCACTACATCCAAATAATTCTAAGGCTTGCGTCATACGCGACTTTTTTGCAGTTAAGTAGTGTAGAGTGTTTTAAAAAATCGGTAAAGTTGATCAAAGATGCTCAAATTTCAGTTATTTTTCCCCGTTTTTAAAAATATTTTGACCTATCCGGAGCAGTTGACATTCCTGAAAAATCCTTCGCGAAGTCTATTTTGTCTTAATACTTGATTCAGGAGTTCTCTTGTCTTTTGGATTGGGTTTAAAATTACGAGGCTACGGAGTTGAACATTGGTAATCGTGCACTCAAAATTGGATCGTCTGTTCAACAACGGCTATAAAATAAAAAAAATTAAATGTTTAATGATAAAATATGCTACTATTCTTTATTTACTCGAGAAAATATTCAGGCAAAAGTTTGAAAATTGGCTTTTTTGTATTCCTATTGCAGGATTGCTTTTTATCCTGAAAAGATAATAAGCTGGTAATAATCACATTAAATTTTTTTTTCTTTGGCAGAAGTTACCTTTTAGCGTCTGTCACTATTTGTGGCAAACATACATGTTTTATGTGTTAGTCTAATTTTATTACTCCCCTAGGAAAAAAAGTTAAATGCTTTACTACAAGTTTTTTTTTATCGTATCTGTCTGAGTATCAGCCTAGTTGCTGTGAAATTTTTGTCCATGAGTTTGTAAACTAGAATTTAATTTACTCTCGGTCACTGTGATTTTCCTTGTTCTGTCTTTCCTTTCTTTTCTCTCTCGGCTTCTGTGTTTTTTTCAGTTTTGTTTCTCACTCTTATTTTTCCATTTTTAGTTGGCAACTTTACGTTTTTTGTTTCAAATCGTTTTTGTTTCTTTACATTCACGTCTGGCAAGTCTTGAAAATGAGCACCTATTTTTAAGGCGCTTAAATCATGACAAATGTTACTTCATATTTACATATTTTTGAAGCGAACGAAGCTTCAAATCAGGTAATGAAACTTAATTTATCTGAGTTATCTTAATTTGGTGCGTCCTAATAAATCTTATCAATAATTACTCTTAAATAGGTTCAGCAAAAGCTATTTTATCGTAATTCAATTATTTAACGTCCTACTGAATAATTCAATTATTTAACGTAATTCAATTATTTAACGTATTCAATTATTTAACGTAATTCAATTATTTAACGTAAAACTGAAATGTAGCCAATACTAGAAAATATTATTTCATTCGTCAACACATATTTTAAGAGATTTTATGTAACAAAATTTTTGACCCTATTTGAAAAATCAAGCTTGAAGCTTTCAGAAATGGTGTCCTTCTTACCTATGCAAAAATTGCATCGACCGAGATAAACGTAAAAAATTGGAAGCTCTTTTTTTTTACTTTTACAATTACACTATAATTAAAGAAGCATTGGAATATAAATATTGCAATACTTTAAGATGATTTAGAAAGCACTGACATTAAAACAATAAAGTTATTAACTTCCTCTCTTCGTTTTAGTTGATTCGAATTATACATGGATAAAAAGAACCCCATTTCAAAATGCTTTAAGCATCATCTTTTAAATTGTGCCTTTAGTTTTGTTTTGTAAAATTTTCCGTAATATTACCTGATAGGTATGAAACTGAAGGAATATATTTCACACTTTTAGACAGCAACTCTAATTGTCAACTCTTGCTGACTCTTCGATATGAATTCTTTTCATATTTAAAGCGGTTGTATAAGTTATAACAGTAATTTTTGAATTTAATTCAAATAATTGTGACTACCACTATACATTATTAATTTAAATAAATAGAAAATTGTTACATTTTGAATAATGCTCTGAGATGTCAACTGCTTCGGACTCGCAGAAGTGATTTAAAAAAACGGTAACTAACAACAAAGTAAATTTTGCAAATATTTGACTATTTTTGCATGCTTTTTAAGAGGTATAGCATGACATAAGTACTATAAAGTAGGGAATTATATAAGCCTACGAATTACTTGAAAATAATGGTGGATAAAAATCTACTAAATTTAATTTATTAAACCAAGAATCACAATTGATAAACTACCACTTTAAAATATATGTTTGCTGTACGGAGCAAGTTGGCATCTCTGTGACTATAATGCACAGCTTTAACTCACATTTAAATATAAATGGATTATGGATACAGATGGGCAATGATAGTACAAAGGTTAAGGCACTGTGCTAGTATTGTCCAAGACCAGAGTTCTTGATGAATTTTAAAGTTCACTCAATTTTGGATCAATAGGTAGAGTTGGTCTGAGATGTAAAAGTGGCTGGGTTGCAATTCCAACCCCATTGCCACCATTATGTCAGGATCTTGAAATTGTGCGTCCACCATAATTTATGCCAAAACTCAGTCATTGTGGAAATGCATTACATAACAAAAACAAAATTTTTGGCATATAGTTCGTCAATTGCTACAGNCATACATTTTTTTTTATCTTGGAGATATATGCATCATTACAGAAGTAGAGTGTTGTGGGTCTATTTTGACCTAAAAACACATACATTTTTTTTTATCTTGGAGATATATGCATCATTACAGAAGTAGAGTGTTGTGGGTCTATTTCAACCTAAAAACACATACATTTTTTTTTATCTTGGAGATATATGCATCATTACAGAAGTAGAGTGTTGTGGGTCTATTTTGACCTAAAAACACATACATTTTTTTTTATCTTGGAGATATATGCATCATTACAGAAGTAGAGTGTTGTGGGTCTATTTCAACCTAAAAACACATACATTTTTTTTTATCTTGGAGATATATGCATCATTACAGAAGTAGAGTGTTGTGGGACTATTTTAACCTAAAAACACATAAATTTTTTTTTATCTTGGAGATATATGCATCATTACAGAAGTAGACTGTTGTGGGTCTATTTTGACTTAAAAACACATACATTTTTTTTAATCTTGGAGATATATGCATCATTACAGAAGTAGACTGTTGTGGGTCGTATTCTGATGTCTTCTGGTGAAATATGGAATTGGAAAATATCATTAAACTTTGCCTCGTTGCACTGTTAAACCTTGCAACGGAATTTAGAATTCAATTTTGCTTCGTATGTTACTGATAATAACGCTGGGAAACAATTGTTGCATGTGGTTTCTGAAAGGACCTTAAATATTTTTACATCACTGATTTCAAATCTAAAATCTCTCTACAAGCTATAGTTATCATACAATTCAATAATATAAAACTAACCAGTTTTTTTTAAAATTTATTCGAATGAACTTTAAGTGTACTTACTTCTCTGCTACGCAAGGCGTGGTAGGAAGAAGACGATAATACATTTCAGTTCATGATACGATAAATTACGGTCGTTTTTGTCATAAGTGTTATTTTGAAAGAAGACAAACTAAAATAAATTAACCCAGAGAAACCAAAATTCGTCAAAATATTTTATAAGATAACAAAGATCTACAAACTAAATTTTTTTTAGTCAATTTTGCCAATTTTTTAAAAGGCTTAACACAGCTCAACTGTAATAAAGTTGCGTATTACGAAAGCTTCTAATTTTTTTAGAAATAGTACTAAGTAAGAATCCCATAAATTGAATTTGTTAAACCAACAGTTAAAGTGTTTCATAGTTGTGGTACAACCGGTTAAAAGGAAGGATCATTCTTAAATTTTAAAATATAGGTCCGAATTTCATTGCGCTAAGTGTTATGATAATATCTCGCAGAAATTTCTAATAATGCATGTAACAGTTGCCTGTTTGCATTAATATTTGCAGATGAAATATAAGTCAGTATTTCATTTTGTTAAGTGTTGTAATAATAACTAGCAGAAATTTCTAATATTTCTAACAATGGGTATAACAGTTGTCTGAATGCTAAGTGTTATGTTAATATCTCACAGAAATTTCTAAAAATGCGTGTAACAGTTGTCTGTTTACAATTCTATTTGCATACGAAATAATAAGTCGAAATTGTGTCAAATATTATTATAATAACACGTAGAAGTTTCTAATTATTTCTAATAATGGGTGCAACTGTTGTCTGATAGAATTAGTCAGAAAATTAATAAATCATTGGGTCAATCAGTGAACGAGTGAAGTAACAAATCCGTAAATTAATGAATTAGTGATTATTTGATCTGATGATTCCTTTGTTCATTAATGTGCTGTTTTTTTATTTATTACCTTACTCATTATTTTGTAAATATTTTGGTTTGCCCAGTCAGTAGTTCAATATCTTATATATTTATTGACCGACTGATTCTTTTATTCGCTTATTCATTAATTCGATTTTTGTAATTTGCTGTTTAATTGAGCCTAGTGATTCATTGATAAGGCTTTAAAAATTCATTTAATCTCTGATTTAATAGCTATATCATTCTCCAACTCGTTAGGCTCTAATATTACTTGAATTCCTTATCTCTTAGTTCATCCATTAGTTAAACCATTCATTCATTGATTTATTAATTCCAAAATTTATTGATCTGCAAAGTTCTTGATTTCTTGACATTCCGGTTTTTCAACCATTGCTTTACTAATTTAAATTTGCAGGTGTATTGATTCACTAATTCATCGATTTGCGGTATCTTTGATTTACTCATTCATTGATTCACTTATTCGTCTCATTCTGAATCTGAGAATCAATTTTATGTGTAATTCGTTCACTAATTTCATCCAGTAAATTCCCGTTTTCACTGAAAGTTATAGCAAACAAGCAAAATAATTGGATTGGGTCTTTTATTTTCGTTTGGGTCTTCCGTAGTAAAAACGCGGAACAACTTCAAAGAACGTGAAATTAGGGAATACTCTCGAAGACAGTTCACGTCTGCATCAATAAAAATGCATGGAAATGGATTTCCAATTTTAAATAATTATATATTATGTAAAAAGCTTAATGGCAAAATGTGCTATGCAACATTTAATTAATATACAAATAGAATCTTTAAGAGAAGTAGCAACACCAAGAAGTTCTTTACCACCCCTGTTTCCTCTTTTAAAAAAAATTCTTTTCCTCTTCTCCTCTTTTAAAAAAAATCTACCAAGAAAAATCTTTTTTTTTTTAATGTAAAACAACACTTTAGAACATAGTCTTTTCTTTTCGTAGGCAAATTTGATATACTGCGCTTTTGTTCCGTGGAAAAAGGCCATATTCAGAGATGCCAAGCGCTCCGGACACGCCAAAATAGTTTTGAAAAAAAAAACGGTAAATAACTACAAAGTAAATTTAACAAATATTTAACTATTTTTGCTCGCTTTTTAAAAAGTATAGCATGACACAAGTACTTTACTTACTTTATTTATAAAAAATTGGGCACCTGGGCCGCGCAGCGGCCCCTATCCCATACATCTAGAAATTTACATAAGTTTAAAGTGATAACATTTTGAATTTAGCAGTCGATGTGGTTGCTAATACAAAATTACAAGCACTTTGCTTGGGTAAATAAACATTTGAATATCGAAACTAAATTTACACATATAAATATAAGCATATAAATATAAACATAATTTGAAATATATATACATAGGTTGACATAGATAAACATAGTAGATATAACATTTGACTATAGAATCTAAATTGACACATATTGACATATATAAATATAAACATAATTTGAAATATATATACATAGGTTGACATAAATTAATATAGTAAATATAACATTTGAATATCGAATCTAAATTGACATCTGTTGACNATTCTCAGCAACAAATTCAACAAGCAGGTTTTTATGCATTGAGGATGACAGGCTGGGAATCATAACCATAAGTGAGTTTTAAAAGACAAATAAAAAAAAAACTAGAAGATAGCTTTCTCAAAACCAAGAATGACATTCACAGATACACATATCAAATGTAAATTCGCGTTGACAACTGGCAGCACACCATCCCAACAACGACAAACATAGCAATTATTGTCCTCAATAGAAAAGGATGCCTTCATAGGACAAGTAATTCGATTCGTTCTTCTTTGGAATGGCGGAGAAATCAATTTGTCAGCTGCAATAAGAAAGATTCTATAAACAGAGGTTTTTTCCCCATTTCGAATGTGCAGATGAAATGGAAAGTTCCCACAGGTGACAGCCCGCATAAGAAAGTGAATCTCAACAAAAGATTCCTTCTCTTGGGGGGTGCTCCAGGGGTGTGGGAGAGTATTAAGCTCTTCCTATCTTTTCACAAAATGAAAACGATTTTCTTCACAAGTTCATCAATGAAATGAAATTCATTTTCCACTGAGAAGTGAAAATGGTACATTTTTTTCCTATCTGCCAGGCGGCTACATATCTTCCGGCTATTGCGGAATTTCCGTAACTTCAGAAAATATTTTTCGGAGTTGCTGTAGTGCATTATTTTATGCATTACAACATTGCATTGTTTTAATGAAATGCAGTAGTAAAAAAAGTAAACTAGTAATGCATTATTTTAATAAAATATAATTGAAATAATATGGTCTATGGTTACGTATAAATAATTTAATCAGGTATATAAAAGGTTAGATCAGGGGTCCCCAAATGGTGCGCGGTGGAACCCTAGGATTCAGTGGAAGATTGATAAGGCTTCCGTGAATTAGTACTTTTTATAACTAGTTATGAGTTTTAAAACCATTAATTATATTTAGATACAATCAATAATTCATAATTATTTAGTTTTTTGATATTCTTTATTAAATTATTTCAAGTAAAATGCCAACGAAATAAAAATGTTATTTTTGTAAGAAAATATAATATTTCTAATAATAATATATTGAACGTATTAGTTAAAGAACAAGCATTTATAAAATATTACGTTAGTATTTCCTATCCAACTTTTCAAATTAAAATTAATAAAAACTTTAATAAAGAAATATGTTTCCTTTATAACCATTTTCAACACGACTTTTCATCTCGAAGTAAACCATAGTTCGGCTTATTTTATTCATCCATGTATAAAAACACCAAAAACAAATTCCTAACTAGACTAGATATAGAACAAGGACTGGAAATTTAACTGTCGGGGATAAAACCTAATTTAAGATTATTAAACATAAAACGATTAGAAATTGTCATTTCTTAAATTAAATATTTTAGAAATAGTTTTTTAAAAGTTGAAACGTTCATAATTACCCTAACACGTTGAATGCTATGAGGGTAACCGGTGACCGGCACTGAGTTTGTTCGTAGCTCCACAGGGGTCACCGGTGATAGTCGAAGCCAAGATTATTAGAAACACATAGCTCGAGTAAATTAAAAAAATTTTTAATATTATTATAGTTGCTAAAATGGTTTGAAGAAATTAATGCAATACAGAACATACAAAAATAACTCTATTTATTTACACAGACATGCCAACTTGCTCCGGACAGCGAATAAATATTTTCAAGTGGTAGTTTATTAATTGTGATTCTTGATTTAATAAATTCAATTTAATAGATTTTTATCCACCATTATTTCAAACAATTCGTAGGCTTATATAATTCGCCACTTTTAACAGATATTCCATGCTAAACCTTTTAAAAACAAGCAAAATCTGTCTAATAATTGCAAATTTAGTTTGTAGTTATTTACCGTTGTGGCCAGACGGGCAAGCCATGTAAAATTAGAGTGGCATTCAACGTGTTAATAAATTTATATATTATACCGGGGTTCAGCCAAAAAAAGGTTTATTATTTAGGGTTCTTCAGCCGAAAAAGAATTGGAAACCGCTGGATTAGATATATATTAAAAATCTGATAAAACTCGTATAAAAATTCTACTTTCCTAAGAAATATTTTTATATCAGTTTCTTCCATTGGCAAGAGCATTTTGCTGACACCTTTGTTGGAGGGTAAGGTTATTATTTGTACAATCATTGGCCGAAAGAATTTTTTTACGACAACCGATATGCTTCTTTTCAGGAAAATGAAAAGCTTCTGATAGTAAATCTATTTTATTTCTTCTAACGATTTAGAAGAAAACAACTACCAGTAATTCTTTTATCTCCTTAAAGGGTAGTCACAGGCATCTAAACGGCGTCACTCACGGGTGACGCAAAAAGTGGTGACAAATAAAGTTCAAATTTTTTTTAAAAGAGATTAAAATTGGAAACTTTTTGTAGCATATTTTTTGCCGTTCATTATTGAAAGCAAATGCGATGAATGTAATTGTGTCTGATTTCGTGACTAAGAATATCACCTGTACTTATTAACTAGCATATTTTAGGTTACCTTCTCAAACCATTAATATTGATTCTTAGAACGTGAAGATCCGATCATTAAATCAAAAGTTGTTCAGGGTGGTCCGTTTTCTTTTCCGGCCCACTGTACTTCTGAATACCACTAATCTGAGTCACAGAGGAAATTTTTTTCGTTCCACTGTAAGTTCTGCATTCTCGAAGTTTATGCAAACAAACAAAGAAAACTGCACATTTACTGGACAAAATTATAGAAAATATTTTTATTTGGAATTCCTGAAAAAATTTTAGCACACATTTCTTAAATTATTTTTATTTTATAATTTACAATATAAAAACTACAATATGTCCGGATATACTTTGTGACCCAAGAGTAGAGACATAACTTTAAAACTTTAAAAAATATCAATATTTTTCAAAATCATCTAGTTGTTAATGAATTATGTAAGAAATATCGATATTTTTCAAAATCATCTAGTTGCTAATGAATTATGTAAGAAATATTTTTTTTCATGTTTTAATTACTGACAAAGAGCATCTTGCATCTCTTGATCTGTGTAGCCCAAATTTATTTTTACCTGCAGATCCATTAAATTTTTTCTGGGAATGAGAAGTTTATTTCCTCAAAATTATTTAATTAAAAATTATTTAAAATTATATAATGTTATATTTATTTAAAATTAAACTGCGCAAAACAAAGTAGAAAGAATTGTGAAAAATGCCTTTATTTGCGTATTGCTATAAAATAATTTTATCTTAACACATTGCTGACCGGTCACGAGTTGACTCGTGTTTTCGTGGCCAAACGTTGGTGACCGGTCACGAGTCAACTCGTGTTTTCGTTAGCAGTGATCTCGTGGTGACTATTTTAAAAAGTGGGCGTAATTTTCCTTTTCCAGTTTTACTATTTAATTCCCTATCAATTTATTATAACTATAGGAAACCCGATGTATTTGCAAAACTTGTGGTGTACTATTACACATAGGTGATTGTTAACTACGGCATTAAAAATTAAAAAATTTTTACAGTTTATTTATATTTTTTTACTTCCACATCCGCTTTCAAAACAATAGCCGGGCACATGGGGTAATTTTCAGAAAAGTAGCCGGTCAGAAACGTGTTAACTTTCTTAAAGGAAGAAAACTATAAAATGTCCAGTTGCAGTCAATTTGATACACTTATGGTTCTTTATACAAGTTATATTTACTTGTTATAGTTACTTGTATATATATGTATATAAGATGCCAACTGCTTCGGGCAAGACAGAAAGCATTAAAGAACGGTGGAGAACTACTACCTAATATTTGCAAATGTTTGGTTAATTCTGCTAACTTTTTACTCATCACTGTTCAACTGCATCATCATCATCATCAATATTTATCTGGGAGCCTGGGGCCGTTAGCTGCCTTTTTCCCATTCGTCTTGAATTGTGATCTTTAAGGTGGTTCTTTCTGGTAATTGGAATGCAATTGGAGTAAAAGGAATTTAAATATTTTGAATTTTAGATAAAATTACGTCACTGCAAAAGTAAGCTGCCATCGGCCTGAGGTTTACGTCTTCTCTTAAGTTTTCGAAAGTAAAAATTTCGTTGAATCCTGCGGTGTCACAATTTATGGTTTTTTCAAAAAATCTGAAATTTAGCTTTGCAATATGATGATCTAAAGAATCTATGTTGAGGTCGCGATGTATGTTTTTATTTCTGACAAACCATCCTGCTTTTGTTATTTTCCTGAGGATTTTGTTCTGGCATGTTTTGAGTTTTTTAAGGAGTGATGTGGAGATGTTGCACCAAGCTGGAGATGCATAAGTCAGGATGGGACGGATCATCGAGATGTAAAGTAAACGTTTAAGTCTGAGTTCCATTTTAGGGTTCTGAAGAAGGATTTGTAATCTGTGGCAGGCTGTTTGTGCTTTGTTGATGACTGTTTTGACGTGATCTTTCCAATTAAATTTGCTGTTTATGACCAGACCAAGATATTTTGCTGTTTTGACTATGGGTATCGTTTCGTTAAAGAGTACAACTTGATTTTTAGGGAGGATCGTTTTTCTTTTATGTTGNTTGATGCATTCAAAACGCATGTTTTGGAGTTACCTCAATCGGACTGGAAAAAGTGCTTTGAAAATTCGTTCAAACGCATGCAAAAGTGTATTGATCATCATGGAGAATATTTTGAAAAACAATAAAACCAATTTCGATCCTACATATTTGTTTTTTCATTATTAGGCCAGAAATATAAATAGCAATCCTCGTATAACTCAGCCCACAAATAAACTGCTAAAGAAATACTTTGATTACCAGTTTTATCTTTTTACCCTGGTTGATAGGGTTTTATGATGGCACGTATTTGCGACAGTCGGCGCGAAAAGGTTAAAAGAATAAAACAATAAAATGTCCAGTTGCAGTCAGTTTGATACACTTGGTAGAGAACTACTACCTAATATTAGCAGATTTTTGGTTAATTCTGCCTACTTTTTTAAAGGTTCAACCGCAGCAAAGTGGCGTATGAGATGAGTCTTTGAGTTATATTTAAAAGTAGTGGTGTGTAAAAGCACTATAAATCGAATTTACTAAACCAAAATCATGCATTAAAAGTCTACCACTCGAAAATATTTAACCGTACTATAAGTATTAACTATAAATATTTATATATATAGTATATATATATACAGGTTGCCCGTGAATGTTGCGACAAGCTTCTAGGGGAAGTAGGGCACATCATAAGGATTAAGAATTTCCTAAGAAACCATGGCCGGAAAAGTCATCTTACACTGCTAGGGACGCTTTCCTAATACGGACATACTTACGCGGTGCTTTCCTAGTAAAAAAAAAAAATCATAAAAATTTGTAGATATTTTTTAAAAAAATTTACACCAACTTATGTAATATCTTATTTTTTTCTTATATTTTTAAAATTGTGCAAGAGAACATCTTCCAACACATGACCTTTGTAGCCAAATTCATTTTTTCCACCAAATCCATTAAATTTTCACAAAACACATGCAAACACCTCCATGGGAATCCTTAAACTTCATTTCCTCAAAATGATTTTTATCCATCCTTTAACCAAAGAATGTGGATCGAAATTTAAATCACACTCGAAAATTATTTTTACGAGGTTGTGTGATTTATAGCTGTTCAATGAAAGGAACGAAATTTGCAATTCCGCGTGGTTATTCATTACACTTCAATTCAAATACTACTACCTTTTCTCTTTTAAACCACAAAGAATCATTGATCATTTGGTTGCACTAGAAGTTGAAAAATGTTCTAGTCCATGGTGAAGGTACTTTACACTTCAAAACCAAATTCTTTATAACCTACATGGGAAAATGATGATGGGGTGGGGAGGGGGGCAAGCCGAGCATGCAGAGACCCAATGATTGATCTTAGAGTAAAATATGGTCCTTGAATCTTAAAACCCCTTTTGTAGGGCCCCCTAAAGTCTCAAGGAAGTCTGAGATTTTTCTTATAATCTTTTCTTCGTAGCATGTTCTTTTTTCTGTTACTCTCCCTTTCTTTTCAAGGCCGTTCCGCGATCTCAGAGTCGACCTTCGTTTTCTTTTTTTTTATTTTATTTATCATTTTTTTTCGTTGTCCTTTATTTCAGTACTTTGAATTTTTGAGCAAAAGACTGATGATGGATTTTTTCGGCAAGTGTAAATTGAGAGTTAATGAACGTGCTTCTCACACGAACTTCGTCTTTTTTTAAAAGAAAAAGCACTGCTTAAATGAAATTTTCGTGGAAGTTGATGATAAAAAAAAATACTTCTTAAAAATTGCTCCATTTTTTTTTAAATTTGAAGTCTTGATTTAAAAATGAATTGAAAAGTAGGCGTTGTTTATAAGATACATCGTGATCTAACTATTAGAAAGATTTTCTCATCGATTTAATCTATCACCAAACGCTGAAAACTCTTTTTAGGAGAGATAATGTAATATACCACAAGATAACATGATTCGGTCGTTCAGTTACTCGATAAGCGTTATATATATTCATTTTTTTTCCCAACAGGAAGTGAAAAAAAGCTGTTGAGTTTATATATCTACTTGAAATTTGACGTCTTATTACAAACTCTCATGTAGAATTCCATTTTACATTTTTCTTTAAATGAAGTTCATTTGTGGCATTACCTAACAATATGTTTTAAGTTTAAGGAATTGGAACATTCTAAGACTTTGTAGAATTCATTTCTTTATTTAGCATTATTATTTTACTTAAAAGGTGTTTTCCTTAAAATGATGTATCGAAAGTTTCATGTCTAAGGAAAAATTGCAAGCACCCAAATTTAGAATTTTTTACTTAGCTGCTCTTAGTCTTCGTTTTTTTGCTCTGCTCTGTAAGTAATACTTCAAAAGCGTATTTCAAGGCGACATTTTTGTAATTGTTCGAACTTAGAAATTCTTTACCGATTGACTTCAAATTTAAATTATATAGGTATATAAAAAGGTACAGTGCTCAAAATAAAAAAACGACCACCCTTTTGATGTAATGATTGAATATGTTAATAATATGTTACCTCAGATATGTTTATTAATTAGTGTAGACGATATTTTAAGTTGCGAAATTAGTCACAAATACAAAATTAGTCGTTTTTCTCTGAATAAACGCCTTTTTTTCGACTGATTCGCATTTTTAAATATCAAAATATAGGGGGTAGTCGCAATCTGGGAAATATGGTCATAATAGTTTGGTCAGGTGAGCTGTCAAATATTTAGACCCTTTTATGTTATTTTCATTTTTTCCGTATTTTGCTCTATCTCGAGAAGTTTTCAGTTGGAGTTCATTGGAGTTGTTTTTGTGAATGTTTCAAGCACTTTGATTGAATAACTAAAGAGGAATCATAAAATAAAATGAGCAGCTTGCTCTAAACTATGTTTGTTTGAAGTTCAACAGAGTTGTGTTGAGCATTGAAGTAAGCAGGCAATGGAGTTTTATAGAATGTTTCAAGCACTTTGTTTGAATTACTAAAGAGGAATCAAAGAATAAAATGAGCAGCTTGCTCTAAACTATATTTGTTTGAAGTTGAACAGAGTTGTGTTGAGCATTGAAGTAAGCAGGCAATGGAGTTTTATAGAATGTTTCAAGCACTTTGTTTGAACAACTAAAGAGGAATCAAAAAATAAAATGAGCAGCTTGATTTTAACTATGCTTGTTTGAACTTGAAGTTGTACAGAGTTGTATCAGCATGAGGAAACGTTATTTTCAGAAGGGTTGATGTAGTTATGATATGAGGAGGTGAAATGTGCAGCTATTAGCTTGTAGTCTTTATCTTTGCTATAACTTTCAAATTTAAAGATTTCATTAATATTTGCGTTTTACATTCTATGGTTTTATCGAAAAAATTTGCGTTTAGTTGTTTAGTTTGTGCTATGCTGTTATAGATTATAAGTCTGCGTGTATATTGGTATTCCGGATGAACCATCTGGCACAGATTATTTTTCTAAGGATCTTGTTTTGGCATTAGTTTAACTTCTCCAATAAATGTTGAGGTATTGTTGCTCAGGCAGGTGGAGCATTGGTGAGTATTGGGCGGATCATTGCTGCATATAGTAGCTTCTTTTGTTTAAGTGACATATTCTGATTTTAATGGTTGTATGGCTATTACTGCTGCATTTGATTTGTCTATTGAGCTTTTGATAAGATAATTCAAGGTGAGTTTGCTATTGATTATAAGGCGAAGATAATTTGATTTTTTAACTATTGGTATTGAGACGAGATATTTGCTATAAAGTTGCATTTCATATGATACTTTGAATTTTTGATATGTGATGGGGGAAAAAATACTAAAAATGAAAAATATTAAACTAAAAATATTTTAAAGTTTGTTACTACTAGAAAATAATAGTTTACAATGCGGGGCAAGTTAACATCTCTGGAAGTGATTGGTCATATGAACTTTCGAATCATTTGTATGTAATGGAGCGTAAAATAACTTTAAATCTATTTTACAAAACAATCAATCGGACATTAAAACATAATCTTAGCTACCGCTTGCTGAAATTTCCCTCAAAAGTGCAGAAAGTTGGCAGCCCTGTTCATATAAAGGCTTATCTTTTTGGCAACCACGTGAAAATAAGAAAGATGTCAAAACGTTCCGACTACTAGAGATTGAATTCATCATTAATGGTAACCCGTGTGAAGGCCTTCTCGCATCTAGGAGATGTGGAGCAGCCCCCCCCCCCGCCATTGTGCGTGCATACCAGCCCATTTCTTATTTATCATTTAATTTTTAAAAATATTTTCAACCATGAAGTTGTCGCGATTAAATTGTTGGCAGACTTAAACCTTAAATTTTTTTCAACGATTTGTGAATAGCATTGGCAAGCAACTGCTGTGTCTCAACTACGGCTCATACTGAGAACCATTTTATTTTATAACCGTCATTGAACAACCAGCGCAATTTTGAGTTTACGACTACCAATGTTCAACTCCGAAGCCTTGTAGTTTTGAACACTACCCAGGAGACAAGGAAACTTATGGAACAAGTATTGGGAGAAATTTACCTTCGTGGACGACTTTTTGGTGAAACTAACTCGCATTAGCATTGCGTGGAGAAGACACCACGAAAACTTCCCACAATTGGCCAGACAGAAAGATGACTTCAATCCATGATCCGTATAAAATTGAGGATATTTTACGTCAACGCTAAGATCGGTGCGAGCCGGGTGCGGAATTTTTATTGATCAGCTTTCGAATTTTTATTGACCAGATTCGAATCCAGGTCATTGAGAGACCCGCTCTCTGTTTTAATATTTTAATAAATTAGATTTAAAAGAACTGTGCCTTTTTTCATAAATAATTTAAACAATTACAAAAAAAGGTCAAGTAATTCCTAGCTGGGACCTTCACACAGCACATAAAATAAACGCAAAGAGCAAAGATCCTCTTCCTCACGCTTGCAAAGAGACTCCCTGACCGAGCGGGACAGCCCGGAAGTGGCTTGTTCGAACCCCGCTGTTACCCTGGATGTAACTTCGTGCTGTCTTCTCTGTATTATGCTATCTCTCCTTTGATTAGACGATGATTTCCCTTTCAAAATTTAGAATTTTCTATCACCGGAAATTGTAAATTATTTGATAAACTAATATANTATATATATATATATATATACAGGGTCATTGAAACATAATTACCGTAATCAAAAAGAATAAAAAATGAAATGTTTTTATTGAAATATAAAAATCAAATTAGTAAGGGAACTAAATCCGGAAGGGACCTAAATAGCAACAGCACTAAAACAGCAATCGGATCGGACACAATAGTTTTTGACTACCACAAATCCCCATAGTGAAAATATGCTTGCTTTTAAATGCTTGCTAACAAATGCTAGCAATCATTCGGATTAAATACTCACAGATTAAAGCATAACTTACGTCGAAATTTTTCTTTATATTAAAATTGGTTTTAAAATTGAAAAGTGGTAGTAATTTGTTTCAGTTTATTTCATATTATTTCATCAACCAGAAATATTATAGTTCCCGAGAGATTGAATTTCAGCTGATTTCACTCCTTTGTATTTTGCAATGTGAAATTGTATTCTTTAAAATTATGTAAATATTGTAAACCTTACAATTCAAATTTTTTTCGACTAATATTAAATAAAATAACAAATGGAATATTTTTTGTAAAAAATTACTTTTTTGCATGAATTATCTTTGGATGAATAAATTTCAGAATTGTGTGTAAAATTTTTTTTTAATTCGCTCAAAAATTTCTTGAGATATGATGAAATGCGCAAAAAGTAATATTAACATTATTAAGAAGGCCAAACTTTAGACAGCTCTCCTGACCAAACTATTGGAACCTTATTTCCCAGATTGCCGCTACCCTCTACATTTTGGTGATCACAAATTTGAATCCGTCGAAAAGCAGAATTCAGAGAAATTACGTTTTTTTGTCTGATTTTGTAACTTACAATATCGTATTAGCATGTTTAAGGTAACCCCTTCGAATTAAGAATGGTTCCTAAAATGTGAAGATATCATTAGATCAATAGTTATTAAGTGTGATCCATTTTTTATTTTGCGCACTGTATTACAGATTTTTATACTATATAATTCTATACCTATAATAGTGTTCTATACCGTTATAGGTATAGAACACCTATACAGAAACTATAGGTGTTCTATACCTAGACTACCTTTTGGTGTCTTGGTTCAGGGTACCTTAATACAGGGTTGCCACGAGTGACTAAAAGTAAAAAAAGTGCCGACTAATAAAATTCAAAATTTTATTGTAAGAAATTAAAACTAGCAACTTTTTAAAGTATATTTGTTTCTGTTTACTATTGAAATTTAATGCAAAAAATGTTTGCATATGAATAATGTGAAATGTAAGCCATGTTGGTAGATACGATTGAATTATTAAAGAGACAATAAATAAATAAAAGTGAATTGAGTTTCTACAACTTTTTACTTGGCTCCACTACCTCCACCTCCTCGGACGCAGAGTTCATTTCAGCGAGGGAGTAAGAAGAGAAACATCTCCGCGTTTGAAATTGAGACAACCCTTAATGCACGCTAAACACAAACGGAAATTTTTTTCCAGTCACTTACTTCGCTTTATCATCTGCTATTGTACCTTTCGTGTCTCTATATAGTTAAATACATTTTAAATTTAAAAACTGCGGTTTTCCCAGCAAAATGTCTCAAAAAGGACAAACTATTCACTCAAAAGAGAGAAATATCATAAAAAATGGAGCGAAATGTCATTAATTTTATGAAATGTTTTAAAAAAAAGGAAGTTTGCGAAATGAATATTTTTGCCATACGATCGCCAAATAGCAACCTTCTTCAGGATTGCTCACAATCTTCTCCCGAAAATAGCGAAATAGTATAGTCGCATACAACGATATTAAGGCGGAGCCAAGTGCCAACTCCTGGTGAAGGAGCTATAGCCACAAGCAAGATTGGATAAACAATTGAATTTTGTTACCACTAGAAAATATCAGTTTACAATGCGGAGCCAGTTGGCATAGCTGGAAGTGATTGGTCAAATAAAATTTCAAATCATTTGTATGTAAAGGCCCGTAAAATAAATTTAAATCTTATTTACAAAACGAATCAGACATTAAAACATAATCTTAGCTACCGCTTGCAGAAATTTCCCTCGAAAGTGTAGAAAGTTGGCAGCCCTGTTCATACACAAGATTATCTTTTCAGCAACCTCGCGAAAATAAGAAAGATGTCGCAACGTTCCGACTACTAAAGATTGAATTTCTCGTTTATGGTAACCCGTGTGAAGGCCTTCTCGTTTCTAGGAGATGTGGAGTGCCCCCCACCCACCACTGTGCGCCCATTTCTAGCCCATAAGATAACATTTCCTTATTTATCATTTAATGTTCTAAAAAATATTTTCAGCCATGAAGTTGACTCGATTTCATTGTTAATAAACTTTAACCTTAAATTTTTTTTAATAATTTGTGAATAGTCCCCTGATCAACCATGGTTCATGGTGAGAGTCCTTTTATTTTATAACCGTCATCGCACAGCACAGAAAATAAACGCCAAGATCTTGCAAAGAGACTCCCTGGCCGAGCGGTACAACCGGGAGGTGGCTTGCTCGAACCCCGCTGTCACCCTCACTGTATCTTCGTGCTGTCCTCTATATTATGCTATCTCTCTTTTGACTAGACTTTGATTTGTAAGCCTTAATTCGCACTCAAGTCTGCAAATATTTGTTGTATTGTTAAATAAAGACAAACTGTCCTGTTCATAAGTTCAAATAAAAGTTTTGCACAAAATTTTCCTTAACTTTTTTTTTTTTTTTTTTTTGCTCGCTAACAGTGGAAGAAATAATTTTCAATAATTTAAGATTTCGAAGGATATGCATTAAAATAATGTTACCTTTTTACTTTTTTTTTTGAATAATTTTTTAAATAGCTTCCCTTACTTCGAAATAGTGGAGTAAATGTAACAACACAGTAGTAACCTTGTGTTTAATCACACAATTACGAAGCAGAAAGTTTTAGTCCAGTCATTCTTGTCCTGTTAACGTTCCTTCCCTTTCCATATTTATTTTTCTCATTCAGATATTGAAATTTAAAAAATTTTACCAAATATGCTAATATTCCATGTAATGACCTTTATTTCTATTTCATTAGTTTCTTGCGTCTAATATTTAGCCTCCTTTTAAACATGTTCTTTTTTTTAAGGTCGAAATTATTTGAAGAGGATCTTACAGACTTCACCACGTGGAGCATTGTTAGCCTAGAAATCCCTATTTATTTGTTTACAGAAATTAACAATCATAATATATCTTTACATAATTAGCAAAATAATTAAATACAAAAAAAAAGGATGGAATAAGAAAAAGTTTCTCGCTAATTTATCAGAAAATTGTGGACAATCAATCGCTGGCAAATATTCTTAATAACTCAAACTTTTGATTTTCCACTTAACAATTTTTAAACATTTAATACCCTTTCAAAATTTATAATTTTTCCACTGGAAATAATAAATTATTTGATAAACTAATATATATATATATATATATATATATATATATATAGGGTGATTGAAAAATAATTACCGTAATAAAAAAAGTAAAAAATGAAATGTTTTTATTGATACATAAAAATCGAATTAGTAAGGGAACTAAATCAGGATGGGGCCGAAATAACAACAGGTCCATAACGGCAATCGGATCGTACACAATTATTTTTGACTACAACAAATCAACAAGTGAAAATATGCTTGCTTTAAAATGCTTGCTAACAGATGTTAGCATTCATCACGAGTGTCTCCGCTGTCATATATACAACTTACATTGAAATTTTACTTGATATTAAAATTGGTTTCAAAATTCAAAAGTGGTAGTAATTTTTTTCAGTTTATTTCATAAATATGAAATAAACTGAAAAAAAATGAAATAATTATTTCATCAACGAGAAATACACTGGTGGACCAAATTAAGAGATGGAAGACATTTTCCCAAATATCTCAAAAAATACTGAATATAAATAAATGAAATTTGGTATGGATATAGCTTATTCCATGATAATAAAGCATGCGAAACAAAAATGAAAGTGCCATTCACTGGCAAGACCTATTGCCAATAAATCCAATGTAGTCTGAACTTAAGGATAAAAGATGACAATAAAAGTGAGGCTTGTACAGTGTGTGTTGCCTCTAGTATGGTGTATGGTCACCCCTGACAGACAGACAGAGCATGCACAACGAGTATGCATGCTGTTGATAAAGGAGTTAAGGAGGACTTGTGGAAGACCCTCCCATTCTTCCAACAGAGCAATTTTTAACTCCAGACTGGTTCTGGGGGGAGGTTGGCGCATCGCAATAGCTCTCCCAAGAGCATCCCAAGCATGTTCAAAAGGATTCAGGTCAGGGGATTCGGCTGGCCAATCCATTCGTTGAATATCCTCACTTTCTAGATACTCATCAACCATGAGAGTGTCGCGCATTGTCGTCCATAAAAATGAACTCAGGGCCAACAGCGCCCCTGAAAAGCTGCCTGTACCTCTGGGCATTCACGGAACCATTGTCAAACACATGGAGCGGCGTGCAAAGAAAGTAAGTTTCTTTGTCTGATTTCGTAACTTACAATATCGTCTCAGCAGGTTTGAGGTAATCCCTTCGAATGATTAAGAATGGTTCCTAAAATGTGAAGATATGATCATTAGTTTAATAGTTATTAAGTGTGATCCATTTTTTATTTTGCGCACTGTATTACCAATTGATAACTATAGGCGTTCCATACCTAGACTACTTTTTGTGTCAGGGTACTTTAATGCAGGGTTGCCACTGGCGACCAAAAATAAAAAAAAAAGCCTTGACTAATAAAATTCCAAATTTTATTGTAAGAAATTAAAACTAACAACTTTTTAAAGTATATTTGTTTCTGTTTACTATTGAAAGTGAATGCAAAAAATGTTTGCCTATGAATAATATGAAATGTAAGTCATATTGGTAGATATAATTGAATAATTAAAGCGATAATAAATAAATAGAAGTAAATTGAGTTTCTACTACATAAATAGTCGCCCTAATACAAGGTAGCCACAAGCAAGATTGGATAAACTAAGTCTTATGATATTTCTATTTCCCAAAATAAATTTTTTAATTAAAGGAAATGTATCTGTATCCTGCCTAACTTAATTCTAAAGTAAAAGTGAAATTGGAATCTTTCAAATTGCATATCAGGAAGCATATATCATATGTTTTTAAAAATATTTTCGCTTTTTTTTTTTAAATTTAAAATATCAGAGAGGTGAGAGATTTCTGATTTAAATATAAAATTTTATATTGCTCTGTTATGATGCACAACAAATTAAAATTACTTCTATAGATAAAGTAATACGCTAATAATGTTTTAAAGCTCTTTTTTTTGCAGAAAGTAAATGAGTTTTAAAAAAAGATCCAGAGGTATTAAATAGAAATAGAAGAGTGTTCTTATGGATTTAATGAATTTTAAAAGTGGTAGTGAAATTAAAATTAAAAGTTAATATTTTTAATCATCACAATGTTTAACTAATTCAAACGAGATAAACATAGGTATATGCGGCATCGTCTATTGTCGCACATTGTTTTAACCTTAAATATAAATTTAATTAAGATAATGCCAAAATTCTTTTCTCCTCTGTCACATCAGCTCATCTTGATGCTCTGGAATCTTCTCTAATTCATATGAATGCCGATTCCCTACGATACGAGTTTCCCAACACCCCTTCATAGAGCGTGGAAATGTATTTTTTCCTGATTTTCATCTATGATTTAAAGTGATTTTTCTTCTAGATCTGTTTTTTAACTTTCTTCTTCTTTTTTTTCGTTGGTATGTTTTTCGTTTTTAATCTGTTTTCTTCCCTCCCCCCCTCCCGATCACTTTTGGCGAATTTAGATAGTTTGTGCCTATTTTCGTGCCTTCGAAACGCGTTAACGTTTTCCAACTTTATAATTTATGACGCAAATGAAATTTTAAAATTATTAAATACTACCAAGGTAACTATTTACTACCATTTCTTCTCCCTTATTGGAGTGCTGTTGAGCAACCTACCTCATTCTGTGTTTACGACTGTCAGTATTTATCTCTATAAAACCTACCATTTTGAACCCGTACCAGGAGAAAAGGAAACTCCTGGATCACGCATTGAGACAAACTAGACTTCGTGGAGCAGTTTTTGATGGAACTAAACCACATTTGTGTCACAAGGAGAGAAAAACATCCCTCGGTTAGCAAAATTGTAAGGAGATTCTAACTCATGACTTGTCTACCACTGAAGATATTTTACATCTGCATTGTGGCTAATGCGAGCAGGAACAGAATTCAATCAGCCACCGCTGGGATTCAAACCCAGGTCACATCTCACGTTCTATCCCCTAAGCCACGGCTGTTTTCTTGCAAAATATTAGAAATTTTCACTCTTTTGCTTTATTTATTTCATTAGAAAACGAAGTAAAAGACTTTCCATTTTTTTTGCTTCACTTTCTGCAAAATATTTTTTAAAGAGGTCGAATATTAAGCTCTAAAATTTCCAGAATTTCGTTTTTCCCATTTATACACAGGCTGAGAAAGCGGTCTCCATATGAAAAACTACTATCCGAAAAAAGATGAAGGAACATATTAGTTTATAGGAACATATCAGTTCAGCAAAGAGTTATACCAGTAGATATTTCTTATTATTATCTTTCACTTTAAAAAAGAAATCTGCCTAACTTCAGATCCAATTATGAACGGTGGGTTACATTATGTGGGCACAGAATAAAGCGTTCGTTTCCTAATGAGTTGAGACAGCAGTAAACGGATCATAGGTTAGATCCCCTTGCCTCAAGACTAACCGTAGGAGGTTTTCGTGGTTTTCCGCTCCATGTAAAGCAATTGCAGGTTAGTTCCACCAAAAAGTCTTCTACGAAGGCAAATTCATCCTAATACTTGATCCAGGAGTTTCCCTGTCCTCTGCCTGTATCTGTTCCCTTGTCTGTCTCTGTCTAATATACTATATATGTCTAATATACGTATAGCAGACAGAGTTATCTTGTTCCTGCAAAATTAATCCTAGCAATAAACCACTTTTGCTATCACTTTTTTCTTCTTTGTAAAAACTAACTGTCCTTGTAAAAGGACTCTCTAAGACATATGGGATAATCTTGAAATTATAGTATAAACTTACCATGTGATAGTCGGGATCTTTCAACTGGTCAGCAGAAGCCTTATTTCCTTTCATCATGGATTTCTACCGTTGTAGTGAGAATCATATTATATTTTTTATTAACGTCTTTGAAAAGCCATTCCAATTTTGATTTTATGACTAGCAATGTTCAATTCCATAGCCTTGTAATTTTGAACCCAATCCAGAAGACAATTCTTGGATCGAGTATTGGGAAAAATTTGCCTCCATGGAGGACTTTTAGACGAATTAACCCGTATTTGCGTTACATGGAGAGGAAAATCGCGAAAAACCCCACTGAGAATATTTTACATCAGTACTACATCAGGTCATTGCTAGCCGGGTGAAGAATTCGTATTCAGTAGTCATCGCAGGGATTCGAACCCGGGTCGTCTCATTGGGAGGCGAGTGCTCTGCTTTCTGATCAACCATGGCTCATAGGGAGAGTTATTGTGGTTATTGAAATGCAAAAAAGAGAGAACTGGTACGCAATAAAGACAAAAAGGGTAAAAAGAAAAGAGAGAAAAAAGATTAAGAAAAATGATAAGTTTTATTTACTACGCATAAGCTGCAAGTATATAAAACTCATACAGTAAGTTAAAATTATCGAGAAAATATGGAAAATAATGCAATCAAGAAGAAGAAAAATTATTAAAGTAAAATATTTTTGAAATATTTAAAAAAAAAATTTTTTTTAAAGAACGTCATCGACGAGATTTTATCTTTTCATTATTCTGTTAACCGGTATCTTAATAATTTTTTAAAAATAAAAAACCAAATCTGATGACTAACAAATACTGGAAATAAATTGGTCTTGCTTTTGTTAAAAATCAGGTCACGTTTTACTTTTTTTCTTCTCCCTGATTGCGGAATTCTCTATCTTCAAGGCAGGCAGATGCAAAATCTAATAGGCTTATTGGTCCCAAACCAAATATCGCACACAAAGACATCACCAAAAACAAGAAAGGTAGAGCTAATGCAAAATCCATCCCACCAAATATACACCGATGATAGAATACTAACAACAAATTCAAAAAAAAAATATTAACAAAAACTTTTTAAACACCATCCTAAGACGACCGTAATACCACCGACATCAAGAAACTTACTCTCAGATAAAAAAATAAAAAAAAGAAGAAGAAGAAAAAGGAGGGAGGGAGTGAAAGCATCAAAAAAAAAAAAAGTGAGAAGGAGACTCCGATCCAATCTGTTGCACCCGAAAGTGAAAGTGGAGGATTAAAAAAAAAAAAAGACATTAAAAAAAAACGTAATAATAATCGAAAGACCCTAACCCCACGGGGCAATAATGTGAGGTAGTTGAAGAAAAAGTTGGATAAAAAAAAATCGAGAACTTTCTCCACTCCGCATGCTTTAAGGAATAAGTCGAGAAGATGCTTTAGAAGCCGTTATAGTATAGTCGGATGTGAAAAATGGAAACAGCTGAGGTAGTTCAAGGCAGGTCAACGGGGGGTTTTAGAAGGGTGCTTCTGGGTGCCAGGTGAGAGTGTGCACATCCCTTCATCTTCCAAGCCGCAGACGACATTTCTTAAGAGGTCCCCTCCACTCCTCTACCCACCCTAACCATCTTGATCGTCGGAGGACCGAGATGAAAGTGATGGCGGTGGCTTATAAATTATGTTGTGTCTGTTGGGAAGTTTTTTTACGGGTAGTTTTCCCTTTTCTTATCTCCCACACCCCAGTGAAAGTTTTTTTTTAGAAATAAGAATGGGGTAGTAGGGTAAGTTCGATTTAAGATTTTGTTGTAATATTTATGATCAAATTTTAAAAAAAATACTAAAAGCATAAACGATGAGATTCTTTACCACTTAAAGAAATTAGGGTATCTCCACATTACCCATTAAGCATTCGTTAAAGGCAAAATAAAATCTTTGATGGGTGTCAGCAAAATACCGGATAAGAACTCGTTAAAGGCACAATAAAATCTTTGATGCACATTAACAACTGAGCACTCGTCAAAGGAAAAGGAAAATCTTTTATTGAATACTAAGTACTCGTTAAAGTCAAAATTATATCTTTGATAGGTATCTGCACTTTACCTACTAAGCACTCGTCAATGGCAAAATAAAATCTTTTATTGAATCTTAAATGGGTGCCTGCATATTACCTACTAAGCTCTTGTTAAGTTCAAAATAAAATCTTTGATGGGTATGTGCACATTACCTACTGAGCACTTGTTAAAGGTGAAATAAAATCATTGATGGAACAACAGCAACATTTCTGTAAGCTTAAATTAACATTTTATTTATTTAGTTTTCAATATCCAAATAAAGATAATACAATTAAACAGTCATCAGACTAGTAGCTAAAGTCAATCGCCCATCAAATCTAAAATAAAAAGAATCGAACGGTTAAAAATATAATTAATATTAAGGGTGTTATTGTAATTTCGTTTTAATACCTGAACAATCAAGTTAATTAAAATCAAGCAACCAACAAAGTAGTTAACAGAATAGGAAAAACAAACTTTTGAACTTCAACGACATTTAATGCCGCCCATTACCTAGGTAAACTGCGAAACTTTCTTGATTTGATTAACGATTTTTTTTAAACTTAAGCACAAACCTAAGTTAATTTTCCTTATACATGTGCACACGCCTATTTAAGATGCAATTAAATTTAAGATTTATTGTGCAAATGATAAATCATTTGGTAAAAATCTAATCTATTTTACTATTGATCTGCATTAATTTATTGATTTGTATGAGAACAACCCAGATAAGGTAACTTAAAAATTATAGCATAAAAAATTATCCGCGGCCGCTTACTTTGAATGTAGATAAACTTATCCTCACATTTGGATGTTATTCTAGGTCTCCCTGATCATTGGCGGCTCTTATTTTGGCCAGTTTCTTTCTTCCCTTGTAAAATTCTGAGAACAGTGGTCTTGGAAAAATTAGTTTTAGAGTCAATTTGTCAACTTGAATAGCCTTCTCCCTGAATTGCAGTATTAACTGCACTTGTTTCGACACTTATTTCTGGTTTTTGACCCGTATTTTTTTCATGAATTGTATAAAAAATTTTAATTTTTGTTTTTAATATGTACCAGTTATTCTGACAAAGTAAGGCTATTATATCAATATTTTATATGTGTTATGTACATGAACTTAACTTATAATGAACCTTACAAAAGAAGATGAAAAGTAAGTTGCTTATAAACTAAAAATGAATGAATTTTTTTAAATAAATTACAATTATTTTAGAAAATGTGTTTACATGAACTTTCGTTCATTTCGTAATCAACTGCAAAATAAATACAAAATGAGAAAATAATGAACAGTTTTAAATGGAAACAGCACTTCGTGAAATTTGTTGATGTTTATGTTTGATAAATCATATGTTTAAGTCAGAAACATTTAACTATTTTTAAAAGTTTTGAAATAAATACAAGGGAGTCTAAACTTTTCACCGGTACTGGAAATGATGTTACTTGATGATCTTTTTCGTAAAGGTTTGCAAATGCCAGTGAATCTCATTTTTTTACTCGAAGATTAAAATCAAAATTATGAAATAAAAATTAAATTATTGACTAAAATGAAAATTTCTAAGTCATTTTGTGGTTGATTTCTACATTTGGTAATAGTTTACAATAGAGGATCCTTCTTATCTTTTTTCACATTCTGGGATTCCAATTTCTCTACATAACAACTTAATTTGTAACCTCCCTATTTTAAATCATAATAGGGAACTAAACCGTTTTCGTAGAATAGATTGCTTTGAAATTATTGTTGGGTTTTTTTTTTCTTTTTTTTTTAAGATGAACAGATTGTTTGATCAAAATTAAAAACTAATCAATTAAAAATCCCAAATTAACTCCTTAAATTGAATTAACTCCGATCCAGTTTCAGATTTTATTGGGATTGATTTTAAACATAATAATTTTGCACTCTTTTGATTTAAGTTCATTCATACAATTGTTTTTTAACTTCTTAAATGATTTTCTGTAACAAAAAAGACTTGTTGAATATTTTTTGCCATTGAGACTATTTAGCAATAGTGCGAAAAGTTAATTCGTATTAATTAGACATTCGAATAGTTATTCTGTATTCATTATTTTAATTTCATACGTTGATACATTAAGTTTATTTTAAAAGAGAATAACACTTATTATAAAGTAAATATAACTCAATTTTCGCTTAATAATTGTAAAAAGGTAAATATTTATCTTGATCACAAATTGTAACATAAAAAGGAAATATCTGGCTATTGCTTTTTAATAAAATTCAAGAATTAATTATTATTATTAATTTAGAGAAGTTTTAAACTTTTAATTTTAGAGAAGAATCTAAACATAAAACGTAATAATAATAGAGAATATTATTAAGAGATAATGATCAAATTATAGTATACTGTTATGACCTATATTGATTTTTCTAAAACATCTGCATCTTCTTTGTACATCAAATATGAAATATCGTTAAATTTTTCTACCCAATGTAATGGCAAGATGATCATTATCCTTTTATGGCGATATGATAAAAAGTAAATAACACAATCTAATTTAAATTTGCTAATTATTATTTAAAATTGAACCCTACATGATACAGGCTGCTTTTTCAAGTCTAAGTGAACATTTGATATGTCATAAATTTGCACGGGGAAATAAAACGTTCCAAATTATAGAAAAGGTTACTGTACTTGTATGGTACGGTTGTTTGGACCATGCAATCAATTTCACTGACAAGTATGAACAATGTCATCAAAGGCTACCGGTTCATATATACATATTGATTTCATATATGCATATTGATATATACACTTTGATTTACACAGGTCAAAGGCTACTGGTAATACAAATCGGTATATCAGTTACGACTGGGACTGGGCGATAAATCGATGCATCCGAAAATATCGATTCTATGCAATCATCGCCCATCCGATGACTGCATAAAATATAATGTGTCAGGGAATTGTTACTTGACGGGCTTGGCTTACTCGAAATAGAACGGAAAAAACAGTTGGTAACGTAAGCAAATGCACGATTCAACAACCAATCATGATCGAGATACTCACACTACGTCACAGGTATTCCATTCAAGCTTGAATATCTTCTTTCTTACTTGGATGTCATAAAAGGACAATCCTCATCTTGCGTTAAACTTTTTGTCAGCAGGAACGCGTCTAACCCAGTGGTTCCTAAATAGTGTTCCGCCTAACCAAAGGGCCCCCTTGGAGAGTTAAAGAGGTTCCGCGAATTAATACTTTTTATAACCAATGATGAGTTTTGAAGCCTCAGATCATATTTAGATCCAGCATGTAATTTATTTAATCTTTCGGTTGCCTTTATGAAATCATTTAAAGTAAAATGCCAACGAAATGAAAATGACATTTTTTGAAAGAAAATATAATATTTCTAATAATATTATATCAAACACATCATGAAAATAAAAAATAATGCATTAGTTTTCACCTTTCAGTTCAAAATCAAATAAAAGAAAATAAGTTTCCTTAGATACCGTTTTTAATGTTTATAGCAGTTCTGTTAAGTTTTCATTTCAAATAAATCATAATTTGTCTTCTTTTATTCATTTTCATCTTATGTCTGCGCACAAACAAATTTAAAACTAGACTAGATAGAGCGCAGACACTGCCAATTTAATTGTCGGACATAAAATATCATTTAAGATTATTAATAATAAAACAACTAAAAATCTCCTAACCTAATTAAATGTCTAAAAACAGTGTTTTATAAGTTATAAGGTTCACAATTGCCTTAATAAACTTTATTTAAAAAGTCGGGGTTCCTCCGAAAGAAGGTTGATTAATTAGGGTTCCGTATCCGAAAAAAATTGGAAATCGCTGGTGTAGCCAATGGCAATAGCCAGTTAGGGTTAGCAACAATAACAAAATAATTCTATCCACTATGTTTGAATAAAAATCCACCATATTTAAACTTTTCTCACTAAAACAAAAAATATTTTAAAACTACTTAATTTTTAATTGCTTTTAAAATTTTGGATAATTCTGACATAATATATTATATTATTACTAGCGAAGTGAAAATGTTCTATGTCATGAAATCTCACTCAGCTAAATATTCCATATACTGTAGCTAAAATATCAATAAAATATAAAACGCGAAGGGAAAAAAACTTGAAACATATTAAGATTTAACTCATTTGTACCTGGAGTCTTTTTAAAATAACGGTTAGTTTTTAAAAGTATAGTAAAAATTGGTATCACTAGTGATTTGTTGTTGATATTTATTTCGAGGTAGCAAGATAGTTCTGACTATTATAATTAATCAATAACAAAATGTTTATATTTAAATCTGAGAATCTTTATTTATTTTTAAAGCTACAGCAGGGCTGCTAACTTTTTACGCCTTTTGGAAAAACTTCTTCTACTAGCTAAGTTGCTAAGTCTACTAGCTAAATAGCTAAGGTGTTGTTTTAATGTGTGGGTCATTCTCACTGAAAAGGTATAAATAGGCTAAAAAAGTTTCTTAAATTAGAGTAATTAAAAATTGATAAAAATTACAAAAATGCCTTTATTTATTTTTGTTATATGTCCTTATAATAATGGTCAAGTTTTTTATTTTATTTTTTACAAGATTTAAAATATTTTAAATTCTGCCTTGTCCACGGAGGAGATGTAATAGTCAACGGAGGAGACATTTTTTGTTATAAAATATAAAATGTCAATGAAGACTAATTCATTAATTATTGGGTGCAACAGATATGAGTTTAACATTAATAAGTAAATAATAAAATATTTCATTATTAGAGATAGAGCTACTTCCGATTAATCATGCTGCTATGAAAGGAAACATCCATTTTTAACCTAGGCGTACAATTTTTTAAGTAACTGTTGCTGAATATTAATAAATTAAAATGTAAAGACTATTGAAATAAAAATTCAGACTCCACATGAAAGTTGAGTGTTGAGGGTACTCTTTTATGAACATTTCATGCAAGTTAAACATACTGTCATCCAAATAACGTTTTTGTTTTTTCTCTTTTCTTCTTGTTATTGTTTCTTTTTTCCCTGGGCACAAACGGCTTGCTCTATCAATTTCTAGAAATTTAAGTACATTAAATCACGATTTTTCTGTTAAATTTTTTTCTGATACAGATTTTAAAGTTTCTTGCTCTTTTTTTTCTTCTTTTTTTTCTTTTTTTTACTTTCTTCAAACAATAAAGGGTTTTCTTTTAATTTCTGTCTATCTTGTCTCATACTAAGTTTTTTCTGTTCCCTTCTCTTTTGCATTTGAACATTTGATTGCCTTCTTTTTTTATATTTTGGTTTTGTCATTTTTGTCCTAAAATTTGAAGAGAAGAAAAATGTTAAACATCACAGAAATTATTTAGAAAAATTGCCAATATTTAATTCTCCGATAAGAAAAAGTTAAACTTAATTGATTTTCTTTAAAATATAAACAAATTAACACATTTGTTCCATTTTAAAAAATATCAATTAAGAGAAAATAGTTTTTTTATTATTAAAATTGTATTATGGTTATTTAACACATTGTCTCTTCCATTAACTGTGTCTTCTCCTCCGTGGACTTGCTATGTCCACGGAGGAGACAAAAACTAGTTCTTGAATTTTACTGATTTTTGATTTTAAAGTTACAAAAATGGAGCAGTTCTTTTTATTAAATGCACTATTTTTGCAATCTGAAATTCATCTATCGAAAATAAAATAATTTACTCATACCATCCTTATGATGTCCACGGAGTATACGATGAGAACTTTACCAAGCCCCATTTGAACACAACAATCCAAAACTGACACCAAAGAGAACAAAAACAACTGATATTTAACATTAGAAACTAGAATGGTTACCTTTCCCAGCAGCTGTCTTATAGGGATTTCGCATATTCTGCCCTTTATTGCATATTTACCAAACTACATTAATTGTCCATGGAGGGCGTTTTCATTTTTGATGGACAAAGTTTACTAGTCATTTATTTTATTAAAAAAAAAAATTTTTTTAATATTAAATAAAAAGTTACTATAAACATTTAACTAGGTAAAACTACAGAAACCATTAAAATAAAATTTAAATTGTTTAGCAGCCATTAAAAATTATTTTGTGTCACAGACGCAGGGATGTCCACGGAGGGGATTTTGAAGTTATGTTTATTAAAAAATAGGAATGAAATATTAAATACATTTAGCAGAAATGCATATGATTTGTTAGTTAGAACTTAACGAAGAATGATGAAGAAAAATATTAAGAAATCTGTTGTATTTCCTAATATTTATTACTAAGGGACTTAAAAAATCACCTTTTTGTGAGAATGACCCGTATGATCCTTTATTTTGCAAATTTGGTTTAAAGGTATTTTCCACACCACTGTATGTAAAAGATTCAAACGTTCATATAAAATGCCACTTTTTTTCCAGCTTCGTCGCGATGAAGCTTTTAAAATGTTGGTAAAATTTACCCAAAGTTCTAAAATTTTTAGTTTTTAATTGTCTACCATTCTATTAAATACGTTACAAAAAGTGTATTAGTTAGTAGTCTTGCCACAGTGGTAATTAACAGAAAAAAATATCCATTTCTCCAAGCCCATTATTTTCGTTAACGCATTTTTTACATCACTGTGATGTTTCTGCACTTCTGCCAGTTGCTACGCTTTTTTCAAAATACCTTATCTAGTGGTAGACAATCAAAAACTAATTGGACACCTCTAAGTGAGGTCATGTGGCATTTGTCGATTTAGAAGACAACCAGGCTCGACGCATACGCATAATGTCGCTAACAGGTATCCAATCAAATCTGATTTAAATCACATAGTTAGGCATAACCATTTCATTTCTTCTCGAGTTGCAAGTACACAAATTTGGTTTATTTTGAGAACAGTTTAAGAGCCTTACCACAATAGATCTGGTACAGAATTAATTTTTATATGAACCTTATAATCATTCATATGCAGTGGTGGGGAAAACATTTCTAAATCAAATTCACTATACAAAGAGTTACACATTAAAGCATAAACGTTGCTATCAATGGAGAGAAAAAATTTCCACAGGGAGCAGAAAGTTGGCAATCCTAATCCTGGCTGGGCATTAATGTGGGAAATAATTTGATTTTTTATTATAACTTATATAATGGCTCAACTATAGTATTTAATTTTTTCCTTATACACTTTATCTGTTAAATTATTTTAACAAGCCATTTTCAGGAACAAAAACAATTTAAGGATTGATTATCATTGGTCATTTAAAACGGTGCTAAAGATATTGTGCTATCTATTTCGCAAGCGAAAACTGCATTGTTAGCTTTGCAAACATTAGATGAGTGCGTTCAACAATCCTTTTTGCTGTAAGTGAAAGTCAGCGAGAAAAGGGTCAAATGATTTAGTACATTTATTACAAAAAAATTTCAATGTTAATATAAAATAATAGGATTCCTTTAGAAGAGCAATGGGGGCTCAGGGAATAGAGCACTCGCCTCTCAATGGATTGTGCACGACTGTAAACCCAATCCCTCTTCTGGGTTAGGTCAAAATTACAAGGCTACGGAGTTGAACAGTGGTAGTCATAAACTCAAAATTGGGTCGGATGTTCATCAACAGTTATAAGACAAAATAAATAAAATTATATTTAAAAAAATTTATTTAGAAAAATTAGCATAATTATTTATATTATCTTAACAGTTTTTGCATTAACAGTTCTTTTCTTAACAGTTCTTTTCAATTAAAGAATATTGGGGAGTTTATCTGTCAGACAAAATAGGGTAGTCGTACAGCAAGAGACTATAAGTTACAGTTAAGAGTCCAAGTCCGAAGCTATAAGTCCAAGTCAAAAGCCAAGGATTGTGTAATACTATGCCTCACCTGTGAAAGAAGGGCAAATTATGCTTGTAGCAATGCAAATACACATAATTAAAGTTTTATTTGTGATTTTCAATCTGATCAAATCTGATCAACTGACTTAATTTACTAGAAGCTAACAGCATATTTAATTCCAAATTACTTAGGTTCCTTGATGCTAAAACTACTGTATCATCTTAATATTATCCTTCAATAATTTAATATTTTAATGTAAATAAATATTTCAATTGAAAGAAATAATTTTTTTTTCGTTATTTTGATGTATATAGTTTTATCCCACCAGGTTGTGTAAAACTAGGTACTCGCATGCTTCAACTTCCAAAATGTCTTTTATTCCTAGTGAAACATGTTTGTTTTTGGAAATTAAAGGTTAATTTACCATTCAATTAAAAATGTAAGCAATTTTATTCACATGACTGCTTAGGAAAAATAAGAGGAAATTTAAAAGTCCTCTACTCCCGCCATCTTGGATTTAGGTAAAATGTGTCTTCTTTTTTTTTTTTTTTTTTTACTTAACCAAATTTCGATGATATAGTAGTAGTATTCTGCAGCCCAGTATCTTTCAAAAAATATATAGGAAATAAAGAGGAAATAAACCTTGATAATTTTGTGAGCTTCTAAGAAATTTTTTTAAAACCTTAGAGCATAAAAAAATCTGCTACATGCTGTTTCGAATCAGTAATTCAAAAAAGTACATTTTTGTTTTATATTTTATAACAGTCGTTGAACAGCTGATCCTATTTATTGGGTATACTACTACTAATGTTCAACTCCGTAGCTTTGTAATTTTGAACCCAATTCAGGAAACAAGGGAACTGTATACGAGTATTGGACGAAACGAGTATTGGACGAAATTTGCCTTCGTGGAGGACTGGGGCAAACCCGCATTTGCGTTACATGGTGAGGAAGATCACGAGGGTCACCCACGGTTAGCCTGACGGCAAGGGGACTCTAACCCNGAACTCCTGGAACGAGTATTGGACGAAATTTGCCTTCGTGGAGGACTGGGGCAAACCCGCATTTGCGTTACATGGTGAGGAAGATCACCAGGACCACCCACGGTTAGCCTGACGGCAAGGGGACTCTAACCCATGATCCGTCTACCACTAAGGATATTACACGTCAGCACTGTGGTCGGTGCAAGCCGGATGCGGAAATTCGTATCGACTGGGATTCGAACCCGGTTCGCCTCATTGGAAGGTGGACGCTCTATTGCCCGAGCCATCGAGTCTCAAAACAGCACGTTTGTCAGTTTTTAGATATTTTAAAATTTAATTTTATCATGGTTTAAACTAATAAAAGCAAATTAGAATCGTTCTTATAACGTAAACAGCACAATAACAAAGATATTTATCAAAAATTAAAAAACAGCCAAATGTATACTATTTACCAACCTTTTAAAAACTAATGACTGTATTGGTATAATTTTGCCAGAAAAAATTAAAAGGGAATCTAAATTACCACATGCTTAATGTCTCAAGTTCCGATTGGTTGAAGGCCTTATATTTTACATGTATCAAAAAATACTGCCAAATAAAGTAAATGAGCACCATCAGTTCAGTTTTATTTTATATTATAACCGTCGTTGAACAGCCGACCCAATCTTTGGGTTTACGACTACCAATGTTCAACTCCGTAGCCCTGTCATTTTAAACCCAATCCAAAAGACAAGGGAACTCCCGGGTCAAGTAGTGAGAGAAATTTGCCTTCGTGGAGGGTTTTTTGATGGAACTAATCCGCATTTGCGTTACGTGGATAGGAAAACCACGAGAACCACTCACGATTATCCTGACGGCAAGGGGGATCGAACTCGATTCACCTCATTGGAAGGCAAACGCTCTATCCCCTGAGCCATCGCGGTTCCATCAGTTCAGTTGTGAAAATTAAATAAGGCGGATTAAAAGCATATTAAGAATTTTCCCTCCTCAGATCCATCACTTCGATCGCTGATATGAGAAAATACGCTTCCTCGAAAATTAGTTATTTCTCAGTCAATAACTGGTAGTCAAATAACAGAGATTCGTCATTTGTAAACCGAAGTAAATAATCAAATATCAAAAAATGCCGGCATTTGGTAAATGACAGTGCAAATAATGTTGGACGGATATAGGTTAAGGGTTCAGTTTTGGTTTCCTATCCCCTGATAAAAAGACGCAATTCTTTAAAACAGGATTTAACCCAGTTAATCACCAGTACGTTTTCAAAGAAACCAATTATGCTTATATATGTCAGCCGTTATACTGACAAGCCTTTATGTCAGCATAAGTGCCAAAGTGAAACTGTTGACCTTAAAATGTTTACAGCTATATTTACCGCTTAATCTTCAATTAACCTACATCTATACAATAGCAAAAATCTTTTATTTTATTTCATAAACAATACTTTCTATTGTTTTCTATATATAACAACAAAAAATTGCATCACAAACACTTTTCGAGTATTATGACCCTATACAACGAACTAGACAAAATGAGATTTATCCTGAAGAGGCTTAAGTAAGCAGTATTTCCCGTTATAAAGATATTCTCCCTTCATAAAAAAAAATATATAATAATAAATAAATTGTCTGTCAGATTATGGCATTGATCACGATCAGGAAAGATCTTCCCATAGAATAAACTGACTTGTTTTTCACGGGCAAGTGACATAGTCACCCTTGAGGCTACATGGGTGCCATCAATTCAGTGAATTAAAGCTATTAATCGAGCATGATTCTGGGCGAAGACCCTCAAAGTACCTCCCAAATGAAAAGCAAAACAAAAACCATAGCTCGGAAAAAACAAACAGAACCTGTTCCATTCCCCCAAATTACAGTCCTGCCGCTGTTGTCTCATGTGTACTCGAGACAGCAGACGACCTAGTTTTTACAAGAAGTGAACTGAAGTGGCTCTCTAGTTCATGGGTCAATGCACTTGTCACTCATCCACACTCCCCCACCACCTCTCACGGGAAACAAAGAGCATCTAGAAAAAGATATGCTGTTCCATCTGTAGATGCTGTTTCAAGTTGCTAACTCACATCCTTGTTTTCAAGGAGGACTGTTGGACACCCCAAACCATAGGAGATGAAAGACGTTCTGCAAATGGAACACATGTTCACAGTGTAATGGCAGCTTCCTCACACTGCAGCTTCAAGTTGCACATTGTCAACGGAGTCGACACGTGTAAATTGCCTGAAATGCTGAGTAAATTGAAGAGGAAGGAAATAAAGCATGTTCTTCATTGAAATCTTCTGATCAAAAAGAATGTATTCGATAATTCTTTAAATCCTACTTTGATCCACAAGATCTTTGCTACTTAAGAGCCATAAGATCTTTTTTAATATCCCGTTGAAAAGGGTAAGCGGGGAAAAAAGTACCTCAGCAATTATATGAGATTAACAACCGACTCGATTCGGGCTGTTGAGCCAGATTTAATAGAATTTGATATTTATTTGAATGAGATTGAATATTTTAAAAAAAATCATCAACGCATAAGGATTTATTTAAAATTTAAGGAACGAAACTTATCATACTTCACACTATTTATCAAAATTATTAGGACCGTAAAGCAGTTCTGAAATTGTTCGAAATTCCAATAACTATACCTATTGTACAGTAATGATACTAATATACAAATAATACTTTTTTAACTAGTTGCATTTTTAAATTGTATTAAATTTAAATAATATATCGTTTTTGTTAATAATTTTAAATTATGAAACGATTAACTCCCTTGGACACTATTTATAATTGATACATTTATTTATTGCAATACTATTATATATTACATAATCATAAAAAAAATTATATTAAGAATTTAGAGCTCCTTTCATTCAACTTCGAACTAAACAATTTAAAAGAAATACAGTTCGTTTGGATAATTATTTAATTACATTAAATTCAGTTTCAATGCCCGTATGGAATCTTACATCAAATTTATATTAAAGTTAACGATGTGCTTTTTTTCGGGGACTTTCTTTCAGTGCTCTTTGTTATAATGCGTTTTTTTTCGGTGCTTTTTTCGAGGTTTTTCTTCCAGTACTTTTTTTCGAGATTCATAAGTGTGTGCTTTTTTTTCTCCATGATTGGGGTATATTTTTAACTAAAAAATAAAATGTTAAAAAGAAATCAAAAATATTGAAGAATTTGGAATATTAAAGACAATATCAACAGCCAAAAGAAGAATGAAAATTCTGGAATTAGTTGATCATTCACACATCCTAAGTGATTTATTAATTCCAGTTCCCATTAATGTTCAAATTTCTACATTGTAATAATGAGAAAATAGCTCATATTTTAAAAAGTCGTGTTACGTTTACTCGTAACTCAGCTGCGCGGCCCAGGGGCCCTGCTCAAAGATTAAAAGAAGAAGAAGAATAAGTTAAAATGAAAAAGTTGTTGTTGTTGTTGTCGACCACGCCATTAAGACAGAGGGGGATGCGATTGTTCTTATTTTCCAGTGACGCCATCTATGGCCATGAATATGATTTTTGTGCATTCCATACGTCACACCCGTTTATAAGGCTGACCCATCCACAGATCGCAATTTTGACTTGATCCAGAGAACGATCTATCTCCTATTAAGTACCCCCAAGTATTGATTTGTTATGGGAATATGGATGACTTTGTGACCCGACAGATTTGACGTGCATTTACTACACGGCCACCATTTACTACACGGGGAGTCTTCGACCAGCTGGATTCAAACTCCCGTTCTCGCAAACGTGAGTCCAGCGCCCTGCCAACCAGGCTATCCCGGCAAGCAAAAGCGTTTTAAGTGCGTATACAGAATCATATACAGACTCCAACTATTGCGGATTTTCCTTAATTTCATAAATCATCTTTTCTATTGGTAGAATTAATATAATTAGATTTAATTGGAATATTCGAAAAATCTTAGAATAAATTAGAATTTAAAGAATTTTTTCTACCACTAAACACTATTTAAAGAGATATATAAAACCGTATAGATTCTATGTGTTCTCATATATAGGGTATTATACGATATGATGTTCGATTATTATTTGATATTCGATTTTTCTCATTCATGTCGAATTGCAAAATACGAAAATTAAATGAAGAAAACGAGACATTTAATATAGAGTGAGAGGTATATCATTTCTTTATTTCTATGAAAGATAAAACGATGTGTTGATTGTAGAATAGAGTTCTAATTACTTTGAAAGAAGAGAAAACAAACTAATACTATTAGAATCATAACAAACGTAAATATTTCAATTTAGACGGTGAATCTGTACAAGAAGTATTTACTGAAAATATTTCTACTACATTATTTTCATTTTTAATAGTATCAAAGTTTATTAAAAGGTTGTTAAATATTAATATTATAATAAGTTATTAGCCTTATGTGAGTACAAAAATATTTATATTGTAAATTTTTATTTTGATAAATGGCAGAATGCTTTTTTTTTTATTTTATTTATTATTATTATTTTTTTTTTGCATATATACTGTTGTTTCTAATAACACTTGCGAATACAAGCCTGCTAGGGGAAACCAAGCGAATTAAAAGCCGGGGTGAGTTTCTTATTTTTTTCAGTGGCACCATGGCTAAGAATACGACTTCAGCCACACACACGTCACAGTCCGTTTCAAAAGGCGGACACATTCATAGAACCATTCATCACAAATCGTAATTTTGACCTGAACCAGAGAACGATCAATCTCCAATTTAGCACTCCCAGATGTATTGATTTGTTACGGTAACTTGAAGGACTTTGTGACACTACAGATTTAACGAGCATCAGTCACCATTTACTTCACGGGGAATTTTTTTTAAAATTAATATGCAACTGCAAACCATTTAAGCATATTGAGAAATAAATTTACTCGTTGTAGAAGAGTAAAGCATCATTTTTTAAAAGTAACTTGAATTTTCTTAAAAATGTTCACCAATACTTATGGACATAGACCTGCCAACGTGTCCGGATTTCACCGGAGATTTTCTCCTTGTATTTAAAGCAAAAGTAAATTTTATGATTTTACATTTAAATAATTTTGATTGTCTTAAGATTCAAACAATTTATTGCTACATAAAAAAGACTTCATCCTCAGTTTGAGATTTTTTTTAAAAATATTGACCAAGTTTTAATATATTTGCCTCATCGTATTTCCCTTCATTCATGAGGATTATTACATTAGGGGACAAATTTTTTGTTGCATTTATAAATATCTAATCTTACCCGATTTGGGTAGGGGAATTTTAAATCTGAAGTTAGTATTTTACTTTCTTTCTATACAAGTAGTAATGGATTAAATAATTAATTATAAGACATCTCCACACTAAATCCATGACATTGGGCTAAAACAACTACTACTAAAGCAACTGCCTTAAAATTAAAAACAAAAATAATAAATCATTAAAAAATTATAAATCCAAATTAGCTTATAATAAATTCAAAATGAAAATAAATTATGAAATTTTAATGACGAAATGCTAGATATGTTTAAAATAATAATTGAATTCGATTTTTTAGGGAAATTATTTAAACTGCTTTTGCTAGACCCCTCTTCGTTAGAGGCTTTAAAACAGCAATTTCATCTTAGTGGAAATTTATTACATTATCAGAATACCTGGGGTGGTGAACCTTAATACACCAACGTGCCATTTTTTCTGAAAAACAGTTTAATGAGACATGCCATCAAATAATTGTGACTTCGTGATTTTTGTGAAAATAATAATACAAAATAGTATCAACTCAAAACTCTTTATTTACTATGGGGAAAAAATACATTTTGCAATGTCTCAGTTATAGGCGTAATTCAACAAGTAACATCAGTGTGACTTCTGTTCTTGCAGATTAGATGACAAATAACTTATATCAGGTTGCAAGATGTTAATTTAAGCAGGACTGTTAATTTTTTTTGCTAGTCATTTACTGTTAGCTTGTTTTTATGGTTATTAATTGTTTTTTGGCATTAATTGTTAATTTTTTTGCTCATAATTGCTTCTAATTTAATACAATTTTTTTTGTTTTTGTGAATTTTAATTTAATTGTTAATATGCTTCATAGGGAGCTTTGTGATCGGTGGCGTGCCCAAAATATTATGTCGCATGCCATTTATGGCACGCGTGCCATTGGTTCGCCATCCCAGACCTATACTATCCACCTCATATTTTTAAAAACGTAGTTTTCAGTTTAAATTTAATAAAATGCTTAAAAATTATATGCTATCGTAATAAATCACGCACTACAAGGATTTAGACAAGTATATCAAACGAAAAAAAAGTCACACCATGACTTCCTTAAAAATTAATGCACAAAAAATTAAAATGTTCATGCATAAACTTATCATAAACGCACAATTTCATTGACCTGGCATGCCCTCCCCTTAATTAATTATATAGCTAGCATTCAGTCAAAGAATATTATTGTCATTTTGGACAAGGCATGGGGGTGGGAAGTCATTGCATTCCTACCCCCAGACGAGGCCTCAAAAATGACTCTGTAGAGAGGGGGAGGTCAAGGCTGTCCCCTCGATATTCGCATCAACTTCCCTAAACTTCAAGAGGTCATCCCGCCGCTGCAGGAAGTCAGAAACGGAAACATGCTAGTGTCAGGCTCTAAGAAGATATCTAGGTCGGATGTAATCGCCAAACGAAAGCGAGGGACCGTTACTTTTATTTGGATGAAGGGGGGAACGACTCTGTGGGATAAAGTAATAATCTTTGGCGGGAGAAATTGGCGACAATATAAATAACTTTTGGCCCAACCTTATTTTTATTAAGGAAATAAAAAGTATGCGTGAGCATAGAAAGTTGTTTTCTTTGTGAAAGTGTTCAAAATATTCTTCCAAAATGATCTATTATTTGTCAAGCTGTGGAATTTTTTCCAGAGAAGAATGAAAAAGATGGTGACAAAATAGGTTTTTAGGCTATATTGCCGACAGCCTTAAACAAAAACCGTTTTGAATATTTTTTTAGTTTAAATGAAGCTATTTATTTATTTTACTTAAGCTTGGTGCAGGAGCTCCTTACTTATTCTTTGTCACGTTCTAAATTTAACGGCCAGGTCCCCTTTATGACCCAATGATCTATTTTGAAACTTAAATAGGTTTTTTTCAAATATTTCACATTGCCTAAAATGTAACAAAAGCAAGGATGTCAACTGTTCCGCTTTCTGCCAAGAATTTAAATTTTATTTTACCTTTGATAGCTGACGTTGCAATTGTACAGATTAACATCTGTATCTTTTTAAAAGATACAGATGTATCAGATTAAAAAGTATCTTTTTGAAAAAAGTTATAGGGATCTAGAATTTAAGCTACAGTGAGGATTTTTAATGTGATTCACACATTAACTTTAAAAAACATTGCAAATGCATAGTTTCAGATTAAAATATAACTACTTATATTATGAATATATTTCAGTGATTGCGAATGTCTATATACATGTATAACTTTCATGCATAATATCCTTATATATACAAATCATTTAAACAGGAGTTTATTTTTTGCAGAGATGTATCTTTATCTATAATATAAAATATTTATCTAATTCTCTTACTCCAATTTACAATCCAGCAACTAGAAAGTACGATCTTAATGTCAAAATTTACAAGATGGAAGAGAAAAAGACCGTAAACGGCCTTAGGCGTCCAAGTAAATAATGATGAAAATGAAACGAAGAGTCCATTTTATTTTAACGCAAATCTTTTTTATTTTTAAAAACAACCAATTTTATTTCTTAGCAATGAACAGATTTTTACATCATAATTAAAAAAATATTCAATTAAATGTATTAAATTGTATTGACACAGATTTAGTTTTTAATTACATTGGAATAAAATTTAAGCCTAATCATCATCCAAGGTTGTCATTGAAATATAAGTTATAATTTTGTTTTTCAAGCTTCCACTTAATTTTTGAGTTCTATGAAAACTCGTTAACTGGTTTTTGCCTAAGAGATTGTTTAGTAATAGAGCAAAAATTTAATTTCTGATAATTTCTGACAATTTTATATTTATTATTTTAATTACATACCTTTAGTGTATACAGATTTACATAAAGCTTATTATAAAAGTCACTTTTGTTTATTTACTTTTATAAGCGCTTTATATTAAGTTATATAACGTTTTAAGTAATATTTATAATAAAATGATGCGTAATCACAATAACATAATCTTAATGATATAAGATTAATTTGCAACTAAGAATCGCAGATGATTAAGATTTTAATTTGAAATAAAAATCAAGTCCAAAAACGCAATAATAATAGAGAATGATGCTAAGAAATCATTTCTATTGAATATTACAAAAAATAAAGAATAAATATAAAAATTACAAGCAAAATATATCTTTATAACTTTTGTTAATTTTATGCTAAAGATAATCAAATTAAAAATCTTCCTTAAATAAGGGGGAATATCCAAATAAGGGGGAGTACACCAGGTGATTTTTCTAACAAATAAGAATCGCAAACAATACTTAGAAACTTATATATATAAATATATTCTGAGAATTGTAAGTATTAATATGTTCTAAGTATTGTTGCTATATATATATTTAAAAAA
>NC_092212.1:55812988-55828937 GCF_043381705.1 Parasteatoda tepidariorum
ATTTTACTATTGTGCAGAATTTCAGAAATTTCGTAAAAGTTGACACCTTTGGCTTAACAATTTTACTATTGTGCAGAATTTCAGAAATTTCGTAAAAGTTGACACCTTTGGCTTAACAATTTTACTATTGTGCAGAATTTCAGAAATTTCGTAAAAGTTGACACCTTTGGCTTAACAATTTTACTATTGTGCAGAATTTCAGAAATTTCGTAAAAGTTGACACCTTTGGCTTAACAATTTTACTATTGTGCAGAATTTCAGAAATTTCGTAAAAGTTGACACCTTTGGCTTAACAATTTTACTATTGTGCAGAATTTCAGAAATTTCGTAAAAGTTGACACCTTTGGCTTAACAATTTTAGTATTGTGCAGAATTTCAGAAATTTCGTAAAAGTTAACATCTTTGACTTAATTCGACATATTTTACTATTGTGCAGAATTTCAGAAATTTTGTAAAAGTTTACATCTTTGTCTTAACACGACATATTTTAGTACTGTGCAGGATTTCAGAAATTTTGTAAAAGTTTGCATCTTTGACTTAACTCGACATATTTTACTATTGTGCAGAATTTCAGAAATTTTGTAAAAGTTGACAAGTTTGGGGGAAGAGTGGTGTCCTCTTAGAAGAAGGACGCGTAAATTCAGAAATCTAATGCTGAAAATTATTATTAACTAAATTAGTACGATAGTTCAATAAATGCAAAATTAAAAATAGGAAATTACATTGATATTTGCCGCAAGTTAGTAAAATCATTATGAATAAAATTCAAAGATAACTGAAGAATTATACAACATATGTCTATCGTATTCTGGTAACGGGTAGAGAAATTATTTTGTCGGCTCTGGATAATAACCGGGTAATGTAAATCTGACCGGGTACGCTGCGTACGTGATACATTTCTAGTTTACAGTTAACATGTTCTCTTTTTTATTGTTATTTTGTTAGTATTTCTAATACTTTATAATTCAGTGGCTTGATATTAAATGAAATAATGTTTATAATTAACAGTATTACTGCTTGGAGAATTGAATAAAATATAAAACGGGTTTAGTAAGAGATATTATTCACATTTTCATTCATCCATAGTTTGTAAGATCTGTTTTTAAATTTCTGTACTGTACGATTAATATAACTTCATGTATTTAGAATGGAAGAACTGCTATAAAAAATATAATATTTCATTATTTCCGAAAGTCTTATCTAAATTTCTGCTAGATTAAAATATTCATTTTTAGTCTTATGTTAAATTTTCTTTCAGCAAAACGAGCAAATGTAATAATATGTTATTATTTGGGTTTGCAAGCTTAGCGTTTTATAGAATTAGTACCTGTTTTTATAGAAGATAACAGCTGCAAAAAAAATTAAATATTTCATTACAAATGACACAGTAGTTATTCTAATTCTATACCTAACTTAGATTTAAATGAAGATTAATTTCCAAGCAAGTAAAAACGCGTCCAACCAAGCAAATTGTAATAATAAAATTTAAAAAATAATTTTAAGAAATTTTTGGTTTAAAAACAGCAAAACACTTATTTAGAAACATTTTATTACATTTTCAGTATAAGTTTATTTGTTTTTACATTGAAAAAAAAGCCTGTATGAATAGTTTTGGCCATCGGTAACTTTAAAATTTCTACTAGAAAACTTTATGTTACTCGCTAGTTCAATTAATTCAGTCTCCAACCAGTTTGATTAAAGTACTCATACCATCTAGCTAACCATAGGAACTTTTCGCGGTTTTTATTTCTCCTTGCTTTAACAAATTTTACAAGTTTTTGCTTTTAAAATTTCTTGTGAAAGCCGGTTTGTCTCCTTTTTGTAGCTTGAAATAAGGATTAGTAGACCTTTTTGACATTCAAAATTACTAGGATAGGAATCGTAATTTTGAGAGCATCAAAACACCTAGATGAATCTTTTGTTCAATGTTGGTTATAAGATAAAATTTCCAACGAAGGAGTTAAGAGAATTTACCAAAACAATATATCATTGCACGTAAATTACTTTTATGGTTATGCGATGAATAAAAATTAAACCCTGATTGTGAACTGCACTATCCTTTTGTAAAAAATATTTTAATATGCCTTATGTTTATCAAAAACTACATTAATTAATTTTACTGAAAATTAAATGAATCAAATGAAAATAATAATTTATTATGAGGTCTCCTGGTCATAATATGTATAGCAAATTATTTTTAGTTTAATGATTCTACATCTAAATAATCATCATTAATTTTTTTTTTTAAAAAAACTTTTTTAATTGAGTTTAAAAAATGCAAAACTAAAAGCATATTTTTTTAATATAGGCGTGCAATAAATTTTCTCGGATGTATATCCTATAAAATATTTCTGAGATAAAAAGTTAGATGATTTTCCAAAAATTTTATACTACCCGGCCGAATATTAAATCGAAATTTTAACAGGTACTCAGGACCAGTCTAGCAACATATAAAATTTTTACTGGGTACCTGGAATTCGCCGGGGAAAACATTCAATCCGAAACCTGCAAACTCTTAGAATCTGGTAGATCTCTATTATAAATAATTTGCACCAGTATTTAAAATAAACATACAAACTTACTTAAATTATTAATCTTCCCTTTTTCATTTATCTCTTTCAAGGCTATTTTGTAAGCGTATAAAATTATTTACCTATAATTATATTATAAACCAATAACTTAATTTTTTTTAAAAAAATAGTTTAAAAATAACATTTAGCTAACTTTAAAAAAGCCATCCATTTAAACAATTGAAATTATTTTGTAATAGAGTTTTTAAAATCACATTTTTATTTTGAAAATATCACAAATAAGTAATAAGTCTTACTTAAAAAACCATTGCGACTTAAAAACAAAATTATTATCCACTCTGTATAAAATAAGGATTCTTTTAGTTCAAAAATAATAATTTACATTTCGGGAAAAATTCGAAAACATAAAACGCAACCTATTTCAGAATCCAATTATGTGTAGGACAATAATTAACAAATAGTTGAGATGCTAATCAAGCAAACCAATTTTCGAAAGAAGCTCCAATGGAAAATTCAAATAAATATTGCAATGAAATGCAAAAAGAATGCGAAAAACAACTGGGCCTGTATATGTTTGAGACGGTGAATGAGTGTTGTATTGTTGGTTTCACCGCGCAAATACATTGTTTGCCGGAAATCACTTCTACAGGTTTTTATTTATTTATTTTTTTAATTTAAACGACTTAAAACTCCTCATGCACCACAAAGTATAGCATGAGGCTTACAGTTGTAAGTAAAAAACAAAAGGAGAAAAATTTACAAATTTACACTAAAAACAAAATTCCGCAAGGCCGCAAGACTTTCAATACTTTTGACCAGTTCTGATAAGACAGGTGGCCAACAGATTGAAAGACGTCTCAAATCAGTCTTTAAATTCATTCGGGCACTCACATGGAGACTACAGTGAAGAAGAATATGTTCAGCATCTTCATCAGCATCACCGCAAGCACAAATTCCACTGGTCTGCAGATGGAAACGAAATAAATATCTTTTAAAATTTCCATGGTTTGTTAAAATTTGGGTCAATTTAAAATCAGTTGCAAAGAATTTACATTGCAAACGGTGAAAAATGGATGGAAAGAACCTTTTCGTCCAGAGCGACCGAGGCGAAGCAAGAAATTCTGCATTCCAGTCCGCAATGATTTTATCTCTAGCGATGCGCTTCCAGTGAGAAGCTGGAACAGACACCCTTAAGTCTATTTCACCACACGTAGCTTCCCTAGCCAATTGGTCTGCTCTTTCATTGCATTGTTCATTACATTTCATTGTTTTTATTTATTGCAGTTTTTTTTTTTTTTAGATTGCCCCATAATTTGAAAAATTACGCAATTATAGATATATACAATATATCTATAATTACAGTCTATACAATACGCAATACTTTCTATGAAATAATTCTCTATTAAGAAGCAAAAAAAAAAAAAAAAATTATTACTGTTCACTGTTAAAGTCTAACAAACTTCAGGAAGTTATCAAAGCTGCGAAAGTGAAAACGCTATTTAGAGATTATTGAAAGTTACTCCCTTCATATCCTCGTGCTTTTAAATTATGAATATATTTTGTATTTATTCGTTTTTGTTTTTACATCTTATATATTGTGAAAAATAATTTCAACTGTGCACACTTATATGTAAAATGTTTTCAACATTCATTGTTGGGTTTTAAACAAAAAAAATTTTAAAAAAAAATTTTTTTTCTTTTTTTAAATTTATTCTAGTGTTCGTTTTTAATTCTTAAATCAATAAAAAAAAAAGTGGTAGGTTTTAAAGTTTTTATGACATAAGTTCAGTAAATTTGGAAAAACGAAGAAACACTCAAAATATGAGAGTGATTTGCATATGTTGCGTTATTTGAATGCTAACTGATATAATTATCATGAATTTTTATTAACGTTTGAAATAATAAATAAATAAAAAAGACAATGTTGGAACATATTCAGAATATCCTTTAAAGAAATTATTTATATTATTAATACTTACAAAATTGCTAGCATTAAATGTATATTTTTATATTTTAAGCATCAACTGATACAATTACCAATGATTTTCACAAACTTTTGAATAATATGAAATAACGAAAAAAAATTTCATACTTGCGCATATAATATAGAAATTTTCAACTTCTAATTATTTTTAATAACTTTTTTTAAGAACTCGTTTTGGTATTCACTATTAACTATCAACATTTCCCGAAATAGCAAATTTTGATTGAAACTTTCTGACAAGTAAGAAAGATTCTTGCCTGAAATTTTTTTTCGAAATGAAATTTTTTTTGTGATTTACTTTAAGTGAGGCAACATAACGTAACTTTGTTGCTTAAAGAATAGTGGTTGTTAAACGCTCAAAAGCAATTAGTTTTACATTTATAGTGCTTTGTAACATATGCCGAATCAGTGTAGCCAAACTGGTTACGCAGCACAGTCAAAGGTTATGTAAAACAACATAAAATTGCTATTTCTTAAGTTTTTTTTTGTTGTTGTTGTCTTTTTTTGTTTTTTTTTGCTATTTTTATTTGAAAAATAAAAAAATTTGAAATAAGGAAGCATTTTGTGTACATTTTGCAATGTTTAAAGACTAAACGAGGTAATTATCTGCAATTTTCATAAATGTTTGTCGAAAAAGACATTAGTTGAACAACGAATAGAAAATAATTGAGCACCGGTTGGAAAAGTCGAAGTCCACAGAGAAAGCTAACTGGAAATGTTGCACATACTTTGAACCGGTTTCAATGCACAATACAGAAACTGATCCATTGCACAATCTGCATTTTTTTAAATTTATTTTACGCAGAGTGTCTACGCTCTAAAAATTTCTTTTGGTGGATCTGTTAATTACCACTTCGTTATAGAAAAAAAAAATTATGGGATCCCTGCAAGTGACGTAGTGTAGGTCCTGATTGGCTGTTGGAACGTGGCATTTGTTTACATTAGAAACTACTCTTCCCATTCTTTTTCGAGTAAGTCAAGCCCGTCAAGTATCAATGCTCTTAAGAGACACATTCTATATTTTCACACAAAGATTCGTTCGCGAGTTCAGTTTTTTCACTATATATTTCTTACTTAACACAAAGACAGAAAGCTACGTCGAATATAAGCAAATTAATTATTCATCGAAGTTGCCAGGCACACAGAACAAAATTATATCATAGTTACAATAAAATGCATAAACAAATAATAAATCTAAGTTGAGTAAGCAATGTAGACGAGCGAGAAATAATTATATTTCCACAAATTCGATGAGCGATATTGCGCTGTATTTAATTAACTTTCGGTTAATTAACATTTTAACTTATGTGGAGAAACTAAGCTCAAAACTAACACGCCATTTTGCTTAGAACCGATCAGCTGACGTTGACGTCATAGGTCACAAGTGTTAGTATCTGTGTTTTTCTTCTTCTTGAAGTGCAAGCGTCCAATTACTACTCTTCAGAATCAGATTGCTAAAGAAATTGTTAAATCTTAAAAATTAGTTAGCTCAAAATTCCTTGAAAATCATCGAATTTGGAATAGAAGTCATGAAAAATTTCGTAATCAGTAGACATACTGATTTCATGAAGCCTAACAAAAATTATTTTTTTCAAAAAATGATATGTCACCTTAAAGAGAATGACATTTAAACACTTATCTACCTTAGTTCCATTTTCAACTATGATTTTTATGGGGTTTTATTTTCAAATCGAACTGACAGTAAAAAATTAATCAGCATCTACAAAATCAAAAAAAAACAGTCCTTTTGATACTGTTAATTATCACAAGTTTATACTCTCCTTAATATATTTTTGTTTGTTTTTTTTTAATTTGTTTTACTTTTGATCTCTTAACTCTTAATTTCTTGTTTACTGATTTCTGCCCTTAACTTCATTAACGTTCAATTTATGTTACTTTACTATGTTATTAATTTGTATAATCCCCTCACTTCATTAACCTTTAATTTATAATTAAATTTTTTATCAATTTACAATGTAAATGTAACATTTACAATGTAGGGAAGAGTTGGATAAAACGGGATACCATTATTGTTTTTATTCACTACGGAATATCTGTTAAGGAAAACCATACATTATTTGTTTTGTAGCTACAACATTTATTGAAGCACACAAAAAACATATTTTAAACTAATTTTAATGACTGCGAAATAGAAAAAAAAATTTATTTCCAAACTCTTACATATCCCGTTTTAGCATACCTGGGTTGGATAAAACGGGATAGGGCTTACAATGTTTAATTTTTTGCATATATATAAATATAAAATTATAAATAATGCAAATATATAAATAATATTGTTTATATATAAAAAAGCTCAAGTCTTCATCAGAGAAATACATTACAATTAGTTTTAATGAAAGATGTGAAATCCTAGAGTCGAAAATAAAATGCTTAATAATGAACGTTAATAAACAAATTTTGCTTTACTATATAAAGAGACTAAATTTTTCAAAAATATACATAGCTAATATAAATAAGTTGTTTAAAAAGCCTATGCCTACATTAATATATGGCTATTTTAAAACGTAATAATCCAGCAAATAAATAGGTGGATAAAACGGGACATAAAAAACTCTATCCCGATTTATCCAATTCTCAAGTCTCCCGTTTTGTCCGACTCCGACACTTTTTGAAACAAACATGGCTTCTGCCTAAATGTGAAAAGAAAATTAGATAGACTGCACATAAAAATATTGGTAAATAAATGGTTAATTAAATTTAATACTCACCGGAATTTTATTCCCATATATGTAGGCAGTACAATGTAAAAAACAACGCACGTAAATGTAGAAAATGGCAAGAAAATAGAGTAAAAAAGTTCTGAGGCCTACAACTTTCTATCAAATAGTGATCTCGAGGCGGAACGCACCGAGAATGATATAATCACTGTCGAATAACACGTTTCCGTCGTTGTCCACTAGATAGCTGTAATAGTCTGGTCCCTAGGAGACGTATCCCGTTTTGTCCGACTATCCCGTTTTATCCAACTCTCCCCTATATATAATATTTACAATGAATATGTTTAAATTCTGGCTGATACCAACAGAACCTGAATTACTCCACAACACAGCAAATAGATATCCTTTGTTAAGGTTGTTGTTGTCGTGTCTATGCATACAGTGCTAGTTCAAAGATTAGAGTTCTCCAAAAGTTTTGATAACAAGATTTGCAAGTTCTGGAGCCCGATGACCATGGAGAAAAGGCCTTTGTTAAGGTATAAATTACATATGCATGGTGCCCAAAGGTCTGTCAAAACTTTTGAACTGATATTAAAATCTATGCTATAAAATACATTCTTTGTTTTAAAAAATTGATCATCTAATTGATCGTCTATTACCAAAATCAATTACACATCATTGGCGTCAATAATAATATGACGATTTTCTACAATTCTCCGAAACAAATTAATACCTATAAATTAATGTGTTTATTGTGCTCCTAAAATAAAATAGTATTATTTCTCCATTTGCTTTCAGAACATAAATTATCATTTTTATTCTGATAACCATTAAATTTAAAAATCTAGTTTAATCGAAACACGTTTTTTTTTTCGTTAATTCTACTAATGCCACTTGCAATATATCAGCAAAACCTGCTTGGTGAAACCAAATGAATTTAAGGTAGAGGGTGCATTTCTTGTTTTTTAGTGGTGCCATCTATGATCAAGAATGTTACTTCAGTCACACACACGTCACTGCCCATTAATAGGACGGACCCATTCATAAATCCATTCATTCCTCCACACATCGTAAGTTTGACCTGAACCAAAGAAAGCTCAATCTCCAATTCAGTACCCTCAGAGGTATAATTTGTAATGGGCACACGAAGAACTTTGTGAACTGACAGATTTGACGTTCTACATTAAAGAGCTATAAGCTAGCAAACATCACTGATATTATCTTTAAAATACTTTTAAAAATTGAATTATCTCCAGTTTAATTTATATCAATGGCTTTTGCTAAACTAAAGAGAAAATTCCATGCTTCAAGCGTCTCTCTCAAACAATCGAATTGAAATTTTTGAACGATTTTTAGGATGGGGAGCTAAAATTACACCTTTCACCCGATGTCCTAGTTTCAGGACGTTTGAACAAATGGTTCTGGAGTTATAAGGGAGACACACATACAGACAGACTTGTCTCTTTTTAGTCATAGAGATGTCCAAGCAAGAGGCTGAATTATATCACTAAGTGGAATAAATCAATCAATTGTCGATAGCACTACTCCTATTGTACGATTCACACTCGCATCCTAATAGAAACGTATTCCTATTGATTGCTATCCGTAACGTATCTAATTTATATATGTATCTTATTAATTACTATCTATATCTATTGATTACTATTTATTCCCAGTGGACAGGTAAATGAAGTGACGTCAGCTTAGATATCTCTATAGTTGGATAAATTAGTCACATTTTGTTCTGAAATTATGTATTTTGAATATCTTTTTAAATTAAAGTTATAATCGCATTAGAAAGTATAATCTCAACTTAAGTACTAACAACCTACCACTTTTTACAGTTGTTGTTGTAGTTCATTTACATCGCACTAGAGTTGCCGACTGTCTGGGAAACATCCCTGAGGATGATCCGAAGACATGCCATCACAATTTTGATCCTCTGCAGAGAGGATGGCTCCTACGCTTTGGTAGCCCGACGACCTGCGTGCGAAGTCGAGCACTTTACGGTAGAACAGTTTAAAGAGGACCAATACCACACACCCTCGAACCCTACGCAGACTGATCCAGATGGCTACTGCACACTTACCCTCAGCCTGTGATGCTTGACTTCTGTAATCTGCTGGGAGCCGTGTCTTAATGATTAGTCCACTGCGGGGCACCACTTTTTACAGATAAAATTACTTTTACATCACTACAAAGAGTTACACAAACACAACATTATCAATGGTTAAAAGAAACTGAAGTTTTTTCTCAATTTCGGAAACACCCCACCCTTTAAATATCGGTGTTCTTTTTCGGAAACATGTCTGTTTTCTAAAAGATAAAAGTGATAACTTGATTTTTCTGATTCTTAACATTTGTTTTGTAAAATTAAGACTTTTGTCCCACCATGCTATACTTTTAATGTCTATGTTACCGGCAAAGTATGAAACGCCGGCATTGTATAGAATGCCGGATGTTTTTAGGAAAAGTATGAAATGTGAGAAGTATTACATACTTTCCCTAGGCATTGTATAAAATGCCTAGGCATTCTATACAATGTCGGATGCTATTTAGGCAAAGTATGAAATAAAGGTCCTGATGAGGCTTTTATGTAAATGATGTGCATGTTACTGTGAATAAGAGAAATTGGTGGTTGTTGACTTTCACCGGTGAATGTTGACAATCACATAGTCGCTTTGGTGAATGTCCGAAATATTTATTACATCCGATTTGATATTAATTTATTCGTGGATATAATTACATTTATTCGCTATTTTAATACTTACTGACGATAGATTAGAAGAAACGTCAGTGTTTGGAGTATCGGGCAAATGTATACCGGGCAATGGCACTTGACCTTAAAAAAACATCAGTGTAAGGCATACCGAGCAAATATATACCGGTAACATCTATATTACATAAGATACCGATGTATTTCATTCTCGTATTGGCAACGAAAAGCTAAAACATAGCTTACCTGTAAGTTATGCAAAAATGAAATGTTACAAACGAGCAGTTCATATATGTAAACAAACTATTCTATATTTTTGTCTAATTTATGCAGATAACATACTAATGTCGAAACTATATTTCTACTTTAATGCTGTTTAATTATTAACGCATAAGTGGGAGTGCGTTTTATAGAGAAAGATTAAACAAAAATACGTTGCAAATTATTTCAACATAGTTTTATATTTTTGACTATGGTACATCAAATGCATTTTTACCTACTTTTATACTGTGAATTTGTGTTTATTCTCTTATCTTTTTCTTTGTTTTTTACGCATTGTTCCAAAAATAATTTCCGAGAACCGTTGATATATACATGCAAATGAAATTACAATGTATATAATGTGAACGAAACGCTTTTAAATTAAAGGTTTTACGGGATATATGTGTTGTATACTTTTACAACTTCTTTTTTAAAAAAAGTGTACCAGTACACACGAACCTAAACTTAAATACTTAAGTATTCGATGTGCAATGAGATTGACCTCAAATTGCGAAGCCGTTCTGGAGGTTGACGAGTGCAGCGAACAGGAGCTGGAGCCCCCTACCAATCCATTCTCATTCATTTTTTTATTTCATTTTTCTGTTATTACAAGCAATTATTTTAATTATTTTCAAAATGGTTTTATTTCAATGAATAGATAATACTCCGTCTGAATAGTTTGATCTCATTTCGAATACGCAATCATACTCTCTTCCCTTTTATTAATTTACTTCGCTTTTTGATCGAATTTTTCCAGTCAAAACAAAATTTATGCGTTAATGTCTGATTCGCGATTTTAATTCTTTATTTATTGACGGTACTAGAAAGTACTACGTTCGTATATACAAACATTATTGCCTCGTGAAAACTCATCTGAAACAACCTAGACATTCGTGGATACCGTTATATGATAGCAACCTAAACATTCATTTATTTGAATAGGCCGTATGTTACTTTTATAAAATGAATATTGTAGGTAGTAAAAAACTACCTACAATCAAAGGTAAAAATACCTTTGAACTTAACGGAACATTTCGTATTCACCGTTATAAAATAACAACAAAAGTACACATACTAAAGAAACTAAACATTAAACATATAGACAAAAGGGCGAAGTCTATAAATATTTTTAGAAATGATATGCCTTTTGTCATAGTTAGTAGCAACATAAATTTGTTATTAAATCCGTCTGATAAAAATATATTAATGAAAATTGCAATATTTCCTTATTCAAAGTTGCATATTTTTAAAAATACAGCTAAGAGCCATGTTGGCCCAGGGGATAGAACGTTCGCCTTAAAATGAGGTGAACTGAATTCGAGTCCCAGCCAGGACTGGCCGATGTGAATTACGCACCCGGCTCGCATCGACCACAATGTTGACGTAAAATATCCTCAGTGCTAGATGGATCATGAGTTAGAGTCCTCTTCCAATCAGGTTAACCGTGGGAGGTTTTCCTCTTCACGTAAGGCCAATGCGGGTTAGTTCCATCCTAAAGTCCTCTGCGAAGGCGAAATTTCTCCCAATATTTGATCCAGGAGTTCCCTTGTCTCCTGGCTTGAGTTCAAAATTACAAGGCTACGGAGTTGAACATTCGTAATCATAAATCCAAAATTATGTCGGCTGTTCAATGACTGTTATAAAATATAGCTAAAGAATTTAGAACTATAGCATTTAGCCGGTTTAGAGACATTACGATTGTAACAAAATGGCGCTTTAAAAATCTTTATATAAATAAAAAAAAGAGTTCAATCACAATATGACACTTTAAAAATCTGCATCTAAACAATAATAATAAAGAATGGGATAACTGCAAGGGACATAGTGTGGGTACCTCGATCCCGATTGGTTGTTGAAACGTCTCCTCTGTTTACGTTAGGAACTATCTTTCCATTTTATTTCGAGTAATCCAAGCCCATCAAGTATCAGTTCTCTTAAGTGGCACATTTTATATTCTTTCACAAAAATTCTTTTACAAATATTTCAATTCTTTCACAATGTATTTTTTACTTAACACGAAACAGGCGCGAAGTCAATTGGAACATAAACAAACTAATTATGCATCGAAGTTGCCACGTGCACAAAACAAAAATATATCACTGTTACAATAAAATGCATAAACTAATAATAAATCTAAGTTAAGTAGACGACGAAGAAGAGAAAGAATATTTATACAAATTCGATGTACAATACGGCGTTGTGTTTAATGAATTCCACGTTAATTAATGTTCTAACTTATGTGAAGAAACTTAGCTCGACTTAAACACGCCATCTTGTTTATAAGCGATCAGTGGTACAAGCAAGAGACGTCAGATGTGGAGGTCGAACCTAATTGGCTGCTGAATGACGGCATTTGTTTATGCTATGATTCAACTGTAACGTTAACACGCAATTTTGGTTGTACACAAACCAGCTGATTTCAGTGATTTTCTTCTTCAGGTGCCCAATTAAGCTACAGAAGCTCTTCTTTTTTTCGAGGAATTATTTCTTTTTACAGAATAAATGCAGATTAGTAGGAACAACTGCTTCAGTTATTTTGCCTAACCAAGGCTAAACTTGATTTATTTGGGTTGCGGATCAAGTTCAGCCCCTGCTGAACTAGAAATGCTAGAACAATTATAAATAAAAACATCTGATTTTATACAATTGTCACTTTAAAATTGGATGCCTGCGAGTGACTAGGTAAATCGTGGCAATCGTCGATTCAGGAGCCAATTCGCTTCGACACGCAGGTTTAACGTCGCTTACAGGTATCCAATAAAATCTGATTTATATCACATAGATAGGCATAATCACTTCACTTCTTCTCGAGTTTCAAGTACCCAATTAATATTGCCACTGTCAAAAAATACAAAAGGACCCCAAATGAAACTCAAAGGGCCTCGAATCAAATATTTAAGAAATATTTACTATTACGTTTAATAAAAGGGAAGGTTTATTAACTCAACAACAAAAATTACTTCATCACCGTTTCAAAAGAATAATCTTACACTCACTCAGAAACTATTTACATACTATACTATCACCATGGCAGCCACAAAACTCTACTCGTTGCCATCTGCTGACTGATATATAATAAGTAAATTATTTTATAAAAATACTATGCGCATAAGCACATAATATCTTACAGCCACTATGTCATTTTAACCTCGCGAAAATTATCCTAACTTCGGTTGAGTTAATCCACGAGATTCATAAGGAAAAAAGTAATCCCATAAAACGAATCAAACAAACTTAAATCAACGAAATTCATACTCATTTATCAAAATTTTTAAATGGATGTACTTCATCAGAAATAATAATGCCATCTAAAAAGAAAACTGCGACGAAAGGGACCAAGCGCAAAAGATCTGCAAATGGTAGTAAAAATCTCTTTCACTTCGACCTTAAGAAAATTCGAGCTAAAATGGAGGCATACTGTAAAGGCGAAGTTGATCCCAAAGCTACGATTTACCTCACAGCAGTTCTACAATATGTTGCAGCTGAAATGATCGAACTCTCTGGAAACAAGGCGCGAGAAAAGTCGGCAAAAGCTGCCGTTATAAAAGAAGAAGACGTTCAGGCAGCAATCCAATCAGATGAAGAACTTAAAAAATTAATGGTCGATGTCTCCGAATATAAATAAACAAAAAAGTACATCTGCAATAGCCTGTTAAAAATAGTTGTCGGTACTTAAATAAAACAGTTGTTTATTCTTTAGTTGATGAACATAAAATTATTTACAAAACTAGTAACTCTATTCCTACCGCCATTTTGAATATGCCCGATTCGATCAAAAGGTGTCTTACGATTCTTTATAGTTTTAAAGCAAATAAGTGTCAGTTAAATGTAGATAAATTGAATTAAATATTTATTGACACATTGAAATAACACTAACACATCATGCATTGATGCATCAATAAGCAACCCTGCAGTCTCAGCTTTATTTGTATTATTTAGAACTAGTTACAGAAAAGATCTGCACTAAAAAACAACATGGCGAAATACAAGCAAATATCAAAGCTATGCGAGATCTTCTTATAGATAATATATTCTTTTTTAGCTTCTGGATGAGCTGGAGAAAAATGATACCACTGACTTAATTTAACAACTATCGCACAAAAAGTCATAAAATTAGGTGTTAGTAAATTATTAAACTTAAAGAATAATTTGAAAATAAAATTTGTATAGTATCCTTTGACACCACTAGGTGGAAGTAGTGCTTATGTCTTTTCACAGTAATTTTGCGTATAATTCCAAAAACGTCTTTTTTTAAATTTTATTAATAGTTCAATGGAAAATTTTGATTTTATTGATTTTCTGGTAGTTCTTCACCTTTTTTAGAACTCAACTATAAAAACGCACAATTTTAAAATTTCGGATATAATCTGTAGAGAAAATTCTAAGTGAAGTGTTTGCATTAACTATTAGATAGCCTTTTTAAATGTAACTTGTATAACGGCGTGACTTTAGGTATTACCCACTTATTTTTCCGCCAAAGGATCATATTGCAGTAGCGCCAAAGTATATATTTCCATTATTGGGGTAATTAAAATTTATTATAACCAATAATGCTGTAATTTGTAGAAAGTTATTGAACATTGGAAACTATAGGTACTTTTCGGCTGGCAGAACGCAAGCGAAAAATCACCAACAAATATAGATCTCCAACAACTGTTCTTTTTTTGTATTTAATTTATTTTTTAACATATGAAAATTAAATTAAAAAAAATCAAATAAGAAAAATAATTGAATTTCCTTACACTTGCCTAACTGAAAATAACTGAAAAAAGAAAAAAAATTACACTCGTACTAGTTTGCAGAAATGTATTCGAAAAATAAGATGGTTTTTCATAATGTGGCATTATATTTGTCGGTATTATATATTCGATTTATATATTATATATTCGATTATTTGTGTGCTATTATATATTCGAATATCAGAATTTTTTTAACTTGTAATAATTATATTTCTAATCAAATAATCTATTATTTATACGGTTATTTTTACGATATTAGTTTAGTAAAATAAATATGAAAATAAAACTTTTGCTTTATTTTCATCTCATATTTAATAATATAAATATGCATCATATTTTCTAATGACAATGTATTGGATGAATTATAAAAACGAGATGCATTTATAAAATACTGCATTTGTATCCAAACAATCGAACTTTTTAATGCAAAATGAAATAAATCTAAATAATAAAAAAATATGTTTCTTTGATGACCATTCGCTTTGAGTAATGTATTTTATTTTATTTCGAACTCTAAACAGTCAAAACTTATATTTTATGTTTATAATAATATTTTTTATTCGTTTTCAGATCAACGAAACCATAAATCAGCTTATTTTATTTATTATTTATTTAACACTAGGAGGTCTCGCCCCCTGCTCGCTGGAGCTCGCCAGCCCTCGGAACTGCTTTCGCAGTTCATTTCGGATTGCTTTGCAATCCGATGCTCGCTTTACTCGCTCATTGGATACGTTCTTAACGTCTAGCTTTTGTATACATTTTTGAACACTGAAGTTCCGAAAACTTTTCACTGTAGAAAATTCTAAACCTGTGCATTTCAATATTAATTTGAAATTGCAAACAGTTCACATATTTTTCTTAACCACACTATTCTAAATTTCAGTTGTTGAGAAAAGTAGCTGCTGTAAAGTTTGTTTTAAAGAGTTTCCCACAAGAGGGCTAAAACCATGTGTTGTAAAACAATATGAAATAGTACTGAACGCCGGATGTAAAGCATCGGCTTCGATGAAGATAATTTTGTGAGAATTTTTTTGATAATT